>NC_090377.1:33815570-34131308 GCF_036365525.1 Heterodontus francisci | reverse complement strand
TCTGTATCTCTGTTCCCCTTTCTCTCCCTCTCTGTTACCCTTTCACTCTCTCTGTTCCATTCTCTCTCTCTGTGTTCCCCCCTCTCTCTCTCTCCCTGTTCCCCTCTCTCCTTCTGTTCCTTTCTCTGTGTTCCTTTCCCTCTCTCAATGATCCCCTTTCTCTCTCTCTCTGTTCCACTTTCTCGCGCTCTCTCTATCTCTGTTCCCCTTTCTCGTGCTCTCTCTATCTCTCTGTTCCCCTTTCTTTCTCTTTCTCTGTATCTGTTCACCTTTCTCTCACTCGCTCCCTTTGCTCCCCTTTCTCCCTTTCTCTCTCTCTCTGTTCCCCTTTCTCTCACTCTGTTTCCCTTTCTCTCACTCTCTGTTCCACTTTCTTTCTCATTCTCTGTATCTGTTCCCATCTCTCTCTGTTCCATTCCCTCTCTCTCACTCTCTCTGTTCCCCTCCCTCTCTCTCCCTGTTCCCCCCTCTCCTTCTGTTCCTTTCTCTCTGTGTTCCTTTCCCTCTCTCGATGATCCCCTTTCACTCCCTCTCTGTTCCTTTCTCTTTCTCAACTCTGTTCCCCTTTTTCTTTCTCTTTCTCAACTCTGTTCCCTTTTTTCTCTCCCTCTCTCTCTCTGTTCCCCTTTTTCTCTCTCTCTCTCTCTCTCTCTGTTCCCCTTTTTCTCTCTCTCTCTCTCTCTCTGTTCCCCTTTTTCTCTCTCTCTCTCTCTCTCTGTTCCCCTTTTTCTCTCTCTCTCTCTCTCTGTTCCCCTTTTTCTCTCTCTCTGTTCCCCTTTCTCTCTCTCTCTCTCTCTCTCTGTTCCCCTTTCTCTCTCTCTCTCTCTCTGTTCCCCTTTCTCTCTCTCTCTCTCTGTTCCCCTTTCTCTCTCTCTCTCTCTGTTCCCCTTTCTCTCTCTCTCTCTCTGTTCCCCTTTCTCTCTCTCTCTCTCTGTTCCCCTTTCTCTCTCTCTCTCTCTGTTCCCCTTTCTCTCTCTCTCTCTCTGTTCCCCTTTCTCTCTCTCTCTCTCTGTTCCCCTTTCTCTCTCTCTCTCTCTGTTCCCCTTTCTCTCTCTCTCTCTCTGTTCCCCTTTCTCTCTCTCTCTCTCTGTTCCCCTTTCTCTCTCTCTCTCTCTGTTCCCCTTTCTCTCTCTGTTCCCCTTTCTCTCTCTGTTCCCCTTTCTCTCTCTCTCTCTGTTCCCCTTTCTCCCTCTCTGTTACCCTTTCTCCCTCTCTGTTACCCTTTCTCTCTCTCTGTTACCCTTTCACTCTCTCTGTTACCCTTTCACTCTCTCTGTTACCCTTTCACTCTCTCTGTTACCCTTTCACTCTCTCTGTTACCCTTTCACTCTCTCTGTTACCCTTTCACTCTCTCTGTTCCCCTTTCTCACTCTCTCTCTCTGTTCCCCTATCTCTCACTCTCTCTCTCTGTTCCCCTTTCTCCCTTTCTCTCACTCTGTTTCCCTTTCTCTCTCTCTCTCTCCCTGTTCCCCTGTCTCTCTCTCGCTCTGTTCCTTTCTCTCTCTCTGTTCCTTTCCCTCTGTCGATGAACCCCTTTTACTTCCTCTCTGTTCCTTTCTCTCTCTCGGTTCCCCTTTCTCACTCTCTCTCTCTGTTCCCCTTTTGCACGCTCTCTCTCTCTGTTCCCCTTCCCTCACTCTCTCTCAGTTCCACTTTCTCTCTCTCTCTCTGTTTTTCTCTCTCTCTCTCCCTTTTCCCCTTGCTCTCTCTCTCTGCGTTCCTTTCTCTCTCTGGATGATCCCTTTTCACTCCCTCTGTTCCCCTTTTTCTCTCTCACTCTCTCTGTTCCCCTTTTTCTCTCTCTCTCTCTACCTCTCTGTTCCCCTTTCTCGCTCTCTCTCTCTGTATTCCTTTCCCTCTCTCGATGATTCCTTTCTCTCTCTCGACTCTGTTCCTTTCTCTCTCTCTCTCACACTCTGTTCCCCTTGCTCTCTCTCTCTCTGTTCCTTTCTCTCTCTGGATGATCCCTTTTCACTCCCTCTCTGTTCCCCTTTCTCTCTCTCTACCTCTCTGTTCGCCTTTCTCTCTCTCACTCTCTCTACCTCTCTGTTCGCCTTTCTCTCTCTCTCTATCTCTACCTCTCTGTTCGCCTTTCTCTCTCACTCTCTGTTCCCCTTTCTCTCTGTATCTCTGTTCCCCTTTCCCCCTTTCTCTCTGTATCTCTGTTCCCCTTTCTCCCTTTCTCTCACTCTGTTTCCCTTTCTCTCTCTCTCTGTTACCCTTTCTTTCTCTCTCTCTCTCTCCCTGTTCCCCTGTCTCTCTGTCGCTCTGTTCCTTTCTCTCTGTCGATGATCCCCTTTTACTTCCTCTCTGTTCCTTTCTCTCTCTCGGTTCCCCTTTCTCACTCTCTCTCTCTGTTCCCCTATCTCCCTTTCTCTCTCTCTCTCTCCCTGTTCCCCTGTCTCTCGCTCGCTCTGTTCCTTTCTCTCTCTCTGTTCCTTTCCCTCTGTCGATGATCCCCTTTTACTCCCTCTCTAATCCTTTCTCTTTCTCAACTCTGTTCCTTTCTCTCTCTCGGTTCCCCTTTCTCACTCTCTCTCTCTGTTCCCCTTTTTCTCTCTCTCTCTGTTCCCCTTTCTCTCACTCTCTCTCTGTTCCCCTTTTTCTCTATCTCTCTGTTCCCCTTTCTCTCTCTCTGTAGCTCTGTTCTCCTTTCTCTCTCTCTCTCTCTGTCTGTTCCCCTTTCTCTCTCTCTCTGTCTGTTCCCCTTTCTCTCTCTCTCTCTCTGTCTGTTCCCCTCTCTCTCTCTCTATGTCTGTTCCCCTTTCTCTCTCTCTCTGTCTGTTCCCCTTTCTCTCTCTCTCTCTCTGTCTGTTCCCCTTTCTCTCTCTCTCTCTCTGTCTGTTCCCCTTTCTCTCTCTCTCTCTCTGTCTGTTCCCCTTTCTCTCTCTCTCTCTGTTCCCCTTTCTCCCACACTGGTTCCCTTTCTCTCCCTCTCTGTTACACTTTCACTCTCTCTGTTCCATTCTCTCTCTCTGTGTTCCCCCCTCTCTGTCTCCCTGTTCCCCTCTCTCCTTCTGTTCCTTTCTCTGTGTTCCTTTCCCTCTCTCGATGATCCCCTTTCTCTCTTTCTCTGTTCCACTTTCTCGCGCTCTCTCTATCTCTGTTCCCCTTTCTCGTGCTCTCTCTATCTCTGTTCCCCTTTCTCGTGCTCTCTCTATCTCTCTGTTCCCCTTTCTTTCTCTTTCTCTGTATCTGTTCACCTTTCTCTCACTCGCTCCCTTTGCTCCCCTTTCTCCCTTTCTCTCACTCTGTTTCCCTTTCTCTCACTCTCTGTTCCACTTTCTTTCTCATTTTCTGTATCTGTTCCCCTCTCTCTCTCTCTCTCTGTTCCATTCCCTCTCTCTCACTCTCTCTGTTCCCCTCCCTCTCTCTCACTCTCTCTGTTCCCCTCTCTCCTTCTGTTCCTTTCTCTCTCTGTGTTCCTTTCCCTCTCTCGATGATCCCCTTTCACTCCCTCTCTGTTCCTTTCTCTTTCTCAACTCTGTTCCCCTTTTTCTTTCTCTTTCTCAACTCTGTTCCCCTTTTTCTCTCTCTCTCTCTCTCTGTTCCCCTTTTTCTCTCTCTCTCTCTCTCTGTTCCCCTTTCTCTCTCTCTCTCTCTCTGTTCCCCTTTCTCTCTCTCTCTCTCTCTGTTCCCCTTTCTCTCTCTCTCTCTGTTCCCCTTTCTCTCTCTCTCTCTCTCTGTTCCCCTTTCTCTCTCTCTCTCTCTGTTCCCCTTTCTCTCTCTCTCTCTCTCTGTTCCCATTTCTCTCTCTCTCTCTCTCTGTTCCCCTTTCTCTCTCTCTCTCTCTCTGTTCCCCTTTCTCTCTCTCTCTCTCTCTCTGTTCCCCTTTCTCTCTCTCTCTCTCTCTCTGTTCCCCTTTCTCTCTCTCTCTCTCTCTGTTCCCCTTTCTCTCTCTCTCTCTCTCTGTTCCCCTTTCTCTCACTCTGTTTCCCTTTCTCTCTCTCTCTGTTACCCTTTCACTCTCTCTGTTCCCCTTTCTCACTCTCTCTCTCTGTTCCCCTTTCGCACGCTCTCTCTCTCTCTGTTCCCCTTTCGCACGCTCTCTCTCTCTCTGTTCCCCTATCTCTCGCTCTCTCTCTCTGTTCCCCTTTCTCCCTTTCTCTCACTCTGTTTCCCTTTCTCTCTCTCTCTCTCCCTGTTCCCCTGTCTCTCTCTCGCTCTGTTCCTTTCTCTCTCTCTGTTCCTTTCCCTCTATCGATGAACCCCTTTTACTTCCTCTCTGTTCCCCTTTCTCACTCTCTCTCTCTGTTCCCATTTTGCACGCTCTCTCTCTCTCTGTTCCCCTTCCCTCACTCTCTCTCTGTTCCCCTTTCTTTCTCTCTGTCTCCCTTTCTCGCTCGCTCTCAGTTCCACTTTCTCTCTCTCGCTCTGTTTTTCTCTCTCTCTCTCCCTTTTCCCCTTGCTCTCTCTCTCTGCGTTCCTTTCTCTCTCTGGATGATCCCTTTTCACTCCCTCTGTTCCCCTTTTTCTCTCTCACTCTCTCTGTTCCCCTTCTTTCTCTCTCTCTCTCTACCTCTCTGTTCCCCTTTCTCGCTCTCTCTCTCTGTATTCCTTTCCCTCTCTCGATGATTCCTTTCTCTCTCTCGACTCTGTTCCTTTCTCTCTCTCTCTCACACTCTGTTCCCCTTGCTCTCTCTCTCTCTGTTCCTTTCTCTCTCTGGATGATCCCTTTTCACTCCCTCTCGGTTCCCCTTTCTCTCTCTCTACCTCTCTGTTCCCCTTTCTCTCTCTCTCTCTCTCTGTTCCCCTTTCTCTCTGTATCTCTGTTCCCCTTTCTCCCTTTCTCTCACTCTGTTTCCCTTTCTCTCTCTCTCTGTTACCCTTTCTCTCTCTCTGTTCCCCTTTCTCTCTCTCTCTCTGTCGCTCTGTTCCTTTCTCTCTCTCTGTTCCTTTCCCTCTGTCGATGATCCCCTTTTACTCCCTCTCTGTTCCTTTCTCTTTCTCAACTCTGTTCCTTTCTCTCTCTCGGTTCCCCTTTCTCACTCTCTCTCTCTGTTCCCCTTTTTCTCTCTCTCTCTCTCTGTTCCCCTTTCTCCCTTTCTCTCTCTCTCTCTCCCTGTTCCCCTGTCTCTCGCTCGCTCTGTTCCTTTCTCTCTCTCTGTTCCTTTCCCTCTGTCGATGATCCCCTTTTACTCCCTCTCTGTTCCTTCCTCTTTCTCAACTCTGTTCCTTTCTCTCTATCGGTTCCCCTTTCTCACTCTCTCTCTCTGTTCCCCTTTCTCACTCTCTCTCTCTGTTCCCCTTTCTCACTCTCTCTCTCTGTTCCCCTTTCTCACTCTCTCTCTCTGTTCCCCTTTCGCACGCTCTCTCTCTGTTCCCCTTTCGCACGCTCTCTCTCTCTGTTCCCCTCTCTCTCACTCTCTCTCTGTTCCCCTTTCTCTCACTATCTCTCTGTTCCCCTTTCTCTCTATCTCTCTGTTCCCCTTTCTCTCTCTCTGTAGCTCTGTTCCCCTTTCTCTCTCTCTCTCTCTCTGTCTGTTCCCCTTTCTCTCTCTCTCTCTCTGTCTGTTCCCCTTTCTCTCTCTCTCTCTCTGTCTGTTCCCCTTTCTCTCTCTCTCTCTCTGTCTGTTCCCCTTTCTCTCTCTCTCTCTCTGTCTGTTCCCCTTTCTCTCTGTATCTCTGTTCCCCTTTCTCCCACACTGGTTCCCTTTGTCTCCCTCTCTGTTACCCTTTCACTCTCTCTGTGTTCCCCCCTCTCTCTCTCCCTATTCCCCTCTCTCCTTCTGTTCCTTTCTCTGTGTTCCTTTCCCTCTCTCAATGATCCCCTTTCTCTCTCTCTCTGTTCCACTTTCTCGCGCTCTCTCTATCTCTGTTCCCCTTTCTCGTGCTCTCTCTATCTCTCTGTTCCCCTTTCTTTCTCTTTCTCTGTATCTGTTCACCTTTCTCTCACTCGCTCCCTTTGCTCCCCTTTCTCTCTCTCTCTGTTCCCCTATCTCTCACTCTGTTTCCCTTTCTCTCTCTCTCTGTTCCACTTTCTTTCTCATTCTCTGTATCTGTTCCCCTCTCTCTCTCTCTCTCTGTTCCATTCCCTTTCTCTCACTCTCTCTGTTCCCCTCCCTCTCTCTCACTCTCTCTGTTCCCCTCTCCCTGTGTTCCCCTCTCTCTCTCTCCCTGTTCCTCTCTCTCCTTCTGTTCCTTTCTCTCTCTGTGTTCCTTTCCCTCTCTCGATGATCCCCTTTCACTCCCTCTCTGTTCCTTTCTCTTTCTCAACTCTGTTCCCCTTTTTCTTTCTCTTTCTCAACTCTGTTCCCCTTTTTCTCTCTCTCTCTCTATCTCTCTGTTCCCCTTTCTCTCGCTCTCTCTCTGTTCCCCTTTTTCTCTCTCTCTCTCTCTCTGTTCCCCTTTTTCTCTCTCTCTCTCTCTCTGTTCCCCTTTCTCCCTTTCTCTCACTCTGTTTCCCTTTCTCTCTCTCTCTGTTACCCTTTCACTCTCTCTGTTCCCCTTTCTCTCTCTCTCTCTGTCGCTCTGTTCCTTTCTCTCTGTCGATGATCCCCTTTTACTTCCTAGCTGTTCCTTTCTCTCTCTCGGTTCCCCTTTCTCACTCTCTCTCTCTGTTCCCCTTTCGCACGCTCTCTCTCTCTCTGTTCCCCTTTCGCACGCTCTCTCTCTCTCTGTTCCCCTTTCGCACGCTCTCTCTCTCTCTGTTCCCCTTTCGCACGCTCTCTCTCTCTCTGTTCCCCTTTCGCACGCTCTCTCTCTCTCTGTTCCCCTTTCGCACGCTCTCTCTCTCTCTGTTCCCCTTTCGCACGCTCTCTCTCTCTCTGTTCCCCTATCTCTCACTCTCTCTCTGTTCCCCTTTTTCTCTCTCTCTCTCTCTGTTCCCCTTTCTCTCTCTCTCTCTGTTCCCCTTTCTCTCTGTATCTCTGTTCCCCTTTCTCCCTTTCTCTCACTCTGTTTCCCTTTCTCTCTCTCTCTCCCTGTTCCCCTGTCTCTCTCTCGCTCTGTTCCTTTCTCTCTCTCTGTTCCTTTCCCTCTGTCGATGATCCCCTTTTACTTCCTCTCTGTTCCTTTCTCTCTCTCAGTTCCCCTTTTTCTCTCTCTCTCTGTTCCCCTTTTGCACGCTCTCTCTCTCTCTGTTCCCCTTTCTTTCTCTCTGTCTCCCTTTCTCGCTCGCTCTCAGTTCCACTTTCTCTCTCTCTCTCTCTCCCTTTTCCCCTTGCTCTCTCTCTCTGCGTTCCTTTCTCTCTCTGGATGATCCCTTTTCACTCCCTCTGTTCCCCTTTTTCTCTCTCACTCTCTCTGTTCCCCTTTTTCTCTCCACCTCTCTGTTCCCCTTTCTCGCTCTCTCTCTCTGTATTCCTTTCCCTCTCTCGATGATTCCTTTCTCTCTCTCGACTCTGTTCCTTTCTCTCTCTGGATGATCACTTTTCACTCCCTCTCTGTTCCTTTCTCTCTCTCTCGGTTCCCCTTTCTCTCTCTCTCTCTATCTCTCTGTTCCTTTCTCTCTCTCTCTCACACTCTGTTCCCCTTGCTCTCTCTCTGTTCCCCTTTCTATCTCTGGATGATCCCTTTTCACTCCCTCTCTGTTCCTTTCTCTCTCTCTCTATCTCTCAGTTCCCCTTTCTCTCCCCCTCTCTCTCCGTTCTCTTTCTCTCTCTCTCTGTCCCCCTCTCCCTTTGTTCCCCTCTCTCTCTCTCTCTCCCTGTTCCCCTCTCTCTCTCTCTCTCCCTGTTCCCATCTCTCTCTCTCTCTCCCTGTTCCCATCTCTCTCTCTCTCCCTGTTCCCCTCTCTCTCTCTCTCTCCCTGTTCCCCTCTCTCTCTCTCTCTCCCTGTTCCCCTCTCTCTCTCTCTCTCCCTGTTCCCCTCTCTCTCTCTCTCTCCCTGTTCCCCTCTCTCTCTCTCTCTCCCTGTTCCCCTCTCTCTCTCTCTCTCCCTGTTCCCCTCTCTCTCTCTCTCTCCCTGTTCCCCTCTCTCTCTCTCTCTCCCTGTTCCCCTCTCCCTCTCTCTCTCCCTGTTCCCCTCTCTCTCTCCCTGTTCCCCTCTCTCTCTCCCTGTTCCCCTCTCTCTCTCCCTGTTCCCCTCTCTCTCTCTCTCCCTGTTCCCCTCTCTCTCTCTCTCCCTGTTCCCCTCTCTCTCTCTCTCCCTGTTCCCCTCTCTCTCTCCCTGTTCCCCTCTCTCTCTCTCTCACTCTGTTTCCCTTTCGCACTCTCTCACTCTCCTCCCCTTTCGCACTCGCACTCTTTCTCTGTATCTGTTCCCCTTTCTCTCACTCACTCCCTTTGTTCCCCTTTCTCTCTCTGTTCCATTCTCCCTCTCTCTCTCTCTCTCTGTTCCCCTCTCCATCTCTCACTGTTCCCCTCTCTCCTTCTGTTCTTTCTCTCTCTGTGTTCCTTTCCCTCTCTCGATGATCCCCTTTCACTCCCTCTCTGTTCCTTTCACTTTCTCAACTCTGCTCCCCTTTCTCTCTCTCTCTCTCTGTGTTCCCCTTTCTCTCATTCTCTCTGTTCCCCTTTCTCTCTCTCTCTCACTCTGTTTCCCTTTCTCTCTGTATCTCTGTTCCCCTTTGTCCCTTTCACTCTCTCTGTTCCCCTTTCTCTCTGTATCTCTGTTCCCCTTTCTCTCACTCTGTTTCCCTTTCACTCTCTCTCTGTTACCCTTTCTCTCTCTCTCTCTCTCTCCCTGTTCCCCTGTCTCTCTCTCGCTCTGTTCCTTTCTCTCTCTCTGTCGATGATCCCCTTTTACTTCCTCTCTGTTCCTTTCTCTCTCTCGGTTCCCCTTTCTCACTCTCTCTCCCTGTTCCCCTTTTTCTCTCTCTCTCTGTTCCCCTTTTGCACGCTCACTCTCTCTCTGTTCCCCTTCCCTCACTCTCTCTCTGTTCCCCTTCCCTCACTCTCTCTCCCTTTCTCGCTCGCTCTCAGTTCCACTTTCTCTCTCTCTCCCTGTTCCCCTTTTTCTCTCTCTCTCTCTGTTCCCCTTTTTCTCTATCTCTCTGTTCCCCTTTCTCTCTCTCTGTAGCTCTGTTCTCCTTTCTCTCTCTCTATCTCTGTTCGTTCCCCTTTCTCTCTCTCTCTCTCTCTCTCTCTCTCTGTCTGTTCCCCTTTCTCCCACACTGGTTCCCTTTCTCTCCCTCTCTGTTACCCTTTCACATCTCTCTGTTCCATTCACTCTCTCTGTGTTCCCCCCTCTCTCTCTCCCTGTTCCCCCTCTCTCCTTCTGTTCCTTTCTCTGTGTTCCTTTCCCTCTCTCAATGATCCCCTTTCTCTCTCTCTCTGTTCCACTTTCTCGCGCTCTTCTCTATCTCTGTTCCCCTTTCTCGTGCTCTCTCTATCTCTCTGTTCCCCTTTCTTTCTCTTTCTCTGTATCTGTTCACCTTTCTCTCACTCGCTCCCTTTGCTCCCCTTTCTCTCTCTCTCTGTTCCCCTATCTCTCACTCTGTTTCCCTTTCTCTCTCTCTCTGTTCCACTTTCTTTCTCATTCTCTGTATCTGTTCCCCTCTCTCTCTCTCTCTCTGTTCCATTCCCTTTCTCTCACTCTCTCTGTTCCCCTCCCTCTCTCTCACTCTGTTCCCCTCTCCCTGTGTTCCCCTCTCTCTCTCTCCCTGTTCCTCTCTCTCCTTCTGTTCCTTTCTCTCTCTGTGTTCCTTTCCCTCTCTCGATGATCCCTTTCACTCCCTCTCTGTTCTTCTCTTTCTCAACTCTGTTCCCCTTTTTCTTTCTCTTTCTCAACTCTGTTCCCCTTTTTCTCTCTCTCTCTCTATCTCTCTGTTCCCCTTTCTCTCGCTCTCTCTCTGTTCCCCTTTTTCTCTCTCTCTCTCTCTCTGTTCCCCTTTTTCTCTCTCTCTCTCTCTCTGTTCCCCTTTCTCCCTTTCTCTCACTCTGTTTCCCTTTCTCTCTCTCTCTGTTACCCTTTCACTCTCTCTGTTCCCCTTTCTCTCTCTCTCTCTGTCGCTCTGTTCCTTTCTCTCTGTCGATGATCCCCTTTTACTTCCTAGCTGTTCCTTTCTCTCTCTCGGTTCCCCTTTCTCACTCTCTCTCTCTGTTCCCCTTTCGCACGCTCTCTCTCTCTCTGTTCCCCTTTCGCACGCTCTCTCTCTCTCTGTTCCCTTTCGCACGCTCTCTCTCTCTCTGTTCCCCTTTCGCACGCTCTCTCTCTCTCTGTTCCCCTTTCGCACGCTCTCTCTCTCTCTGTTCCCCTTTCGCACGCTCTCCTTCTCTCTCTGTTCCCTTTCGCACGCTCTCTCTCTCTCTGTTCCCCTTTCGCACGCTCTCTCTCTCTCTGTTCCCCTATCTCTCACTCTCTCTCTGTTCCCCTTTTTCTCTCTCTCTCTCTCTGTTCCCCTTTCTCTCTCTCTCTCTGTTCCCCTTTCTCTCTGTATCTCTGTTCCCTTTCTCCCTTTCTCTCACTCTGTTTCCCTTTCTCTCTCTCTCTCCCTGTTCCCCTGTCTCTCTCTCGCTCTGTTCCTTTCTCTCTCTCTGTTCCTTTCCCTCTGTCGATGATCCCCTTTTACTTCCTCTCTGTTCCTTTCTCTCTCTCAGTTCCCCTTTTTCTCTCTCTCTCTGTTCCCTTTTGCACGCTCTCTCTCTCTCTGTTCCCCTTTCTTTCTCTCTGTCTCCCTTTCTCGCTCGCTCTCAGTTCCACTTTCTCTCTCTCTCTCTCTCCCTTTTCCCCTTGCTCTCTCTCTCTGCGTTCCTTTCTCTCTCTGGATGATCCCTTTTCACTCCCTCTGTTCCCCTTTTTCTCTCTCACTCTCTCTGTTCCCCTTTTCTCTCCACCTCTCTGTTCCCCTTTCTCGCTCTCTCTCTCTGTATTCCTTTCCCTCTCTCGATGATTCCTTTCTCTCTCTCGACTCTGTTCCTTTCTCTCTCTGGATGATCACTTTTCACTCCCTCTCTGTTCCTTTCTCTCTCTCTCGGTTCCCTTTCTCTCTCTCTCTCTATCTCTCTGTTCCTTTCTCTCTCTCTCTCACACTCTGTTCCCCTTGCTCTCTCTCTGTTCCCCTTTCTATCTCTGGATGATCCCTTTTCACTCCCTCTCTGTTCCTTTCTCTCTCTCTCTATCTCTCAGTTCCCCTTTCTCTCCCCCTCTCTCTCCGTTCTCTTTCTCTCTCTCTCTGTCCCCCTCTCCCTTTGTTCCCCTCTCTCTCTCCCTGTTCCCCTCTCTCTCTCTCTCTCCCTGTTCCCATCTCTCTCTCTCTCTCCCTGTTCCCATCTCTCTCTCTCTCCCTGTTCCCCTCTCTCTCTCTCTCTCCCTGTTCCCCTCTCTCTCTCTCTCTCTCCCTGTTCCCCTCTCTCTCTCTCTCTCCCTGTTCCCCTCTCTCTCTCTCTCCCTGTTCCCCTCTCTCTCTCTCTCCCTGTTCCCCCTCTCTCTCTCTCTCTCCCTGTTCCCCTCTCTCTCTCTCTCTCCCTGTTCCCCTCTCTCTCTCTCTCTCCCTGTCCCCTCTCTCTCTCTCTCTCCCTGTTCCCCTCTCTCTCTCCCTGTTCCCCTCTCTCTCTCCCTGTTCCCTCTCTCTCTCTCTCCCTGTTCCCCTCTCTCTCTCTCTCCCTGTTCCCCTCTCTCTCTCTCTCCCTGTTCCCCTCTCTCTCTCCCTGTTCCCCTCTCTCTCTCGCTCACTCTGTTTCCCTTTCGCACTCTCTCACTCTCCTCCCCTTTCGCACTCGCACTCTTTCTCTGTATCTGTTCCCCTTTCTCTCACTCACTCCCTTTGTTCCCCTTTCTCTCTCTGTTCCATTCTCCCTCTCTCTCTCTCTCTCTGTTCCCCTCTCCATCTCTCACTGTTCCCCTCTCTCCTTCTGTTCTTTCTCTCTCTGTGTTCCTTTCCCTCTCTCGATGATCCCCTTTCACTCCCTCTCTGTTCCTTTCACTTTCTCAACTCTGCTCCCCTTTCTCTCTCTCTCTCTCTGTGTTCCCCTTTCTCTCATTCTCTCTGTTCCCCTTTCTCTCTCTCTCTCACTCTGTTTCCCTTTCTCTCTGTATCTCTGTTCCCCTTTGTCCCTTTCACTCTCTCTGTTCCCCTTTCTCTCTGTATCTCTGTTCCCCTTTCTCTCACTCTGTTTCCCTTTCACTCTCTCTCTGTTACCCTTTCTCTCTCTCTTCTCTCTCTCCCCTGTTCCCTGTCTCTCTCTCGCTCTGTTCCTTTCTCTCTCTCTGTCGATGATCCCCTTTTACTTCCTCTCTGTTCCTTTCTCTCTCTCGGTTCCCCTTTCTCACTCTCTCTCCCTGTTCCCCTTTTTCTCTTCTCTCTCTGTTCCCCTTTTGCACGCTCACTCTCTCTCTGTTCCCCTTCCCTCACTCTCTCTCTGTTCCCCTTCCCTCACTCTCTCTCCCTTTCTCGCATCGCTCTCAGTTCCACTTTCTCTCTCTCTCCCTGTTCCCCTTTTTCTCTCTCTCTCTCTGTTCCCCTTTTTCTCTATCTCTCTGTTTCCCCTTTCTCTCTCTCTGTAGCTCTGTTCTCCTTTCTCTCTCTCTCTCTCTGTCTGTTCCCCTTTCTCTCTCTCTCTGTCTGTTCCCTCTCTCTCTCTCTCTCTATGTCTGTCCCCTCTCTCTCTCTCTCTCTCTGTCTGCTCCCCTTTCTCTCTCTCTCTCTGTGTCTGTTCCCCTTTCTCTCTCTCTCTCTCTGTCTGTTCCCCTTTCTCTCTCTCTCTCTCTGTCTGTTCCCCTTTCTCTCTCTCTCTCTCTCTGTCTGTTCCCTTTCTCTCTCTCTCTCTCTCTGTCTGTTCCCCTTTCTCTCTCTCTCTCTGTTCCCCTTTCTCCCACACTGGTTCCCTTTCTCTCCCTCTCTGTTACACTTTCACTCTCTCTGTTCCATTCTCTCTCTCTGTGTTCCCCCTCTCTCTCTCCCTGTTCCCCTCTCTCCTTCTGTTCCTTTCTCTGTGTTCCTTTCCCTCTCTCGATGATCCCTTTCTCTCTCTCTCTGTTCCACTTTCTCGCGCTCTCTCTATCTCTGTTCCCCTTTCTCGTGCTCTCTCTATCTCTGTTCCCCTTTCTTTCTCTTCTC
This sequence comes from Heterodontus francisci, assembly GCF_036365525.1. Lineage (NCBI taxonomy): Eukaryota > Metazoa > Chordata > Chondrichthyes > Heterodontiformes > Heterodontidae > Heterodontus > Heterodontus francisci. The sequence goes on along the minus strand of NC_090377.1, from coordinate 34,118,367 downwards.
TGTATCTGTTCACCTTTCTCTCACTCGCTCCCTTTGCTCCCCTTTATCCCTTTCTCTCACTCTCTGTTTCCCTTTCTCTCACTCTCTGTTCCACTTTCTTTCTCATTCTCTGTATCTGTTCCCCTCTCTCTCTCTCTCTCTGTTTCCATTCCCTCTCTCTCACTCTCTCTGTTCCCACTCCCTCTCTCTCACTCTCTCTGTTCCCCTCTCCTTGTGTTCCCGCTCTCTCTCTCTCCCTTTTCCCCTCTCTCCTTCTGTTCCTTTCTCTCTCTGTGTTCCTTTCCCTCTCTCGATGATCCCCTTTCACTCCCTCTCTGTTCCTTTCTCTTTCTCAACTCTGTTCCCCTTTTTCTTTCTCTTTCTCAACTCTGTTCCCCTTTTTCTCTCTCTCGTCTCTCTGTTCCCCTTTCTCTCTCTCTCTCTCATCTCTGTTCCCCTTTCTCTCTCTCTCTCTCTCTCTGTTCCCCTTTCTCTCTCTCTCTCTCTCTGTTCCCCTTTCTCTCTCTCTCTCTCTCTGTTCCCCTTTCTCTCTCTCTCTGTTCCCCTTCTCTCTCTCTCTCTCTCTCTGTTCCCACTTTCTCTCTCTCTCTCTCTGTTCCCCTTTCTCTCTCTCTCTCTCTGTTCCCCTTTCTCTCTCTCTCTCTCTCTCTGTTCCCCTTTCTCTCTCTCTCTCTCTCTCTGTTCCCCTTTCTCTCTCTCTCTCTGTTCCCCTTTTCTCTCTCTCTCTCTCTCTGTTCCCCTTTCTCTCTCTCTCTCTCTCTGTTCCCCTTTCTCTCTCTTTCTCTCTCTCTGTTCCCCTTTCTCTCTCTTTCTCTCTCTCTCTCTGTTCCCTTTCTCTCTCTCTCTCTGTTCCCCTTTCTCTCTCTCTCTCTGTTCCCCTTTCTCTCTCTCTCTCTGTTCCCCTTTCTCTCTCTCTCTCTGTTCCCCTTTCTCTCTCTCTCTCTGTTCCCCTTTCTCTCTCTCTCTCTCTGTTCCACTTTCTCTCTCTCTGTTTCCCTTTCTCTCTCTCTCTGTTACCCTTTCACTCTCTCTCTGTTACCCTTTCTCACTCTCTCTCTCTGTTCCCCTTTCGCACGCTCTCTCTCTCTCTGTTCCCCTATCTCACACTCTCTCTCTCTGTTCCCCTTTCTCCCACTCTGTTTCCCTTTCTCTCTCTCTCTCTCCCTGTTCCCCTGTCTCTCTCTCGCTCTGTTCCTTTCTCTCTCTCTGTTCCTTTCCCTCGATCGATGAACCCCTTTTACTTCCTCTCTGTTCCCCTTTCTCACTCTCTCTCTCTGTTCCCCTTTTGCACGCTCTCTCTCTCTCTCTGTTCCCCTTCCTCACTCTCTCTCTGTTCCCCTTTCTTTCTCTCTGTCTCCCTTTCTCGCTCGCTCTCAGTTCCACTTTCTCTCTCTTCGCTCTGTTCTCTCTCTCTCTCCCTTTTCCCCTTGCTCTCTCTCTCTGGATGATCCCTTTTCACTCTCTCTGTTCCCCTTCTTTCTCTCTCTCTCTCTACCTCTCTGTTCCCCTTTCTCGCTCTCTCTCTCTGTATTCCTTTCCCTCTCTCGATGATTCCTTTCTCTCTCTCGACTCTGTTCCTTTCTCTCTCTCTCTCACACTCTGTTCCCCTTGCTCTCTCTCTCTCTGTTCCTTTCTCTCTCTGGATGATCCCTTTTCACTCCGCTCTCGTTCCCCTTTCTCTCTCTCTACCTCTCTGTTCGCCTTTCTCTCTCTCTCACTCTCTCTACCTCTCTGTTCCCCTTTCTCTGTCTCTCTCTCTGTTACCCTTTCTCTCTCTCTCTGTTACCCTTTCTCTCTCTCTCTGTTACCCTTTCTCTCTCTCTCTGTTCCCCTTTCTCTCTCTCTCTCTGTCGCCTCTGTTCCTTTCTCTCTCTCTGTTCCTTTCCCTCTGTCGATGATCCCCTTTTACTCCCTCTCTGTTCCTTTCTCTTTCTCAACTCTGTTCCTTTCTCTCTCTCGGTTCCCCTTTCTCACTCTCTCTCTCTGTTCCCCTTTCTCTCTCTCTCTCTCTCTGTTCCCCTTTCTCCCTTTCTCTCTCTCTCTCTCTCCCTGTTCCCCTGTCTCTCGCTCGCTCTGTTCCTTTCTCTCTCTCTGTTCCTTTCCCTCTGTCGATGATCCCCTTTTACTCCCTCTCTGTTCCTTTCTCTTTCTCAACTCTGTTCCTTTCTCTCTATCGGTTCCCCTTTCTCACTCTCTCTCTCTGTTCCCCTTTCTCACTCTCTCTCTCTGTACCCCTTTTTCTCACTCTCTCTGTTCCCCTTTCTCTCACTCTCTCTCTGTTCCCCTTTCTCTCACTCTCTCTCTGTCCCCTTTCTCTCACTCTCTCTCTGTTCCCCTTTCTCTCACTCTCTCTCTGTTCCCCTTTCTCTCACTCTCTCTCTGTTCCCCTTTTCTCTATCTCTCTGTTCCCCTTTCTCTCTTCTCTGTAGCTCTGTTCCCCTTTCTCTCTCTCTGTAGCTCTGTTCCCCTTTCTCTCTCTCTGTAGCTCTGTTCCCCTTCTCTCTCTCTCTCTCTGTCTGTTCCCCTTTCTCTCTCTCTCTCTCTGTCTGTTCCCCTTTCTCTCTCTCTCTCTCTGTCTGTTCCCCTTTCTCTCTCTCTCTCTCTGTCTGTTCCCCTTTCTCCCACACTGGTTCCCTTTCTCTCCCTCTCTGTTACCCTTTCACTCTCTCTGTTCCATTCACTCTCTCTGTGTTCCCCCCCTCTCTCTCGTCCCTGTTCCCCTCTCATCCTTCTGTTCCTTTCTCTGTGTTCCTTGTCCCTCTCTCAATGATCCCCTTTCTCTCTCTCTCTGTTCCACTTTCTCGCGCTCTCTCTATCTCTGTTCCCCTTTCTCGTGCTCTCTCTATCTCTCTGTTCCCCTTTCTTTCTCTTTCTCTGTATCTGTTCACCTTTCTCTCACTCGCTCCCTTTGCTCCCCTTTCTCTCTCTCTCTGTTCCCCTATCTCTCACTCTGTTTCCCTTTCTCTCTCTCTCTGTTCCACTTTCTTTCTCATTCTCTGTATCTGTTCCCCTCTCTCTCTCTCTCTCTGTTTCCATTCCCTTTCTCCTCACTCTCTCTGTTCCCCTCCCTCTCTCTCACTCTCTCTGTTCCCCTCTCCTGTGTTCCCCTCTCTCTCTCTCCCTGTTCCTCTCTCTCCTTCTGTTCCTTTCTCTCTCTGTGTTCCTTTCCCTCTCTCGATGATCCCCTTTCACTCCCTCTCTGTTCCTTTCTCTTTCTCAACTCTGTTCCCCTTTTTCTTTCTCTTTCTCAACTCTGTTCCCCTTTTTCTCTCTCTCTCTCTATCTCTCTGTTCCCCTTTCTCTCGCTCTCTCTCTGTTCCCCTTTTCTCTCTCTCTCTCTCTCTGTTCCCCTTTTTCTCTCTCTCTCTCACTCTGTTTCCCTTCTCTCTCTCTCTGTTACCCTTTCACTCTCTCTGTTCCCCTTTCTCTCTCTCGCTCTGTCGCTCTGTTCCTTTCTCTCTGTCGATGATCCCCTTTTACTTCCTCTCTGTTCCTTTCTCTCTCTCGGTTCCCCTTTCTCACTCTCTCTCTCTGTTCCCCTTTTTCTCTGTTCCCCTTTCGCACGCTCTCTCTCTCTCTGTTCCCCTTTCGCACGCTCTCTCTCTCTCTGTTCCCCTTTCGCACGCTCTCTCTCTCTCTCTCTCTCTGTTCCCCTTTCGCACGCTCTCTCTCTCTCTCTCTCTCTGTTCCCCTTTCGCACGCTCTCTCTCTCTCTGTTCCCCTTTCGCACGCTCTCTCTCTCTCTGTTCCCCTATCTCTCACACTCTCTCTGTTCCCCTTTTTCTCTCATCTCTCTCTCTGTTCGCCCTTTCTCTCTGTATCTCTGTTCCCCTTTCTCCCTTTCTCTCACTCTGTTTCCCTTTCTCTCTCTCTCTGTTACCCTTTCTCTCTCTCTCTCTCCCTGTTCCCCTGTCTCTCTCTCGCTCTGTTCCTTTCTCTCTCTCTGTTCCTTTCCCTCTGTCGATGATCCCCTTTTACTTCCTCTCTGTTCCTTTCTCTCTCTCAGTTCCCCTTTCTCACTCTCTCTCTCTGTTCCCCTTTTTCTCTCTCTCTCTGTTCCCCTTTTGCACGCTCTCTCTCTCTCTGTTCCCCTTTCTTTCTCTCTGTCTCCCTTTCTCGCTCACTCTCAGTTCCACTTTCTCTCTCTCTCTCTCCCTTTTCCCCTTGCTCTCTCTCTCTGCGTTCCTTCTCTCTCTCTGGATGATCCCTTTTCACTCCCTCTGTTCCCTTTTTCTCTCTCACTCTCTCTGTTCCCCTTTTTCTCTCTACCTCTCTGTTCCCCTTTCTCGCTCTCTCTCTCTGTATTCCTTTCCCTCTCTCGATGATTCCTTTCTCTCTCTCGACTCTGTTCCTTTCTCTCTCTCTCTCTCTCTCTCTGTTCCCCTTGCTCTCTCTCTCTCTGTTCCTTTCTCTCTCTGGATGATCACTTTTCACATCCCTCTCTGTTCCTTTCTCTCTCTCTCGGTTCCCCTTTCTCTCTCTCTCTCTCTGTTCCTTTCTCTCTCTCTCTCACACTCTGTTCCCCTTGCTCTCTCTCTGTTCCCCTTTCTCTCTCTGGATGATCCCTTTTCACTCCCTCTCTGTTCCTTTCTCTCTCTCTCTATCTCTCAGTTCCCCTTTCTCTCCCCCTCTCTCTCTCGTTCTCTTTCTCTCTCTCTCTGTCCCCCTCTCCCTTTGTTCCCCTCTCTCTCTCTCTCCCTGTTCCCCTCTCTCTCTCTCTCCCTGTTCCCCTCTCTCTCTCTCTCCCTGTTCCCCTCTCTCTCTCCCTGTTCCCCTCTCTCTCTCCCCCTGTTCCCCTCTCTCTCTCTCTCCTGTTCCCCTCTCTCTCTCTCTCCCTGTTCCCCTCTCTCTCTCTCTCTCTCCCTGTTCCCCTCTCTCTCTCTCTCCCTGTTCCCCTCTCTCTCTCTCTTCCCTGTTCCCCTCTCTCTCTCTCTCTCCTCCCTGTTCCCCTCTCTCTCTCTCTCTCTCCCTGTTCCCCTCTCTCTCTCTCTCTCCCTGTTCCCCTCTCTCTCTCTCTCTCCCTGTTACCCCTCTCTCTCTCTCTCTCCCTGTTCCCCTCTCTCTCTCTCTCTCTCCTGTTCCCCTCTCTCTCTCTCTCTCCCTGTTCCCCTCTCTCTCTCTCTCTCCCCCTGTTCCCCTCTCTCTCTCCCTGTTCCCCTCTCTCTCTCTCTCCCTGTTCCCCCCTCTCTCTCTCTCCCTGTTCCCCTCTCTCTCTCTCTCCCTGTTCCCTCTCTCTCTCTCTCCCTGTTCCCCTCTCTCTCTCTCTCCCTGTTCCCCTCTCTCTCTCTCACTCTGTTTCCCTTTCGCACTCTCTCACTCTCTTCCCCTTTCGCACTTGCACTCTTTCTCTGTATCTGTTCCCCTTTCTCTCACTCGCTCGCTTTGTTCCCCTTTCTCTCTCTGTTCCATTCTCCCTCTCTCTCTCTCTCTGTTCCCCTCTCCCTCTCTCACTGTTCCCCTCTCTCCTTCTGTTCTTTCTCTCTCTGTGTTCCTTTCCCTCTCTCGATGATCCCCTTTCACTCCCTCTCTGTTCCTTTCACTTTCTCAACTCTGCTCCCCTTTCTCTCTCTCTCTCTGTGTTCCCCTTTCTCTCATTCTCTCTGTTCCCCTTCTCTCATTCTCTCTGTTCCCCTTTCTCTCTCTCTCTCACTCTGTTTCCCTTTCTCTCTTTCCCTCACTCTGTTTCCCTTTCTCTCTCTCTCTCTCACTCTGTTCCCCTTTCCCTCTGTATCTCTGTTCCCCTTTGTCCCTTTCACTCTCTGTTCCCCTTTCTCTCTGTATCTCTGTTCCCCTTTCTCTCACTCTGTTTCCCTTTCACTCTCTCTCTGTTACCCTTTCTCTCTCTCTCTCTCTCTCCCTGTTCCCCTGTCTCTCTCTCGCTCTGTTCCTTTCTCTCTCTCTGTCGATGATCCCCTTTTACTTCCTCTCTGTTCCTTTCTCTCTCTCGTTCCCCTTTCTCACTCTCTCTCCTGTTCCCCTTTTCTCTCTCTCTCTGTTCCCCTTTTGCACGCTCACTCTCTCTCTGTTCCCCTTCCCTCACTCTCTCTCTGTTCCCCTTCCCTCACTCTCTCTCCCTTTCTCGCTCGCTCTCAGTTCCACTTTCTCTCTCTCTCCCTGTTCCCCTTGCTCTCTCTCTCTCTGCATTCCTTTCTCTCTCTGGATGATCCCTTTTCACTCCCTCTGTTCCCCTTTTTCTCTCTCACTCTCTCTGTACCCCTTTTTCTCTCTCTCTCTCTACCTCTCTGTTCCCCTTTCTTGCTCTCGCTCTCTCTGTATTCCTTTCCCTCTCTCGATGATTCCTTTCTCTCTCTCGACTCTGTTCCTTTCTCTCTCTCTCTCTCACACTCTGTTCCCCTTGCTCTCTCTCTCTCTGTTCCTTTCTCTCTCTGGATGATCCCTTTTCACTCCCTCTCTGTTCCTTTGTCTCTCTCTCGGTTCCCCTTTCTCTCTCTCTCTCTATCTCTCTGTTCCTTTCTCTCTCTCTCTCACTCTCTGTTCCCCTTTCTCTCTCTGGATGATCCCTTTTCACTCCCTCTCTGTTTCTCTCTCTCTCTATCTCTCAGTTCCCCTTTCTCTCTCTCTGTTTCCCTTTCTCTCTCTCTCTGTTACCCTTTGTCTCTCTCTCGCTCTGTTCCTTTCTCTCTCTCTGTTCCTTTCCCTCTGTCGATGATCCCCTTTTACTTCCTCTCTGTTCCTTTCTCTCTCTCAGTTCCCCTTTCTCACTCTCTCTCTCTGTTCCCCTTTTTCTCTCTCTCTCTCTGTTCCCCTTTTGCACGCTCTCTCTCTCTCTGTTCCCCTTTCTTTCTCTCTGTCTCCCTTTCTCGCTCGCTCTCAGTTCCACTTTCTCTCTCTCTCTCCCTTTTCCCCTTGCTCTCTCTCTCTGCGTTCCTTTCTCTCTCTGGATGATCCCTTTTCACTCCCTCTGTTCCCCTTTTTCTCTCTCACTCTCTCTGTTCCCCTTTTTCTCTCTACCTCTCTGTTCCCCTTTCTCGCTCTCTCTCTCTGTATTCCTTTCCCTCTCTCGATGATTCCTTTCTCTCTCACGACTCTGTTCCTTTCTCTCTCTGGATGATCACTTTTCACTCCCTCTCTGTTCCTTTCTCTCTCTCTCGGTTCCCCTTTCTCCCTCTCTCTCTATCTCTCTGTTCCTTTCTCTCTCTCTCTCACACTCTGTTCCCCTTGCTCTCTCTCTGTTCCCCTTTCTCTCTCTGGATCATCCCTTTTCACTCCCTCTCTGTTCCTTTCTCTCTCTCTCTATCTCTCAGTTCCCCTTTCTCTCCCTTCTCCTTTCTCTCTCTCTCTGTCCCCCTCTCCCTTTGTTCCCCCCTCTCTCTCTCTCCCTGTTCCCCTCTCTCTCTCTCTCCCTGTTCCCCTCTCTCTCTCTCTCCCTGTTCCCCTCTCTCTCACTCTCTCACTCTGTTTCCCTTTCGCACTCTCTCTCTCTCTTCCCCTTTCGCACTCGCACTCTTTCTCTGTATCTGTTCCCCTTTCTCTCACTCGCTCCCTTTGTTCCCCTTTCTCTCTCTGTTCCATTCTCCCTCTCTCTCTCTCTGTTCCCCTCTCCCTCTCTCCCTGTTCCCCTCTCTCCTTCTGTTCTTTCTCTCTCTGTGTTCCTTTCCCTCTCTCGATGATCCCCTTTCACAACCCTCTCTGTTCCTTTCACTTTCTCAACTCTGCTCCCCTTTCTCTCTCTCTCTCTGTGTTCCCCTTTCTCTCATTCTCTCTGTTCCCCTTTCTCTCTCTCTCTCCCTTTTCCCCTTGCTCTCTCTCTCTGCGTTCCTTTCTCTCTCTGGATGATCCCTTTTCACTCCCTCTCTGTTTCTCTCTCTCTCTATCTCTCAGTTCCCCTTTCTCTCTCTCTGTTCCCCTTTCTCTCCCCCTCTCTCTCCGTTCTCCTTTCTCTCTGTCTCTGTCCCCCTCTCCCTTTGTTCCCCCCTCTCTCTCTCTCTCTCTCTCCCTGTTCCCCTCTCTCTCTCTCTTCTCCCTGTTCCCCTCTCTCTCTCTCTCTCCCTGTTCCCCTCTCTCTCTCTCTCTCCCTGTTCCCCTCTCTCTCTCTCTCTCCCTGTTCCCCTCTCTCTCTCTCTCTCCCTGTTCCCCTCTCTCTCTCTCTCTCCCTGTTCCCCTCTCTCTCTCTCTCTCCCTGTTCCCCTCTCTCTCTCTCTCTCCCTGTTCCCCTCTCTCTCTCTCTCTCCCTGTTCCCCTCTCTCTCTCTCTCTCCCTGTTCCCCTCTCTCTCTCTCTCTCCCTGTTCCCCTCTCTCTCTGTCTCTCCCTGTTCCCCTCTCTCTCTCTCTCTCCCTGTTCCCCTCTCTCTCTCTCTCTCCCTGTTCCCCTCTCTCTCTCTCTCTCCCTGTTCCCCTCTCTCTCTCTCTCTCCCTGTTCCCCTCTCTCTCTCTCTCTCCCTGTTCCCCTCTCTCTCTCTCTCTCTCTCCCTGTTCCCCTCTCTCTCTCTCTCTCCCTGTTCCCCTCTCTCTCTCTCTCTCCCTGTTCCCCTCTCTCTCTCTCTCTCCCTGTTCCCCTCTCTCTCTCTCTCTCCCTGTTCCCCTCTCTCTCTCTCTCTCTCTCCCTGTTCCCCTCTCTCTCTCTCTCTCTCTCCCTGTTCCCCTCTCTCTCTCTCTCCCTGTTCCCCTCTCTCTCTCTCTCTCCCTGTTCCCCTCTCTCTCTCTCTCTCCCTGTTCCCCTCTCTCTCTCTCTCCCTGTTCCCCTCTCTCTCTCTCTCTCCCTGTTCCCCTCTCTCTCTCTCTCCCTGTTCCCCTCTCTCTCTCTCTCCCTGTTCCCCTCTCTCTCTCTCTCCCTGTTCCCCTCTCTCTCTCTCTCCCTGTTCCCCTCTCTCTCTCTCTCCCTGTTCCCCTCTCTCTCTCTCCCTGTTCCCCTCTCTCTCACTCTCTCACTCTGTTTCCCTTTCGCACTCTCTCTCTCTCTTCCCCTTTCGCACTCTTTCTCTGTATCTGTTCCCCTTTCTCTCTCTGTTCCATTCTCCCTCTCTCTCTCTGTTTCCCTCTCTCCCTGTTCCCCTCTCTCTCACTCTCTCACTCTGTTTCCCTTTCGCACTCTCTCTCTCTCTTCCCCTTTCGCACTCTTTCTCTGTATCTGTTCCCCTTTCTCTCTCTGTTCCATTCTCCCTCTCTCTCTCTGTTTCCCTCTCTCCCTGTTCCCCTCTCTCCTTCTGTTCTTTCTCTCTCTGTGTTCCTTTCCCTCTCTCGATGATCCCCTTTCACTCCCTCTCTGTTCCTTTCACTTTCTCAACTCTGTTCCCCTTTTTCTCTCCATCTCTCTGTTCGTTCCCCTTTCTCTCTCTCTCTCTCTGTTCCCCTTTCTCTCTCTCTCTCTGTTCCCCTTTCTCTCTCTCTCTCTGTTCCCCTTTCTCCCTTTCTCTCACTCTGTTTCCCTTTCTCCTTCTCTCACTCTGTTCCCCTTTCCCTCTGTATCTCTGTTCCCCTTTCTCCCTTTCACTCTCTCTGTTCCCCTTTCTCTCTGTATCTCTGTTCCCCTTTCTCTCTCTTTGTTACCCTTTCACTCTCTCTCTGTTACCCTTTCACTCTCTCTCTGTTACCCTTTCACTCTCTCTCTGTTACCCTTTCACTCTCTCTCTGTTACCCTTTCACTCTCTCTCTCTCTCCCTGTTCCCCTGTCCCTCTCTCGCTCTGTTCCTTTCTCTCTCTCTGTTCCTTTCCCTCTGTCGATGATCCCCTTTTACTTCCTCTCTGTTCCTTTCTCTCTCTCGGTTCCCCTTTCTCACTCTCTCTCCCTGTTCCCCTTTTTCTCTCTCTCTCTGTTCCCCTTTTGCACGCTCTCTCTCTGTTCCCCTTCCCTCACTCTCTCTCTGTTCCCCTTCCCTCACTCTCTCTCTGTTCCCCTTCCCTCACTCTGTCTCCCTTTCTCGCTCGCTCTCAGTTCCACTTTCTCTCTCTCTCCCTGTTCCCCTTGCTCTCTCTCTCTGCGTTCCTTTCTCTCTCTGGATGATCCCTTTTCACTCCCTCTGTTCCCCTTTTCTCTCTCACTCTCTCTGTACCCCTTTTTCTCTCTCTCTCTCTACCTCTCTGTTCCCCTTTCTCGCTCTCTCTCTCTGTATTCCTTTCCCTCTCTCGATGATTCCTTTCTCTCTCTCGACTCTGTTCCTTTCTCTCTCTCTCTCACACTCTGTTCCCCTTGCTCTCTCTCTCTCTCTGTTCCTTTCTCTCTCTGGATGATCCCTTTTCACTCCCTCTCTGTTCCTTTCTCTCTCTCTCGGTTCCCCTTTCTCTCTCTCTCTCTCTCTCTCTACCTCTCTGTTCGCCTTTCTCTCTCACTTTCTGTTCCCCTTTCTCTCTCTCGCTCTGTGTTCCTTTCTATTGGTTCCCCTTTCTCTCTCTCGCTCTGTGTTCCTTTCTCTTGGTTCCCCTTTTTCTCTCTCTCTCTATCTCTCTGTTCCCCTTCCTCTCTCTCTCACTCTCTCTATCTCTCTGTTCCCCTTCCTCTCTCTCTCACTCTCTCTACCTCTCTGTTCCCCTTTCTCTCTCTCTATGTCTCTGTTCCCCTTTCTCTCTCTCTGTTCCCCTTTCTCTCCCCCTCTCTCTGTTCCCCTTTCTCTCCCCCTCTCTCTGTTCCCCTTTCTCTCCCCCTCTCTCTGTTCCCCTTTCTCTCCCCCTCTCTCTGTTCCCCTTTCTCTCCCCCTCTCTCTGTTCCCCTTTCTCTCCCCCTCTCTCTGTTCCCCTTTCTCTCCCCCTCTCTCTCCGTTCCCCTTTCTCTCCCCCTCTCTCTCCGTTCCCCTTTCTCTCCCCCTCTCTCTCTGTCCCCCTCTCTCTCTCCCTGTTCCCCTCTCTCTCTGTTCCCCTTTCTCTCACTCTGTTTCCCTTTCGCACTCTCTCTCTCTCTCTCTTCCCCTTTCGCACTCGTTCTCTGTATCTGTTCCCCTTTCTCTCACTCGCTCCCTTTGTTCCCCTTTCTCTCTCTGTTCCATTCTCCCTCTCACTCTCTCTGTTCCCCTCTCCCTCTCTCCCTGTTCCCCTCTCTCCTTCTGTTCTTTCTCTCTCTGTGTTCCTTTCCCTCTCTCGATGATCCCCTTTCACTCCCTCTCTGTTCCTTTCACTTTCTCAACTCTGCTCCCCTTTCTCTCTCTCTCCCTGTTCCTCTCTCTCCTTCTGTTCTTTCTCTCTCTGTGTTCCTTTCCCTCTCTCGACGATCCCCTTTCACTCCCTCTCTGTTCCTTTCTCTTTCTCAACTCTGTTCCCCTTTTTCTCTTTCTCTCTCTCTCTCTCTGTTCCCCTTTCTCTCTCTCTCTCTCTCTGTTCCCCTTTCTCTCTCTCTCTCTCTCTCTCTGTTCCCCTTTCTCTCTGTATCTCTGTTCCCCTTTCTCCCTTTCTCTCACTCTGTTCCTTTCCCTCTGTCGATGATCCCCTTTTACTCCCTCTCTGTTCCTTTCTCTTTCTCAACTCTGTTCCTTTCTCTTTCTCAACTCTGTTCCTTTCACTCTCTCAGTTCCCCTTTCTCACTCTCTCTCTCTGTTCCCCTTTCTCACTCTCTCTCTCTGTTCCCCTTTCGCACGCTCTCTCTATCTCTGTTCATTCCCCTTTCTCTCTCTCTCTCTCTCTCTGTTCCCCTTTCTCTCTCTCTCTCTCTCTGTTCCCCTTTCTCTCTCTCTCTCTCTCTGTTCCCCTTTCTCTCTCTCTCTCTCTCTGTTCCCCTTTCTCTCTCTCTCTCTCTCTCTGTTCCCCTTTCTCTCTCTCTCTCTCTCTGTTCCCCTTTCTCTCTCTCTCTCTCTGTTCCCCTTTCTCTCTCTCTCTCTCTGTTCCCCTTTCTCTCTCTCTCTCTCTGTTCCCCTTTCTCTCTCTCTCTCTCTGTTCCCCTTTCTCTCTCTCTATTCCCCTTTCTCTCTCTCTATTCCCCTTTCTCTCTCTCTCTCTGTTCCCCTTTCTCTCACTCTGTTTCCCTTTCTCTCTTTCTCTCTCTCTCTGTTCCCCTTTCTCTCTGTATCTCTGTTCCCCTTTCTCCCTTTCACTCTCTCTCTTCCCCTTTCTCTCTCTCTCTCTCGCTCTGTTCCCCTCTCTCTCTGTGTTCCTTTCCCTCTGTCGATGATCCCCTTTTACTCCCTCTCTGTTCCTTTCTCTTTCTCAACTCTGTTCCTTTCTCTCTCGGTTCCCCTTTCTAACTCTCTCTCTCTGTTCCCCTTTTTCTCTATCTCTCTGTCCCCCTTTCTCTCTCTCTGTATCTCTGTTCCCCTTTCTCTCTCTCTCTATCTCTGTCTGTTCCCCTTTCTCTCTGTATCTCTGTTCCCCTTTCTCCCTTACTGGTTCCCTTTCTCTCCCTCTCTGTTACCCTTTCACTCTCTCTGTTCCATTCACTCTCTCTCTGTCCCCCCCCCCCCTCTCTCTCTCTCTCTGTTCCCCTCTCCCTGTGTTCCCCCCTCCCTGTGTTCCCCCCTCTCTCTCTCCCTGTTCCCCTCTCTCCTTCTGTTCCTTTCCCTCTCTCGATGATCCCCTTTCACTCCCTCTCTGTTCCTTTCTCTTTCTCAACTCTGTTCCCCTCTCTCTCTCTCTCCCTGTTCCCCTCTCTCTCTCTCTCCCTGTTCCCCTCTCTCTCTCTCTCCCTGTTCCCCTCTCTCTCTCTCTCCCTGTTCCCCTCTCTCTCTCTCTCCCTGTTCCCCTCTCTCTCTCTCTCCCTGTTCCCCTCTCTCTCTCTCTCCCTGTTCCCCTCTCTCTCTCTCTCCCTGTTCCCCTCTCTCTCTCTCTCTCCCTGTTCCCCTCTCTCTCTCTCTCCCTGTTCCCCTCTCTCTCTCTCTCCCTGTTCCCCTCTCTCTCTCTCTCCCTGTTCCCCTCTCTCTCTCTCTCCCTGTTCCCCTCTCTCTCTCTCTCCCTGTACCCCTCTCTCTCTCTCTCCCTGTTCCCCTCTCTCTCTCTCTCCCTGTTCCCCTCTCTCTCTCTCTCCCTGTTCCCCTCTCTCTCTCTCTCCCTGTTCCCCTCTCTCTCTCTCTCCCTGTTCCCCTCTCTCTCTCTCTCCCTGTTCCCCTCTCTCTCTCTCTCCCTGTTCCCCTCTCTCTCTCTCTCCCTGTTCCCCTCTCTCTCTCTCTCCCTGTTCCCCTCTCTCTCTCCCTGTTCCCCTCTCTCTCTCTCCCTGTTCCCCTCTCTCTCTCTCTCCCTGTTCCCCTCTCTCTCTCTCTCCCTGTTCCCCTCTCTCTCTCTCTCCCTGTTCCCCTCTCTCTCTCTCTCCCTGTTCCCCTCTCTCTCTCTCTCCCTGTTCCCCTCTCTCTCTCTCTCCCTGTTCCCCTCTCTCTCTCTCTCCCTGTTCCCCTCTCTCTCTCTCTCCCTGTTCCCCTCTCTCTCTCTCTCCCTGTTCCCCTCTCTCTCTCTCTCCCTGTTCCCCTCTCTCTCTCTCTCCCTGTTCCCCTCTCTCTCTCTCTCCCTGTTCCCCTCTCTCTCTCTCTCCCTGTTCCCCTCTCTCTCTCTCTCCCTGTTCCCCTCTCTCTCTCTCTCCCTGTTCCCCTCTCTCTCTCTCTCCCTGTTCCCCTCTCTCTCTCTCTCCCTGTTCCCCACTCTCTCTCTCTCCCTGTTCCCCCCTCTCTCTCTCTCCCTGTTCCCCTCTCTCTCTCTCTCCCTGTTCCCCTCTCTCTCTCTCTCCCTGTTCCCCTCTCTCTCTCTCTCCCTGTTCCCCTCTCTCTCTCTCTCCCTGTTCCCCTCTCTCTCTCTCTCCCTGTTCCCCTCTCTCTCTCTCTCCCTGTTCCCCTCTCTCTCTCTCTCCCTGTTCCCCTCTCTCTCTCTCTCCCTGTTCCCCTCTCTCTCTCTCTCCCTGTTCCCCTCTCTCTCTCTCTCCCTGTTCCCCTCTCTCTCTCTCTCCCTGTTCCCCTCTCTCTCTCTCTCCCTGTTCCCCTCTCTCTCTCTCTCCCTGTTCCCCTCTCTCTCTCTCTCCCTGTTCCCCTCTCTCTCTCTCTCTCCCTGTTCCCCTCTCTCTCTCTCTCTCCCTGTTCCCCTCTCTCTCTCTCTCTCCCTGTTCCCCTCTCTCTCTCTCTCCCTGTTCCCCTCTCTCTCTCTCTCCCTGTTCCCCTCTCTCTCTCTCTCCCTGTTCCCTTCTCTCTCTCTCTCCCTGTTCCCTTCTCTCTCTCTCCCTGTTCCCTTCTCTCTCTCTCCCCCTGTTCCCCTCTCTCTCTCTCTCTCCCTGTTCCCATTTCTCTCTCTCTCTCCCTGTTCCCATTTCTCTCACTCTCTCACTCTGTTTCCCTTTCGCACTCTCTCTCTCTCTTCCCCTTTCGCACTCTCTCTCTCTCTTCCCCTTTCGCACTCTCTCTCTGTATCTGTTCCCCTTTCTCTCACTCGCTCCCTTTGTTCCCCTTTCTCTCTCTGTTCCATTCTCCCTCTCTCCCTCTCTCTCTTCCCCTCTCCCTCTCTCCCTGTTCCCCTCTCTCCTTCTGTTCTTTCTCTCTCTGTGTTCCTTTCCCTCTCTCGATGATCCCCTTTCACTCCCTCTCTGTTCCTTTCTCTTTCTCAACTCTGTTCCCCTTTTTCTCTCTCTCTCTCTATCTCTGTTCGTTCCCCTTTCTCTCTCTCTCTCTCTCTCTCTCTCTCTCTCTGTTCCCCTTTCTCTCACTCTGTTTCCCTTTCTCTCTCTCTCTGTTCCCCTTTCTCTCTGTATCTCTGTTCCCCTTTCTCCCTTTCACTCTCTCTGTTCCCCTTTCTTTCTCTCTCGCTCTGTTCCCCTCTCTCTCTGTCGATGATCCCCTTTTACTCCCTCTCTGTTCCTTTCTCTTTCTCAACTCTGTTCCTTTCTCTCTCTCGGTTCCACTTTCTCACTCTCTCTCTCTGTTCCCCTTTTTCTCTCTCTCCTTGTTCCCCCCTCTCCTTCTGTTCCTTTCTCTCTCTCGATAATCCCCTTTCACTCCCTCTCTGTTCCTTTCTCTTTCTCAACTATGTTCCCCTTTTTCTCTCTCTATCTCTCTCTCTCTGTTCGTTCCCCTTTCTCTCTCTCTCTCTGTTCCCCTTTCTCTCTCTCTCTCTGTTCCCCTTTCTCTCTCTCTCTCTGTTCCCCTTTCTCTCTCTCTCTCTCTGTATCTCTGTTCCCCTTTCTCCCACTCTGTTTCCCTTTCTCTCTCTGTGTTCCTTTCCCTCTGTCGATGATCCCCTTTTACTCCCTCTCTGTTCCTTTCTCTTTCTCAACTCTGTTCCTTTCTCTCTCTCTGTTCCACTTTCGCACGCTCTCTCTCACTTCCCCTTTCTCTCACTCTCTTTCTGTTCCCCTTTTTCTCTCTCTCTCTCTATCTCTCTGTTCCCTTTCTCTCTCTCTCCCTCTGTTCCTTTCTCTCTCTGTATCTCTGTTCCCCTTTCTCTCTCTCTCTGTTACCCTTTCACTCTCTCTCTGTTACCCTTTCACTCTCTCTCTGTTACCCTTTCACTCTCTCTCTGTTACCCTTTCACTCTCTCTCTGTTACCCTTTCACTCTCTCTCTCTCTCTGTTCCCCTTTTTCGCTCTCTCTCTCTGTATTCCTTTCTCTCTCTCTCTCTCACTCTCTGTTCCCCTTGCTCTCTCTCTCTCTGTTCCTTTCTCTCTCTGGATGATCCCTTTTCACTCCCTCTCTGTTCCTTTCTCTCTCTCTCGGTTCCCCTTTCTCTCTCTCTCTCTCTACCTCTCTGTTCGCCTTTCTGTTCCCCTTTTTCTCTCTCTCACTCTCTCGACCTCCCTGTTCGCCTTTCTCTCTCACTCTTTGTACCCCTTTCTCTCCCCCTCTCTCTCCGTTCCCCTTTCTCTCCCCCTCTCTCTCCGTTCCCCTTTCTCTCCCCCTCTCTCTCCGTTCCCCTTTCTCTCTCTCTCTGTCCCCCTTTCTCTCTCCCTTTGTTCCCCTTTCTCTCTCTCTCTATCTCTCTGTTCCCCTTTCTCTCCCCCTCTCTCTCCGTTCCCCTTTCTCTCCCCCTCTCTCTCCGTTCCCCTTTCTCTCCCCCTCTCTCTCCGTTCCCCTTTCTCTCCCCCTCTCTCTCCGTTCCCCTTTCTCTCCCCCTCTCTCTCCGTTCCCCTTTCCCTCCCTCTCTCTCTCCCTGTTCCCCTCCCTCTCTCTCTCCCTGTTCCCCTCCCTCTCTCTCTCCCTGTTCCCCTCCCTCTCTCTCTCCCTGTTCCCCTCTCTCTCTCTCTCCCTGTTCCCCTCTCTCTCTCTCTCCCTGTTCCCCTCCCTCTCTCTCTCCCTGTTCCCCTCTCTCTCTCTCTCCCTGTTCCCCTCTCTCTCTCTCTGTTCCCCTCTCTCTCTCTCTCCCTGTTCCCCTCTCTCTCTCTCTCCCTGTTCCCCTCTCTCTCTCTCTCCCTGTTCCCCTCTCTCTCTCTCTCCCTGTTCCCCTCTCTCTCTCTCTCCCTGTTCCCCTCTCTCTCTCTCTCCCTGTTCCCCTCTCTCTCTCTCTCCCTGTTCCCCTCTCTCTCTCTCTCCCTGTTCCCCTCTCTCTCTCTCTCCCTGTTCCCCTCTCTCTCTCTCTCCCTGTTCCCCTCTCTCTCTCTCTCCCTGTTCCCCTCTCTCTCTCTCTCCCTGTTCCCCTCTCTCTCTCTCTCCCTGTTCCCCTCTCTCTCTCTCTCCCTGTTCCCCTCTCTCTCTCTCTCCCTGTTCCCCTCTCTCTCTCTCTCCCTGTTCCCCTCTCTCTCTCTCTCCCTGTTCCCCTCTCTCTCTCCCTGTTCCCCTCTCTCTCTCCCTGTTCCCCTCTCTCTCTCCCCCTGTTCCCCTCTCTCTCTCTCTCTCCCTGTTCCCCTTTCTCTCACTCTCTCACTCTGTTTCCCTTTCGCACTCTCTCTCTCTCTTCCCCTTTCGCACTCGTTCTCTGTATCTGTTCCCCTTTCTCTCACTCGCTCCCTTTGTTCCCCTTTCTCTCTCTGTACCATTCTCCCTCTCTCCCTCTCTCTTCCCCTCTCCCTCTCTCCCTGTTCCCCTCTCTCCTTCTGTTCTTTCTCTCTCTGTGTTCCTTTCCCTCTCTCGATGATCCCCTTTCACTCCCTCTCTGTTCCTTTCTCTTTCTCAACTCTGTTCCCCTTTTTCTCTCTCTCTCTCTATCTCTGTTCATTCCCCTTTCTCTCTCTCTCTCTGTTCCCTTTTCTCTCTCTCTCTGTTCCCCTTTCTCTCACTCTGTTTCCCTTTCTCTCTCTCTCTGTATCTCTGTTTCCCTTTCTCCCTTTCAATCTCTCTGTTCCCCTCTCTCTCTGTGTTCCTTTCCCTCTGTCGATGATCCCCTTTTACTCCCTCTCTGTTCCTTTCTCTCTCTCAGTTCCCCTTTCTCACTCTCTCTCTCTGTTCCCCTTTCGCACTATCTCTCTCTGTTCCCCTTTCGCACGCTATCTCTCTCTGTTCCCCTTTCGCACGCTCTCTCTCTCTGTTCCCCTTTCGCACGCTCTCTCTCTCTGTTCCCCTTTCTCTCTCTCTGTATCTCTGTTACCCTTTCACTCTCTCTGTGCCATTCACTCTCTCTGTGCCATTCACTCTCTCTGTGCCATTCACTCTCTCTGTGCCATTCACTCTCTCTGTGCCATTCACTCTCTCTGTGCCATTCACTCTCTCTGTGCCATTCACTCTCTCTGTGCCATTCACTCTCTCTGTGCCATTCACTCTCTCTGTGCCATTCACTCTCTCTGTGCCATTCACTCTCTCTGTGCCATTCACTCTCTCTGTGCCATTCACTCTCTCTGTGCCATTCACTCTCTCTGTGCCATTCACTCTCTCTGTGCCATTCACTCTCTCTGTGCCATTCACTCTCTCTGTGCCATTCACTCTCTCTGTGCCATTCACTCTCTCTGTGCCATTCACTCTCTCTGTGCCATTCACTCTCTCTGTGCCATTCACTCTCTCTGTGCCATTCACTCTCTCTGTGCCATTCACTCTCTCTGTGCCATTCACTCACTCTGTGCCATTCACTCTCTCTGTGCCATTCACTCTCACTCTGTTCCATTCACTCTCACTCTGTTCCATTCACTCTCTCTCTGTTCCATTCACTCTCTCTCTGTTCCATTCACTCTCTCTCTGTTCCATTCACTCTCTCTCTGTTCCATTCACTCTCTCTCTGTTCCATTCACTCTCTCTCTGTTCCATTCACTCTCTCTCTGTTCCATTCACTCTCTCTCTGTTCCATTCACTCTCTCTCTGTTCCATTCACTCTCTCTCTGTTCCATTCACTCTCTCTCTGTTCCATTCACTCTCTCTCTGTTCCATTCACTCTCTCTCTGTTCCATTCACTCTCTCTCTGTTCCATTCACTCTCTCTCTGTTCCATTCACTCTCTCTCTGTTCCATTCACTCTCTCTCTGTTCCATTCACTCTCTCTCTGTTCCATTCACTCTCTCTCTGTTCCATTCACTCTCTCTCTGTTCCATTCACTCTCTCTCTGTTCCATTCACTCTCTCTCTGTTCCATTCACTCTCTCTCTGTTCCATTCACTCTCTCTCTGTTCCATTCACTCTCTCTCTGTTCCATTCACTCTCTCTCTGTTCCATTCACTCTCTCTCTGTTCCATTCACTCTCTCTCTGTTCCATTCACTCTCTCTCTGTTCCATTCACTCTCTCTCTGTTCCATTCACTCTCTCTCTGTTCCATTCACTCTCTCTCTGTTCCATTCACTCTCTCTCTGTTCCATTCACTCTCTCTCTGTTCCATTCACTCTCTCTCTGTTCCATTCACTCTCTCTCTGTTCCATTCACTCTCTCTCTGTTCCATTCACTCTCTCTCTGTTCCATTCACTCTCTCTCTGTTCCCCCCCCTCTCTCTCTCTCTGTTCCCCTCTCCCTGTGTTCCCCCCTCTCTCTCTCCCTGTTCCCCTCTCCCTGTGTTCCCCCCTCTCTCTCTCCCTGTTCCCCTCTCTCCTTCTGTTCCTTTCTCTCTCTGTGTTCCTTTCCCTCTCTCGATGATCCCCTTTCACTCCCTCTCTGTTCCTTTCTCTTTCTCAACTCTGTTCCCCTTTTTCTCTTTCTCTCTCTATCTCTCTGTTCCCCTTTCTCTCTCTCTCTCTGTCTGTTCCCCTTTCTCTCTCTCTCTCTGTCTGTTCCCCTTTCTCTCTCTCTCTCTGTCTGTTCCCCTTTTTGTCTCTCTCTCTCTCTGTTCCCATTTCTCTCTGTATCTCTGTTCCCCTTTCTCTCACTCTGTTACCCTTTCACTCTCTCTGTTACCCTTTCACTCTCTCTGTTACCCTTTCACTCTCTCTGTTACCCTTTCACTCTCTCTGTTACCCTTTCACTCTCTCGCTCCCTGTTCCCCTCTCTGTCTCTCTCCCTGTTCCCCTCTCTGTCTCTCTCCCTGTTCCCCTCTCTGTCTCTCTCCCTGTTCCCCTCTCTGTCTCTCTCCCTGTTCCCCTCTCTGTCTCTCTCCCTGTTCCCCTCTCTGTCTCTCTCCCTGTTCCCCTCTCTGTCTCTCTCCCTGTTCCCCTCTCTGTCTCTCTCCCTGTTCCCCTCTCTGTCTCTCTCCCTGTTCCCCTCTCTGTCTCTCTCCCTGTTCCCCTCTCTGTCTCTCTCTCTCTGTTTCCCTCTCTGTCTCTCTCTCTCTGTTTCCCTTTCGCACTATCTCTCTCTGTTCCCGTTTCGCACCCGCACTCTTTCTCTGTATCTGTTCCCCTTTCTCTCACTCGCTCCCTTTGTTCCCCTTTCTCTCTCTCTCTCTGTTCCATTCTCCCTCTCTCTCTCTCTGTTCCCCTCTCTGAGTTCCCCTCTCTCTCTCTCTCTCCCTGTTCCTCTCTCCCCTTCTGTTCCTTTCTCTCTCTCGATGATCCCCTTTCACTCCCTCTCTGTTCCTTTCTCTTTCTCAACTCTGTTCCCCTTTTTCTCTTTCTCTCTCTGTTCCTCTCTCTCTCTGTTCCCCTTTCTCTCTCTCTCTCTCTCTGTTCCCCTTTCTCTCTGTATCTCTGTTCCCCTTTCTCCCTTTCTCTCACTCTGTTTCCCTTTCTCTCACTCTGTTCCTTTCCCTCTGTCGATGATCCCCTTTTACTCCCTCTCTGTTCCTTTCTCTTTCTCAACTCTGTTCCTTTCTCTCTCTCGGTTCCCCTTTCTCACTCTCTCTCTCTGTTCCCCTTTTTCTCTCTCTCTCTCTGTTCCCCTTTCTCTCACTCTCTCTCTGTTCCCCTTTCTCTCACTCTCTCTCTGTTCCCCTTTCTCTCACTCTCTCTCTGTTCCCCTTTCTCTCTCTCTCTCTCTGTCTGTTCCCTTTCTCTCTCTCTCTCTCTGTTCCCCTTTCTCTCTCTCTCTCTCTGTCTGTTCCCCTTTCTTTCTGTATCTCTGTTCCCCTTTCTCTCACTCTGTTTCCCTTTCTCTGGCTCTCTGTTACCCTTTCACTCTCTCTCTGTTACCCTTTCACTCTCTCTCTCTGTTCCCCTCTCCCTGTGTTCCCCCCTCTCTCTCTCCCTGTTCCTCTCTCTCCTTCTGTTCCTTTCTCTCTCTGTGTTCCTTTCCCTCTCTCGATGATCCCCTTTCACTCCCTCTCTGTTCCTTTCTCTTTCTGAACTCTGTTCCCCTTTTTCTCTTTCTCTCTCTATCTCTCTGTTCCCCTTTCTCTCTCTCTCTCTCTCTCTCTGTTCCCCTTTCTCGCTCTCTCTCTGTCTGTTCCCCTTTCTCGCTCTCTCTCTCTGTCTGTTCCCCTTTCTCTCTCTCTCTCTGTCTGTTCCCCTTTTTGTCTCTCTCTCTCTCTGTTCCCATTTCTCTCTGTATCTCTGTTCCCCTTTCTCTCACTCTGTTTCCCTTTCTCTCACTCTGACTCCCTGTCTCTCTCTCTCTGTTACCCTTTCACTCTCTCTGTTCCCTTTCTCTCTCTCTCTCCCTGTTCCCCTCTCTGTCTCTCTCTCTCTGTTTCCCTTTCGCACTCTCTCTCTCTGTTCCCGTTTCGCACCCGCACTCTTTCTCTGTATCTGTTCCCCTTTCTCTCACTCGCTCCCTTTGTTCCCCTTTCTCTCTCTCTCTCCCTTTGTTCCCCTTTCTCTCTCTCTCTCCCTTTGTTCCCCTTTCTCTCTCTCTCTCCCTTTGTTCCCCTTTCTCTCTCTCTCTCCCTTTGTTCCCCTTTCTCTCTCTCTCTCTGTTCCATTCTCCCTCTCTCTCTCTCTGTTCCCCTCTCCGAGTTCCCCTCTCTCTCTCTCTCTCTCCCTGTTCCTCTCTCCCCTTCTGTTCCTTTCTCTCTCTGTGTTCCTTTCCCTCTCTCGATGATCCCCTTTCACTCCCTCTCTGTTCCTTTCTCTTTCTCAACTCTGTTCCCCTTTTTCTCTTTCTCTCTCTCTCTGTTCCCCTTTCTCTCTCTCTCTCTCTCTGTTCCCCTTTCTCTCTGTATCTCTGTTCCCCTTTCTCCCTTTCTCTCACTCTGTTTCCCTTTCTCTCACTCTGTTCCTTTCCCTCTGTCGATGATCCCCTTTTACTCCCTCTCTGTTCCTTTCTCTTTCTCAACTCTGTTCCTTTCTCTCTCTCGGTTCCCCTTTCTCACTCTCTCTCTCTGTTCCCCTTTTCTCACTCTCTCTCTGTTCCCCTTTTCTCACTCTCTCTCTGTTCCCCTTTCTCTCACTCTCTCTCTGTTCCCCTTTCTCTCACTCTCTCTCTGTTCCCCTTTCTCTCTCTCTCTCTCTGTTCCCCTTTCTCTCTCTCTCTCTCTGTTCCCCTGTTTCTCTCTCTCTGTTCCACTTTCGCACGCTCTCTCTCTGTTCCCCTTTCTGTCACTCTCTCTCTATCTCTCTGTTCCCCTTTCTGTCACTCTCTCTCTATCTCTCTGTTCCCCTTTCTCTCTCTCTCTCTGTATCTCTGTTCCCCTTTCTCTCTCTCTCTGTATCTCTGTTCCCCTTTCTCTCTCTCTCTCTGTTCCCCTTTCTCTCTCTCTCTCTGTTCCCCTTTCTCTCTCTCTCTCTGTTCCCCTTTCTCTCTCTCTCTCTGTTCCCCTTTCTCTCTCTCTCTCTGTTCCCCTTTCTCTCTCTCTCTCTGTTCCCCTTTCTCTCTCTCTCTCTGTTCCCCTTTCTCTCTCTCTCTCTGTTCCCCTTTCTCTCTCTCTCTCTGTTCCCCTTTCTCTCTCTCTCTCTGTTCCCCTTTCTCTCTCTCTCTCTGTTCCCCTTTCTCTCTCTCTCTGTTCCTTTCTTTCTCTCTCTCTCTGTTCCTTTCTTTCTCTCTCTCTCTGTTCCCCTTTCGCACGCTCTCTCTCTCTCTCTGTTCCCCTTTCTCTCACTCTCTCTCTGTTTCCCTTTCTCTCACTCTCTGTTACCCTTTCACTCTCTCTGTTCCCCCCCTCTCTCTCTCTCTCTCTGTTCCCCTCTCCCTATGTTCCCCTCTCTCTCTCTCCCTGTTCCCCTCTCTCCTTCCTCTCTGTGTTCCTTTCCCTCTCTCGATGATCCCCTTTCACTCCCTCTCTGTTCCTTTCTCATTCTCAACTCTGTTCCCCTTTTTCTCTCTCTCTCTCTATTCCCATTTCTCTCCCTCTCTCTCGCTCTGTTCCCCTCTCTCTCTGTGTTCCTTTCCCTCTGTCGATGATCCCCTTTTACTCCCTCTCTGTTCCTTCCTCTTTCTCAACTCTGTTCCTTTCTCTCTCTCGGTTCCACCTTCTCAAGCTCTCTCTCTCTGTTCCCCTTTTTCTCTCTCTCCCTGTTCCCCTCTCTCCTTCTGTTCCTTTCTCTCTCTCGATGATCCCCTTTCACTCCCTCTCTGTTCCTTTCTCTTTCTCAACTATGTTCCCCTTTTTCTCTCTATCTCTCTCTCTCTGTTCGTTCCCCTTTCTCTCTCTCTCTCTGTTCCCCTTTCTCTCTCTCTCTCTGTTCCCCTTTCTCTCTCTCTCTCTCTGTTCCCCTTTCTCTCTCTCTCTCTCTGTTCCTCTTTCTCTCTCTCTCTCTCTGTTCCTCTTTCTCTCTCTCTCTCTGTTCCTCTTTCTCTCTCTCTCTCTCTCTCTCTGTATCTCTGTTCCCCTTTCTCCCACTCTTTTTCCCTTTCTCTCTCTCTGTTCCTTTCTCTCTCTGTGTTCCTTTCCCTCTGTCGATGATCCCCTTTTACACCCTCTCTGTTCCTTTCTCTTTCTCAACTCTGTTCCTTTCTCTCTCTCTGTTCCCCTGTTTCTCTCTCTCTGTTCCACTTTCGCACGCTCTCTCTCTGTTCCCCTTTCTGTCACTCTCTCTCTATCTCTCTGTTCCCCTTTCTCTCTCTCTCTCTGTTCCTTTCTCTCTCTCTCTGTATCTCTGTTCCCCTTTCTCTCTCTCTCTCTGTTCCCCTTTCTCTCTCTCTCTCTGTTCCCCTTTCTCTCTCTCTCTCTGTTCCCCTTTCTCTCTCTCTCTCTGTTCCCCTTTCTCTCTGTATCTCTGTTCCCCTTTCTCTCACTCTGTTTCCCTTTCACTCTCTCTCTGTTACCCTTTCACTCTCTCTCTGTTACCCTTTCACTCTCTCTCTGTTACCCTTTCACTCTCTCTCTGTTACCCTTTCACTCTCTCTCTGTTACCCTCCTCTCTCTCTCTCTCTGTTCCCCTTTTTCGCTCTCTCTCTCTGTATTCCTTTCTCTCTCTCTCTCTGTTCCCCTTTCTCTCCCCCTCTCTCGCTCTCTTCCCCTCTCTCTCTGTGTTCCTTTCCCTCTGTCAATGATCCCCTTTTCCTCCCTCTCTGTTCCTTTCTCTCTCTCAGTTCCACTTTCTCACTCTCTCTCTCTCTGTTCCCCTTTTTCTCTCTCTCCCTGTTCCCCTCTCTCATGTTCCTTTCTCACTCTCGATGATCCCCTTTCACTCCCTCTCTGTTCCTTTCTCTTTCTCAACTATGTTCCCCTTTTTCTCTCTCTATCTCTCTCTCTCTCTGTTCCCCTTTCTCTCTCTCTCTCTGTTCCCCTTTCTCTCTCTCTCTCTCTCTATCTCTGTTCCCCTTTCTCCCACTCTGTTTCCCTTTCTCTCTCTCTGTTCCTTTCTCTCTCTCTGTTCCTTTCCCTCTGTCGATGATCCCCTTTTACTCCCTCTCTGTTCCTTTCTCTTTCTCAACTCTGTTCCTTTCTCTCTCTCTGTTCCCCTTTCTCTCTCTCTCTCTCTATCTCTCTGTTCCCCTTTCTCTCTCTCTATCTCTGTTCCCCTTTCTCTCTCTCTCTCTGTTCCCCTTTCTCTCTCTCTCTCTGTTCCCCTTTCTCTCTCTCTCTCTCTGTTCCCCTTTCTCTCTCTCTCTCTGTTCCCCTTTCTCTCTCTCTCTCTGTTCCCTTTCTCTCTCTCTCTCTGTTCCCCTTTCTCTCTCTCTCTCTGTTCCCCTTTCTCTCTCTCTCTCTGTTCCCTTTCTCTCTCTCTCTCTGTTCCCCTTTCTCTCTCTCTCTGTTCCCCTTTCTCTCTCTCTCTCTGTTCCCCTTTCTCTCTCTCTCTCTGTTCCCCTTTCTCTCTCTCTCTCTGTTCCCCTTTCTCTCTCTCTCTCTGTTCCCCTTTCTCTCTCTCTCTCTGTTCCCCTTTCTCTCTCTCTCTGTGTTCCCCTTTCTCTCTCTCTCTCTGTTCCCTTTCTCTCTCTCTCTCTGTTCCCCTTTCTCTCTCTGTTCCCCTTTCTCTCTCTCTCTCTGTTCCCCTTTCTCTCTCTCTCTCTGTTCCCCTTTCTCTCTCTCTCTCTGTTCCCCTGTCTCTCTCTCAGTCTGTTCCCCTGTCTCTCTCTCAGTCTGTTCCCCTTTCTCTCTCTCTCTCTGTTCCCCTTTCTCTCTCTCTCTCTGTTCCCCTTTCTCTCTCTCTCTCTGTTTCCCTTTCACTCTCTCTCTCTGTTTCCCTTTCACTCTCTCTCTGTTACCCTTTCACTCTCTCTCTGTTACCCTTTCACTCTCTCTCTGTTACCCTTTCACTCTCTCTGTTCCCCCCTCTCTCTCTCTCTCTGTTCCCCTTTTCGCTCTCTCTCTCTGTATTCCTTTCTCTCTCTCTCTCTCACTCTCTGTTCCCCTTGCTCTCTCTCTCTCTGTTCCTTTCTCTCTCTGGATGATCACTTTTCACTCCCTCTCTGTTCCTTTCTCTCTCTCTCCGTTCCCCTTTCTCTCTCTCTCGCTCTGTTCCCCTCTCTCTCTGTGTTCCTTTCCCTCTGTCGATGATCCCCTTTTACTCCCTCTCTGTTCCTTTCTCTTTCTCAACTCTGTTCCTTTCTCTCTCTCGGTTCCCCTTTCTCACTCTCTCTCTCTGTTCCCCTTTCTCTCACTCTCTCTCTCTGTTCCCCTTTTTCTCTATCTCTCTGTTCCCCTTTCTCTCTCTCTGTATCTCTGTTCCCCTTTCTCTCTCTCTCTCTCTCTGTCTGTTCCCCTTTCTCTCTGTATCTCTGTTCCCCTTTCTCCCTTACTGGTTCCCTTTCTCTCCCTCTCTGTTACCCATTCACTCTCTCTGTTCCATTCACTCTCTCTGTTCCATTCACTCTCTCTCTCTGTTCCCCTCTCCCTGTGTTCCCCCTCTCTCTCTCCCTGTTCCCCTCTCTCCTTCTGTTCCTTTCTCTCTCTGTGTTCCTTTCCCTCTCTCGATGATCCCCTTTCACTCCCTCTCTGTTCCTTTCTCTTTCTCAACTCTGTTCCCCTTTTTCTCTTTCTCGCTCTATCTCTCTGTTCCCCTTTCTCTCTCTCTCTCTCTCTGTTCCCCTTTTTGTCTCTCTCTCTCTGTTCCCATTTCTCTCTGTATCTCTGTTTCCCTTTCTCTCACTCTGTTTCCCTTTCTCTCACTCTGTTTCCCTTTCTCTCACTCTGTTTCCCTTTCACTCTCTCTCTGTTACCCTTTCTCTCTCTCTCTGTTACCCTTTCTCTCTCTCTCTGTTACCCTTTCTCTCTCTCTCTCCCTGTTCCCCTCTCTGTCTCTCTCTCTCTGTTTCCCTTTCGCACTCTCTCTCTCTGTTCCCGTTTCGCACCCGCACTCTTTCTCTGTATCTGTTCCCCTTTCTCTCACTCGCTCCCTTTGTTCCCCTTTCTCTCTCTCTCTCTGTTCCATTCTCCCTCTCTCTCTCTGTTCCCCTCTCCGAGTTCCCCTCTCTCTCTCTCCTTCTGTTCCTTTCTCTCTCTCGATGATCCCCTTTCACTCCCTCTCTGTTCCTTTCTCTTTCTCAACTCTGTTCCCCTTTTTCTCTTTCGCTCTCTCTCTCTGTTCCTCTCTCTCTCTCTGTTCCCCTTTCTCTCTCTCTCTCTCTCTCTGTTCCCCTTTCTCTCTGTATCTCTGTTCCCCTTTCTCCCTTTCTCTCACTCTGTTCCTTTCCCTCTGTCGATGATCCCCTTTTACTCCCTCTCTGTTCCTTTCTCTTTCTGAACTCTGTTCCTTTCTCTCTCTCGGTTCCCCTTTCTCACTCTCTCTCTCTGTTCCCCTTTCTCACTCTCTCTCTCTGTTCCCCTTTCTCTCTCTCTCTCTGTTCCCCTTTCTCTCACTCTCTCTCTGTTCCCCTTTCTCTCACTCTCTCTGTTCCCCTTTCTCTCACTCTCTCTGTTCCCCTTTCTCTCACTCTCTCTCTGTTCCCCTTTCTCTCTCTCTCTCTCTGTTCCCCTTTCTCTCTCTCTCTCTCCGTTCCCCTTTCTCTCTCTCTCTCTCCGTTCCCCTTTCTCTCTCTCTCTCTCCGTTCCCCTTTCTCTCTCTCTCTCTCCGTTCCCCTTTCTCTCTCTCTCTCTCTGTTGCCCTTTCTCTCTCTCTCTCTCTGTTCCCCTTTCTCTCTCTCTCTCTCTGTTGCCCTTTCTCTCTCTCTCTCTCTGTTCCCCTTTCTCTCTCTCTCTCTCTCTTCCCCTTTCTCTCTCTCTCTCTCTGTTCCCTTTCTCTCTCTCTCTCTCTGTTCCCCTTTCTCTCTCTCTCTCTCTGTTCCCCTTTCTCTCTCTCTCTCTCTGTTCCCCTTTCTCTCTCTCTCTCTGTTCCCCTTTCTCTCTCTCTCTCTGTTCCCCTTTCTCTCTCTCTCTCTGTTCCCCTTTCTCTCTCTCTCTCTGTTCCCCTTTCTCTCTCTCTCTCTGTTCCCCTTTCTCTCTCTCTCTCTGTTCCCCTTTCTCTCTCTCTCTCTGTTCCCCTTTCTCTCTCTCTCTCTGTTCCCCTTTCTCTCTCTCTCTCTGTTCCCCTTTCTCTCTCTCTCTCTGTTCCCCTTTCTCTCTCTCTCTCTGTTCCCCTTTCTCTCTCTCTCTCTGTTCCCCTTTCTCTCTCTCTCTCTGTTCCCCTTTCTCTCTCTCTCTCTGTTCCCCTTTCTCTCTCTCTCTCTGTTCCCCTTTCTCTCTCTCTCTCTGTTCCCCTTTCTCTCTCTCTCTCTGTTCCCCTTTCTCTCACTCTCTCTCTGTTCCCCTTTCTCTCACTCTCTCTCTGTTCCCCTTTTTCTCTCTCTCTCTGTTCCCCTTTCTCTCTCTCTCTCTGTTCCCCTTTCTCTCTCTCTCTCTGTTCCCCTTTCTCTCTCTCTCTGTTCCCCTTTCTCTCACTCTCTCTCTGTTCCCCTTTCTCTCACTCTCTCTCTGTTCCCCTTTTTCTCTCTCTCTCTGTTCCCCTTTCTCTCTCTCTCTCTGTTCCCCTTTCTCTCTCTCTCTCTGTTCCCCTTTCTCTCTCTCTCTGTTCCTTTCTTTCTCTCTCTCTCTGTTCCCCTTTCGCACGCTCTCTCTCTCTCTGTTCCCCTTTCTCTCACTCTCTCTCTGTTTCCCTTTCTCTCTCTCTCTGTTACCCTTTCACTCTCTCTGTTCCCCCCCTCTCTCTCTCTCTCTCTCTCTGTTCCCCTCTCCCTGTGTTCCCCTCTCTCTCTCTCCCTGTTCCCCTCTCTCCTTCTGTTCCTTCCTCTGTGTTCCTTTCCCTCTCTCGATGATCCCCTTTCACTCCCTCTCTGTTCCTTTCTCATTCTCAACTCTGTTCCCCTTTTTCTCTCTCTCTCTCTATCTCTCTGTTCCCATTTCTCTCACTCTCTCTCGCTCTGTTCCCCTCTCTCTCTGTGTTCCTTTCCCTCTGTCGATGATCCCCTTTTACTCCCTCTCTGTTCCTTTCTCTTTCTCAACTCTGTTCCTTTCTCTCTCTCGGTTCCACCTTCTCAAGCTCTCTCTCTCTGTTCCCCTTTTTCTCTCTCTCCCTGTTCCCCTCTCTCCTTCTGTTCCTTTCTCTCTCTCCCTGTTCCCCTCTCTCCTTCTGTTCCTTTCTCTCTCTCGATGATCCCCTTTCACTCCCTCTCTGTTCCTTTCTCAACTATGTTCCCCTTTTTCTCTCTCTATCTCTCTCTCTCTGTTCGTTCCCCTTTCTCTCTCTCTCTCTGTTCCCCTTTCTCTCTCTCTCTGTTCCCCTTTCTCTCTCTCTCTCTGTTCCCCTTTCTCTCTCTCTCTCTCTGTTCCCCTTTCTCTCTCTCTCTCCCCCTTTCTCTCTCTCTCTCTCTCTCTCTGTATCTCTGTTCCCCTTTCTCCCACTCTTTTTCCCTTTCTCTCTCTCTGTTCCTTTCCCTCTGTCGATGATCCCCTTTTACACCCTCTCTGTTCCTTTCTCTTTCTCAACTCTGTTCCTTTCTCTCTCTCTGTTCCCCTTTTTCTCTCTCTCTGTTCCACTTTCGCACGCTCTCTCTCTGTTCCCCTTTCTCTCACTCTCTCTCTGTTCCCCTTTCTCTCTCTCTCTCTGTTCCCCTTTCTCTCTCTCTCTCTCTCTCTCTCTCTGTTCCTTTCTCTCTCTCTGTATCTCTGTTCCCCTTTCTCTCTCTCTCTCTGTTCCCCTTTCTCTCTGTATCTCTGTTCCCCTTTCTCTCTGTATCTCTGTTCCCCTTTCTCTCTGTATCTCTGTTCCCCTTTCTCTCTGTATCTCTGTTCCCCTTTCTCTCTGTATCTCTGTTCCCCTTTCTCTCACTCTGTTACCCTTTCACTCTCTCTCTCTGTTCCCCTTTCTCTCTGTATCTCTGTTCCCCTTTCTCTCTGTATCTCTGTTCCCCTTTCTCTCACTCTGTTACCCTTTCACTCTCTCTCTGTTACCCTTTCACTCTCTCTCTGTTACCCTTTCACTCTCTCTCTGTTACCCTTTCACTCTCTCTCTGTTACCCTTTCACTCTCTCTCTGTTACCCTTTCACTCTCTCTCTGTTACCCTTTCACTCTCTCTGTTCCCCCCCTCTCTCTCTGTTCCCCCCCTCTCTCTCTGTTCCCCCCCTCTCTCTCTGTTCCCCTTTCTCACTCTCTCTCTCTGTTCCCCTTTCTCTCACTCTCTCTCTGTTCCCCTTTCTCTCACTCTCTCTCTGTTCCCCTTTCTCTCACTCTCTCTGTTCCCCTTTCTCTCACTCTCTCTGTTCCCCTTTCTCTCACTCTCTCTCTGTTCCCCTTTTTCTCTCTCTCTCTGTTCCCCTTTTTCTCTCTCTCTCTGTTCCCCTTTCTCTCTCTCTCTCTGTTCCCCTTTCTCTCTCTCTCTCTGTTCCCCTTTCTCTCTCTCTCTCTGTTCCCCTTTCTCTCTCTCTCTCTGTTCCCCTTTCTCTCTCTCTCTCTGTTCCCCTTTCTCTCTCTCTCTGTTCCTTTGTTTCTCTCTCTCTCTGTTCCCCTTTCGCACGCTCTCTCTCTCTGTTCCCCTTTCTCTCACTCTCTCTCTGTTTCCCTTTCTCTCTCTCTCTGTTACCCTTTCACTCTCTCTGTTCCCCCCCCTCTCTCTCTCTCTCTGTTCCCCTCTCCCTGTGTTCCCCTCTCTCTCTCTCCCTGTTCCCCTCTCTCCTTCTGTTCCTTCCTCTGTGTTCCTTTCCCTCTCTCGATGATCCCCTTTCACTCCCTCTCTGTTCCTTTCTCATTCTCAACTCTGTTCCCCTTTTTCTCTCTCTCTCTCTATCTCTCTGTTCCCATTTCTCTCACTCTCTCTCGCTCTGTTCCCCTCTCCCTCTGTGTTCCTTTCCCTCTGTCGATGATCCCCTTTTACTCCCTCTCTGTTCCTTTCTCTTTCTCAACTCTGTTCCTTTCTCTCTCTCGGTTCCACCTTCTCAAGCTCTCTCTCTCTGTTCCCCTTTTTCTCTCTCTCCCTGTTCCCCTCTCTCCTTCTGTTCCTTTCTCTCTCTCCCTGTTCCCCTCTCTCCTTCTGTTCCTTTCTCTCTCTCGATGATCCCCTTTCACTCCCTCTCTGTTCCTTTCTCAACTATGTTCCCCTTTTTCTCTCTCTATCTCTCTCTCTCTGTTCGTTCCCCTTTCTCTCTCTCTCTCTGTTCCCCTTTCTCTCTCTCTCTCTGTTCCCCTTTCTCTCTCTCTCTCCCCCTTTCTCTCTCTCTCTCTCTCTCTGTATCTCTGTTCCCCTTTCTCCCACTCTTTTTCCCTTTCTCTCTCTCTGTTCCTTTCCCTCTGTCGATGATCCCCTTTTACACCCTCTCTGTTCCTTTCTCTTTCTCAACTCTGTTCCTTTCTCTCTCTCTGTTCCCCTTTTTCTCTCTCTCTGTTCCACTTTCGCACGCTCTCTCTCTGTTCCCCTTTCTCTCACTCTCTCTCTGTTCCCCTTTCTCTCTCTCTCTCTCTCTCTCTCTCTGTTCCTTTCTCTCTCTCTGTATCTCTGTTCCCCTTTCTCTCTCTCTGTATCTCTGTTCCCCTTTCTCTCTGTATCTCTGTTCCCCTTTCTCTCTGTATCTCTGTTCCCCTTTCTCTCTGTATCTCTGTTCCCCTTTCTCTCTGTATCTCTGTTTCCCTTTCTCTCTCTCTCTGTTACCCTTACTCTCTCTCTCTGTTACCCTTTCACTCTCTCTCTGTTACCCTTTCACTCTCTCTCTGTTACCCTTTCACTCTCTCTGTTCCCCTTTCTCTCACTCTCTCTCTGTTCCCCTTTCTCTCACTCTCTCTCTGTTCCCCTTTCTCTCACTCTCTCTCTGTTCCCCTTTCTCTCACTCTCTCTCTGTTCCCCTTTCTCTCACTCTCTCTCTGTTCCCCTTTCTCTCACTCTCTCTCTGTTCCCCTTTCTCTCACTCTCTCTCTGTTCCCCTTTCTCTCTCTCTCTCTCTGTTCCCCTTTCTCTCTCTCTCTCTCTGTTCCCCTTTCTCTCTCTCTCTCACTGTTCCCCTTTCTCTCTCTCTCTCTCTGTTCCCCTTTCTCTCTCTCTCTCTCTGTTCCCCTTTCTCTCTCTCTCTCTGTTCCCCTTTCTCTCTCTCTCTCTGTTCCCCTTTCTCTCTCTCTCTCTGTTCCCCTTTCTCTCTCTCTCTCTGTTCCCCTTTCTCTCTCTCTCTCTGTTCCCCTTTCTCTCTCTCTCTCTGTTCCCCTTTCTCTCTCTCTCTCTGTTCCCCTTTCTCTCTCTCTCTCTGTTCCCCTTTCTCTCTCTCTCTCTGTTCCCCTTTCTCTCTCTCTCTCTGTTCCCCTTTCTCTCTCTCTCTCTGTTCCCCTTTCTCTCTCTCTCTGTTCCTTTCTTTCTCTCTCTCTCTGTTCCCCTTTCGCACGCTCTCTCTCTCTCTGTTCCCCTTTCTCTCACTCTCTCTGTTTCCCTTTCTCTCTCTCTCTGTTACCCTTTCACTCTCTCTGTTCCCCCCCCCTCTCTCTCTCTCTCTGTTCCCCTCTCCCTGTGTTCCCCTCTCTCTCTCTCCCTGTTCCCCTCTCTCCTTCTGTTCCTTCCTCTGTGTTCCTTTCCCTCTCTCGATGATCCCCTTTCACTCCCTCTCTGTTCCTTTCTCATTCTCAACACTGTTCCCCTTTTTCTCTCTCTCTCTCTATCTCTCTGTTCCCATTTCTCTCACTCTCTCTCGCTCTGTTCCCCTCTCTCTCTGTGTTCCTTTCCCTCTGTCGATGATCCCCTTTTACTCCCTCTCTGTTCCTTTCTCTTTCTCAACTCTGTTCCTTTCTCTCTCTCGGTTCCACCTTCTCAAGCTCTCTCTCTCTGTTCCCCTTTTTCTCTCTCTCCCTGTTCCCCTCTCTCCTTCTGTTCCTTTCTCTCTCTCCCTGTTCCCCTCTCTCCTTCTGTTCCTTTCTCTCTCTCGATGATCCCCTTTCACTCCCTCTCTGTTCCTTTCTCAACTATGTTCCCCTTTTTCTCTCTCTATCTCTCTCTCTCTGTTCGTTCCCCTTTCTCTCTCTCTCTCTGTTCCCCTTTCTCTCTCTCTCTCTGTTCCCCTTTCTCTCTCTCTCTCTCTGTATCTCTGTTCCCCTTTCTCCCACTCTTTTTCCCTTTCTCTCTCTCTGTTCCTTTCCCTCTGTCGATGATCCCCTTTTACACCCTCTCTGTTCCTTTCTCTTTCTCAACTCTGTTCCTTTCTCTCTCTCTGTTCCCCTTTTTCTCTCTCTCTGTTCCACTTTCGCACGCTCTCTCTCTGTTCCCCTTTCTCTCACTCTCTCTCTGTTCCCCTTTCTCTCTCTCTCTCTCTATCTCTCTGTTCCCCTTTCTCTCTCTCTCTCTATCTCTCTGTTCCCCTTTCTCTCTCTCTGTATCTCTGTTCCCCTTTCTCTCTCTCTGTATCTCTGTTCCCCTTTCTCTCTGTATCTCTGTTCCCCTTTCTCTCTGTATCTCTGTTCCCCTTTCTCTCTGTATCTCTGTTCCCCTTTCTCTCACTCTGTTTCCCTTTCTCTCTCTCTCTCTGTTACCCTTTCACTCTCTCTCTGTTACCCTTTTACTCTCTCTCTGTTACCCTTTCACTCTCTCTCTGTTACCCTTTCACTCTCTCTGTTCCCCCCCTCTCTCTCTCTCTCTGTTCCCCTTTTTCGCTCTCTCTCTCTGTATTCCTTTCTCTCTCTCTCTCTGTTCCCCTTTCTCTCCCCCTCTCTCGCTCTCTTCCCCCCTCTCTCTGTGTTCCTTTCCCTCTGTCGATGATCCCCTTTTACTCCCTCTCTGTTCCTTTCTCTCTCTCAGTTCCACTTTCTCACTCTCTCTCTCTCTGTTCCCTTTTTTCTCTCTCTCCCTGTTCCCCTCTCTCATGTTCCTTTCTCACTCTCGATGATCCCCTTTCACTCCCTCTCTGTTCCTTTCTCTTTCTCAACTATGTTCCCCTTTTTCTCTCTCTATCTCTCTCTCTCTCTGTTCCCCTTTCTCTCTCTCTCTCTGTTCCCCTTTCTCTCTCTCTCTCTGTCTCTGTATCTCTGTTCCCCTTTCTCCCACTCTGTTTCCCTTTCTCTCTCTCTGTTCCTTTCTCTCTCTCTGTTCCTTTCCCTCTGTCGATGATCCCCTTTTACTCCCTCTCTGTTCCTTTCTCTTTATCAACTCTGTTCCTTTCTCTCTCTCTGTTCCCCTTTTTCTCCCTCTCTGTTCCACTTTTGCACGCTCTCTCTCTATCTCTCTGTTCCCCTTTCTCTCTCTCTCTCTCTGTTCCCCTTTCTCTCTCTCTCTCTCTGTTCCTTTTTCTCTCTCTCTCTCTCTGTTCCCCTTTCTCTCTCTGTATCTCTGTTCCCCTTTCTCTCTCTGTATCTCTGTGCCCCTTTCTCTCTCTGTATCTCTGTGCCCCTTTCTCTCTCTCTCTCTCTGTTCCTTTTTCTCTCTCTCTCTCTCTGTTCCCCTTTCTCTCTCTGTATCTCTGTTCCCCTTTCTCTCTCTGTATCTCTGTGCCCCTTTCTCTCTCTCTCTCTGTTCCCCTTTCCCTCTCTCTGTTACCCTTTCACTCTCTCTGTTACCCTTTCACTCTCTCTGTTACCCTTTCACTCTCTCTGTTACCCTTTCACTCTCTCTCTGTTACCCTTTCACTCTCTCTCTGTTACCCTTTCACTCTCTCTCTGTTACCCTTTCACTCTCTCTCTGTTACCCTTTCACTCTCTCTCTGTTACCCTTTCACTCTCTCTCTGTTACCCTTTCACTCTCTCTCTGTTACCCTTTCACTCTCTCTGTTACCCTTTCACTCTCTCTCTGTTACCCTTTCACTCTCTCTGTTCCCCTCTCTCTCTCTCTCTCTTCCCCTTTTTCGCTCTCTCTCTCTGTATTCCTTTCTCTCTCTCTCTCTCACTCTCTGTTCCCCTTGCTCTCTCTCTCTCTCACTCTCTGTTCCCCTTGCTCTCTCTCTCTCTCACTCTCTGTTCCTTTCTCTCTCTGGATGATCCCTTTTCACTCCCTCTCTGTTCGCCTTTCTCTCTCACTCTCTGTTCCCCTTTCTCTCTCTCGCTCTGTGTTCCTTTCTCTCTCGGTTCCCCTTTTTCTCTCTCTCTCTATCTCTCTGTTCCCCTTTCTCTCTCTCTCCCTCTCTGTTCCCCTTTTTCTCTCTCTCTCTGTTCCCCTTTCACACGCTCTCTCTCTCTCTGTTCCCCTTTCTCTCACTCTCTCTCTGTTCCACTTTCTTTCTCTCTCTGTCTCCCTTTCTCGCTCGCTCTCAGTTCTACTTTCTCTCTCTCTCTCTCTGTTTTTCTCTCTCTGGATGATCCCTTTTCACTCCCTCTGTTCCGCTTTTTCTCTCTCACTCTACCTTTCTGTTCCCCTTTTTCCCTCTCTCGACTCTGTTCCTTTCTCTCTCTCTCTGGATGATCCCTTTTCACTCCCTCTCTGTTCCCCTTTCTCTCTCTCACTCTCTATCTCCCTTTCTCTCTCTCTCTCTCTCTATCTCCCTTTCTCTCTCTCTCTCTCTCTATCTCCCTTTCTCTCTCTCTATCTCCCTTTCTCTCTCTCTCTCTCCCTTTCTCTCTCTCTGTCTCCCTTTCTCTCTCTCTCTCTCCCTTTCTCTCTCTCTGTCTCCCTTTCTCTCTCTCTCTCTCTCTGTTCCCCTTTCTCTCTCTCTCTGTTCCCCTTTCTCTCTCTCTCTCTCTCTGTTCCCCTTTCTCTCTCTCTCTCTCTCTGTTCCCCTTTCTCTCTCTCTCTCTCTGTTCCCCTTTCTCTCTCTCTCTCTCTCTGTTCCCCTTTCTCTCTCTCTCTCTCTCTGTTCCCCTTTCTCTCTCTCTCTCTCTCTGTTCCCCTTTCTCTCTCTCTCTCTCTCTGTTCCCCTTTCTCTCTCTCTCTCTCTCTCTGTTCCCCTTTCTCTCTCTCTCTCTCTCTGTTCCCCTTTCGCTCTCTCTCTCTCTGTTCCCCTTTCGCACTATCTCTCTCTGTTCCCCTTTCGCACTATCTCTCTCTGTTCCCCTTTCGCACTATCTCTCTCTGTTCCCCTTTCGCACTATCTCTCTCTGTTCCCCTTTCGCACTATCTCTCTCTGTTCCCCTTTCGCACTATCTCTCTCTGTTCCCCTTTCGCACTATCTCTCTCTGTTCCCCTTTCGCACTATCTCTCTCTGTTCCCCTTTCGCACTATCTCTCTCTGTTCCCCTTTCGCACTATCTCTCTCTGTTCCCCTTTCGCACTATCTCTCTCTGTTCCCCTTTCGCACTATCTCTCTCTGTTCCCCTTTCGCACTATCTCTCTCTGTTCCCCTTTCGCACTATCTCTCTCTGTTCCCCTTTCGCACTATCTCTCTCTGTTCCCCTTTCGCACTATCTCTCTCTGTTCCCCTTTCGCACTATCTCTCTCTGTTCCCCTTTCGCACTATCTCTCTCTGTTCCCCTTTCGCACTATCTCTCTCTGTTCCCCTTTCGCACTATCTCTCTCTGTTCCCCTTTCGCACTATCTCTCTCTGTTCCCCTTTCGCACTATCTCTCTCTGTTCCCCTTTCGCACTATCTCTCTCTGTTCCCCTTTCGCACTATCTCTCTCTGTTCCCCTTTCGCACTATCTCTCTCTGTTCCCCTTTCGCACTATCTCTCTCTGTTCCCCTTTCGCACTATCTCTCTCTGTTCCCCTTTCGCACTATCTCTCTCTGTTCCCCTTTCGCACTATCTCTCTCTGTTCCCCTTTCGCACTATCTCTCTCTGTTCCCCTTTCGCACTATCTCTCTCTGTTCCCCTTTCGCACTATCTCTCTCTGTTCCCCTTTCGCACTATCTCTCTCTGTTCCCCTTTCGCACTATCTCTCTCTGTTCCCCTTTCGCACTATCTCTCTCTGTTCCCCTTTCGCACTATCTCTCTCTGTTCCCCTTTCGCACTATCTCTCTCTGTTCCCCTTTCGCACTATCTCTCTCTGTTCCCCTTTCGCACTATCTCTCTCTGTTCCCCTTTCGCACTATCTCTCTCTGTTCCCCTTTCGCACTATCTCTCTCTGTTCCCCTTTCGCACTATCTCTCTCTGTTCCCCTTTCGCACTATCTCTCTCTGTTCCCCTTTCGCACTATCTCTCTCTGTTCCCCTTTCGCACTATCTCTCTCTGTTCCCCTTTCGCACTATCTCTCTCTGTTCCCCTTTCGCACTATCTCTCTCTGTTCCCCTTTCGCACTATCTCTCTCTGTTCCCCTTTCGCACTATCTCTCTCTGTTCCCCTTTCGCACTATCTCTCTCTGTTCCCCTTTCGCACTATCTCTCTCTGTTCCCCTTTCGCACTATCTCTCTCTGTTCCCCTTTCGCACTATCTCTCTCTGTTCCCCTTTCGCACTATCTCTCTCTGTTCCCCTTTCGCACTATCTCTCTCTGTTCCCCTTTCGCACTATCTCTCTCTGTTCCCCTTTCGCACTATCTCTCTCTGTTCCCCTTTCGCACTATCTCTCTCTGTTCCCCTTTCGCACTATCTCTCTCTGTTCCCCTTTCGCACTATCTCTCTCTGTTCCCCTTTCGCACTATCTCTCTCTGTTCCCCTTTCGCACTATCTCTCTCTGTTCCCCTTTCGCACTATCTCTCTCTGTTCCCCTTTCGCACTATCTCTCTCTGTTCCCCTTTCGCACTATCTCTCTCTGTTCCCCTTTCGCACTATCTCTCTCTGTTCCCCTTTCGCACTATCTCTCTCTGTTCCCCTTTCGCACTATCTCTCTCTGTTCCCCTTTCGCACTATCTCTCTCTGTTCCCCTTTCGCACTATCTCTCTCTGTTCCCCTTTCGCACTATCTCTCTCTGTTCCCCTTTCGCACTATCTCTCTCTGTTCCCCTTTCGCACTATCTCTCTCTGTTCCCCTTTCGCACTATCTCTCTCTGTTCCCCTTTCGCACTATCTCTCTCTGTTCCCCTTTCGCACTATCTCTCTCTGTTCCCCTTTCGCACTATCTCTCTCTGTTCCCCTTTCGCACTATCTCTCTCTGTTCCCCTTTCGCACTATCTCTCTCTGTTCCCCTTTCGCACTATCTCTCTCTGTTCCCCTTTCGCACTATCTCTCTCTGTTCCCCTTTCGCACTATCTCTCTCTGTTCCCCTTTCGCACTATCTCTCTCTGTTCCCCTTTCGCACTATCTCTCTCTGTTCCCCTTTCGCACTATCTCTCTCTGTTCCCCTTTCGCACTATCTCTCTCTGTTCCCCTTTCGCACTATCTCTCTCTGTTCCCCTTTCGCACTATCTCTCTCTGTTCCCCTTTCGCACTATCTCTCTCTGTTCCCCTTTCGCACTATCTCTCTCTGTTCCCCTTTCGCACTATCTCTCTCTGTTCCCCTTTCGCACTATCTCTCTCTGTTCCCCTTTCGCACTATCTCTCTCTGTTCCCCTTTCGCACTATCTCTCTCTGTTCCCCTTTCGCACTATCTCTCTCTGTTCCCCTTTCGCACTATCTCTCTCTGTTCCCCTTTCGCACTATCTCTCTCTGTTCCCCTTTCGCACTATCTCTCTCTGTTCCCCTTTCGCACTATCTCTCTCTGTTCCCCTTTCGCACTATCTCTCTCTGTTCCCCTTTCGCACTATCTCTCTCTGTTCCCCTTTCGCACTATCTCTCTCTGTTCCCCTTTCGCACTATCTCTCTCTGTTCCCCTTTCGCACTATCTCTCTCTGTTCCCCTTTCGCACTATCTCTCTCTGTTCCCCTTTCGCACTATCTCTCTCTGTTCCCCTTTCGCACTATCTCTCTCTGTTCCCCTTTCGCACTATCTCTCTCTGTTCCCCTTTCGCACTATCTCTCTCTGTTCCCCTTTCGCACTATCTCTCTCTGTTCCCCTTTCGCACTATCTCTCTCTGTTCCCCTTTCGCACTATCTCTCTCTGTTCCCCTTTCGCACTATCTCTCTCTGTTCCCCTTTCGCACTATCTCTCTCTGTTCCCCTTTCGCACTATCTCTCTCTGTTCCCCTTTCGCACTATCTCTCTCTGTTCCCCTTTCGCACTATCTCTCTCTGTTCCCCTTTCGCACTATCTCTCTCTGTTCCCCTTTCGCACTATCTCTCTCTGTTCCCCTTTCGCACTATCTCTCTCTGTTCCCCTTTCGCACTATCTCTCTCTGTTCCCCTTTCGCACTATCTCTCTCTGTTCCCCTTTCGCACTATCTCTCTCTGTTCCCCTTTCGCACTATCTCTCTCTGTTCCCCTTTCGCACTATCTCTCTCTGTTCCCCTTTCGCACTATCTCTCTCTGTTCCCCTTTCGCACTATCTCTCTCTGTTCCCCTTTCGCACTATCTCTCTCTGTTCCCCTTTCGCACTATCTCTCTCTGTTCCCCTTTCGCACTATCTCTCTCTGTTCCCCTTTCGCACTATCTCTCTCTGTTCCCCTTTCGCACTATCTCTCTCTGTTCCCCTTTCGCACTATCTCTCTCTGTTCCCCTTTCGCACTATCTCTCTCTGTTCCCCTTTCGCACTATCTCTCTCTGTTCCCCTTTCGCACTATCTCTCTCTGTTCCCCTTTCGCACTATCTCTCTCTGTTCCCCTTTCGCACTATCTCTCTCTGTTCCCCTTTCGCACTATCTCTCTCTGTTCCCCTTTCGCACTATCTCTCTCTGTTCCCCTTTCGCACTATCTCTCTCTGTTCCCCTTTCGCACTATCTCTCTCTGTTCCCCTTTCGCACTATCTCTCTCTGTTCCCCTTTCGCACTATCTCTCTCTGTTCCCCTTTCGCACTATCTCTCTCTGTTCCCCTTTCGCACTATCTCTCTCTGTTCCCCTTTCGCACTATCTCTCTCTGTTCCCCTTTCGCACTATCTCTCTCTGTTCCCCTTTCGCACTATCTCTCTCTGTTCCCCTTTCGCACTATCTCTCTCTGTTCCCCTTTCGCACTATCTCTCTCTGTTCCCCTTTCGCACTATCTCTCTCTGTTCCCCTTTCGCACTATCTCTCTCTGTTCCCCTTTCGCACTATCTCTCTCTGTTCCCCTTTCGCACTATCTCTCTCTGTTCCCCTTTCGCACTATCTCTCTCTGTTCCCCTTTCGCACTATCTCTCTCTGTTCCCCTTTCGCACTATCTCTCTCTGTTCCCCTTTCGCACTATCTCTCTCTGTTCCCCTTTCGCACTATCTCTCTCTGTTCCCCTTTCGCACTATCTCTCTCTGTTCCCCTTTCGCACTATCTCTCTCTGTTCCCCTTTCGCACTATCTCTCTCTGTTCCCCTTTCGCACTATCTCTCTCTGTTCCCCTTTCGCACTATCTCTCTCTGTTCCCCTTTCGCACTATCTCTCTCTGTTCCCCTTTCGCACTATCTCTCTCTGTTCCCCTTTCGCACTATCTCTCTCTGTTCCCCTTTCGCACTATCTCTCTCTGTTCCCCTTTCGCACTATCTCTCTCTGTTCCCCTTTCGCACTATCTCTCTCTGTTCCCCTTTCGCACTATCTCTCTCTGTTCCCCTTTCGCACTATCTCTCTCTGTTCCCCTTTCGCACTATCTCTCTCTGTTCCCCTTTCGCACTATCTCTCTCTGTTCCCCTTTCGCACTATCTCTCTCTGTTCCCCTTTCGCACTATCTCTCTCTGTTCCCCTTTCGCACTATCTCTCTCTGTTCCCCTTTCGCACTATCTCTCTCTGTTCCCCTTTCGCACTATCTCTCTCTGTTCCCCTTTCGCACTATCTCTCTCTGTTCCCCTTTCGCACTATCTCTCTCTGTTCCCCTTTCGCACTATCTCCCTCTGTTCCCCTTTCGCACTATCTCCCTCTGTTCCCCTTTCGCACTATCTCTCTCTGTTCCCCTTTCGCACTATCTCTCTCTGTTCCCCTTTCGCTCTCTCTCTCTGTATCTGTTCCCCTTTCTCTCTCTCTCTCTGTATCTGTTCCCCTTTCTCTCTCTCTCTCTGTATCTGTTCCCCTCTCTCTGTTCCCCTTTCGCACTGTCTCTCTCTGTTCCCCTTTCGCACTGTCTCTCTCTGTTCCCCTTTCGCACTGTCTCTCTCTGTTCCCCTTTCGCACTGTCTCTCTCTGTTCCCCTTTCGCACTGTCTCTCTCTGTTCCCCTTTCGCACTGTCTCTCTCTGTTCCCCTTTCGCACTGTCTCTCTCTGTTCCCCTTTCGCACTGTCTCTCTCTGTTCCCCTTTCGCACTGTCTCTCTCTGTTCCCCTTTCGCACTGTCTCTCTCTGTTCCCCTTTCGCACTGTCTCTCTCTGTTCCCCTTTCGCACTGTCTCTCTCTGTTCCCCTTTCTTTCTCATTCTCTGTATCTGTTCCCCTTTCTCTCTCTCTCTCTCTCTTCCCCTTTCTCTCTCTCTCTCTCTCTTCCCCTTTCTCTCTCTCTCTCTCTCTTCCCCTCTCTCTCTCTCTCTCTCTTCCCCTCTCTCTCCCTGTTCCCCTTTCTCTCACTCTCTCTCTGTTTCCCTTTCGCACTGTCTCTCTCTGTTCCCCTTTCGCACTGTCTCTCTCTGTTCCCCTTTCGCACTGTCTCTCTCTGTTCCCCTTTCGCACTGTCTCTCTCTGTTCCCCTTTCGCACTGTCTCTCTCTGTTCCCCTTTCTCTCACTCGCTCCCTTTGTTCCCCTTTCTCTCTGTATCTCTGTTCCCCTTTCTTTCTCATTCTCTGTATCTGTTCCCCTTTTTCTCTCTCTCTCTCTCTCTCTCTCTCTCTCTGTTCCCCTTTCTCTCTCTCTCTCTCTGTTCCCCTCTCTCTCTCTCCCTGTTCCCCTTTCTCTCACTCTCTCACTCTGTTTGCCTTTCGCCGTGTCTCTCTCTGTTCCCCTTTCGCACTGTCTCTCTCTGTTCCCCTTTCTCTCACTCGCTCCCTTTGTTCCCCTTTCTCTCTGTATCTCTGTTCCCCTTTCTCCCTCTCTCTCACTCTGTTCCCTTTCTCTCTCTTCCCCTTTCTCTCTGTATCTGTTCCCCTCTCTCTCTCTCCATGTTTCCCCTTTCGCACTCTCTATTTCTCTGTATCTGTTCCCCTTTCTCTCTCTCGCTCTGTTCACCTCTCTCTCTCTCCGTTTCCCTTTCTCTCACACTCTGTTCCCCTTTTGCACTATCTCTATCTCTCTGTTCCCCTTTCTCTCTCTCTCTCTCTCTCTCTGTTCCCCTTTCTCTCTCTCTCTCTCTCTCGTTTCCCCTTTCTCTCTGTATCTCTGTTCCCCTTTTGCACTATCTCTCTCTGTTCCCCTTTCTTTCTCATTCTCTGTATCTGTTCCCCTTTCTCTCTCTCTGTTCCCCTTTCGCTCTCTCTGTTCCCCTTTCGCTCTCTCTCCCTGTTCCCCTTTCTTTCTCTCACTCGCTCCCTTTGCTTCCCTTTGTTCCTCTTTCTCTCTCTCTCTGTTCCCCCCTCTCTCTCTCTCTGTTCCCCTTTCTTTCTCATTCTCTGTATCTGTTCCCCTTTCTCTCTCTCTGTTCCCCTTTCTCTCTCTCTCTCTGTTCCCCTTTCTTTCTCTTTCTCTGTATTTGTTCCCCTCTCTCTCTGTGTTCCTTTCCCTCTCTCGATGATCCCCTTTCACTCGCTCTCTGTTCCTTTCTCTTTCTCAACTCTGTTCCTTTCTCTCTCTCGGTTCCCCTTTCTCAATCTCTCTCTCTGTTCCCCTTTTGCGCGCTCTCTCTCTCTCTGTTCCTCTTTCTCTCCCTTTCTCGCTCGCTCTCTGTTCCCCTGTCTCTCTCTCTGGATGATCCCTTTTCACTCCCTCTCTGTTCCTTTCTCTCTCTCGACTCCTTTTTCTCTCTCTGTTTCCCTTTCTCTCTCCCTGTTCCCCTTGCTCTCTCTCTCTGTGTTCCTTTCCCTCTCTCGACTCTGTTCCTTTCTCTCTCTCTCGGTTCCCCTTTCTCAATCTCTCTCTCTGTTCCCCTTTTGCGCGCTCTCTCTCTCTCTGTTCCTCTTTCTCTCCCTTTCTCGCTCGCTCTCTGTTCCCCTGTCTCTCTCTCTGGATGATCCCTTTTCACTCCCTCTCTGTTCCTTTCTCTCTCTCGACTCCTTTTTCTCTCTCTGTTTCCCTTTCTCTCTCCCTGTTCCCCTTGCTCTCTCTCTCTGTGTTCCTTTCCCTCTCTCGACTCTGTTCCTTTCTCTCTCTCTCGGTTCTCCTTTTTCTCTCTCTATCTCTCTGTTCCCCTTTCTCTCTCTGTTCGCCTTTCTGTCTCTCTCTCACTCTGTTCCCCTTGCTCTCTCTGTGTTCCTTTCTCTCTCTGGATGATCCCTTTTCACTCCCTCTCTGTTCCTTTCTCACTCTCTCTCTCACTCTCTGTTCCCCTGTCTCTCTCTCTGTGTTCCTTTCTCTCTCTCTCTCTGTTCCCCTTTCTCTCTCTCTCTCTGTTCCCCTCTCTCTCTCTCTCTCTGTTCCCCTCTCTCTCTCTCTCTCTCTCTCTCTCTCCCTGTTCCCCTTTCTCTCACTCTCTCTCTCTGTTTCCCTTTCGCACTGTCTCTCTCTGTTCCCCTTTCGCACTGTCTCTCTCTGTTCCCCTTTCGCACTGTCTCTCTCTGTTCCCCTTTCGCACTGTCTCTCTCTGTTCCCCTTTCGCACTGTCTCTCTCTGTTCCCCTTTCTCTCACTCGCTCCCTTTGTTCCCCTTTCTCTCTGTATCTCTGTTCCCCTTTCTTTCTCATTCTCTGTATCTGTTCCCCTTTCTCTCTTTCTCTCTCTCTCTCTCTCTCTCTCTCTGTTCCCCTTTCTCTCTCTCTCTCTCTCTCTGTTCCCCTCTCTCTCTCTCTCTCTCTCTGTTCCCCTCTCTCTCTCTCTCTCTCTCTGTTCCCCTCTCTCTCTCACCCTGTTCCCCTTTCTCTCACTCTCTCTCTTCCCCTTTCTCTCTCTCTCTCTGTTCCCCTTTCTCTCTCTCTCTCTCTCTGTTTCCCTTTCGCACTGTCTCTCTCTGTTCCCCTTTCGCACTGTCTCTCTCTGTTCTCCTTTCTCTCACTCGCTCCCTTTGTTCCCCTTTCTCTCTGTATCTCTGTTCCCCTTTCTTTCTCATTCTCTGTATCTGTTCCCCTTTCTCTCTCTCTCTCTCTCTCTGTTCCCCTCTCTCTCTCTCTCCCTGTTCCCCTTTCTCTCTCTCTCTCACTCTGTTTGCCTTTCGCCGTGTCTCTCTCTGTTCCCCTTTCGCACTGTCTCTCTCTGTTCCCCTTTCTCTCCCTCGCTCCCTTTGTTCCCCTTTCTCTCTGTATCTCTGTTCCCCTTTCTCCCTCTCTCTCACTCTGTTCCCCTTTCTCTCTCTCTCTCTTCCCCTTTCTCTCTGTATCTGTTCCCCTCTCTCTCTCTCCATGTTTCCCCTTTCGCACTCTCTATTTCTCTGTATCTGTTCCCCTTTCTCTCTCTCGCTCTGTTCACCTCTCTCTCTCTCCCTGTTTCCCTTTCTCTCACACTCTGTTCCCCTTTTGCACTATCTCTATCTCTCTGTTCCCCTTTCTCTCTCTCTCTCTGTTCCCCTTTCTCTCTCTCTCTCTGTTCCCCTTTCTCTCTCTCTCTCTCGTTTCCCCTTTCTCTCTGTATCTCTGTTCCCCTTTTGCACTATCTCTCTCTGTTCCCCTTTCTTTCTCATTCTCTGTATCTGTTCCCCTTTCTCTCTCTCTGTTCCCCTTTCTCTCTCTCTGTTCCCCTTTCGCTCTCTCTCCCTGTTCCCCTTTCTTTCTCTCACTCGCTCCCTTTGCTCCCCTTTCTCTCTCCCTTTGTTCCTCTTTCTCTCTCTCTCTCTGTCTGTTCCCCTCTCTCTCTCTCTGTCTGTTCCCCCCTCTCTCTCTCTCTGTTCCCCCCTCTCTCTCTCTCTGTTCCCCTTTCTCTCTCTCTCTCTGTTCCCCTTTCTCTCTCTCTCTCTGTTCCCCTTTCTCTCTCTCTCTCTGTTCCCCTTTCTCTCTCTCTCTCTGTTCCCCTTTCTCTCTCTTTCTCTGTATTTGTTCCCCCTC
Organism: Heterodontus francisci; assembly: GCF_036365525.1. Classification (NCBI taxonomy): domain Eukaryota; kingdom Metazoa; phylum Chordata; class Chondrichthyes; order Heterodontiformes; family Heterodontidae; genus Heterodontus; species Heterodontus francisci. Next base: position 34,074,760 of record NC_090377.1, on the reverse strand, counting down.
TCTCTCTGTGTTCCTTTCCCTCTCTCGATGATCCCCTTTCACTCGCTCTCTGTTACTTTCTCTTTCTCAACTCTGTTCCTTTCTCTCTCTCGGTTCCCCTTTCTCAATCTCTCTCTCTGTTCCCCTTTTGCGCGCTCTCTCTCTCTTTTCCGCTCTCTCTCTCTCTGTTCCTCTTTCTCTCCCTTTCTCGCTCGCTCTCTGTTCCCCTGTCTCTCTCTCTGGATGATCCCTTTTCACTCCCTCTCTGTTCCTTTCTCTCTCTCGACTCCTTTTTCTCTCTCTGTTTCCCTTTCTCTCTCCCTGTTCCCCTTGCTCTCTCTCTCTGTGTTCCTTTCCCTCTCTCGACTCTGTTCCTTTCTCTCTCTCTCGGTTCTCCTTTTTCTCTCTCTATCTCTCTGTTCCCCTTTCTCTCTCTGTTCGCCTTTCTGTCTCTCTCTCACTCTGTTCCCCTTGCTCTCTCTGTGTTCCTTTCTCTCTCTGGATGATCCCTTTTCACTCCCTCTCTGTTCCTTTCTCACTCTCTCTCTCACTCTCTGTTCCCCTGTCTCTCTCTCTGTGTTCCTTTCCCTCTCTCTCTCTGTCCCCCTTTCTCTCCCTCTCACTCGCTCCCTTTGTTCCCCTTTCTCTCTCTCTCTGTTTCCCCTTTCGCACTCTCTCTCTTTCTCTGTATCTGTTCCCCTTTCTCTCACTCGCTCCCTTTGATCCCCTTTCTCTCTGTATCTCTGTTCCCCTTTCTCTCACTCTCTCTCTCCCTGTTTCACTTTCTTTGAATTAGAATTAGAACATTACAGCGCAGTACAGGCCCTTGATGTTGCGCCGACCTGTGAAACCATCTGACCTACACTATTCCATTTTCATCCATATGTCTATCCACTGACCACTTAAATGCCCTTAAAGTTGGCGAGTCTACTACTGTTGCAGGCAGGGCGTTCCACGCCCCTACTACTCTCTGAGTAAAGAAACTACCTCTAACATCTGTCCTATATCTATCACCCCTCAACTTAAAGCTATGTCCCCTCGTGTTTGCCATCACCATCCGAGGAAAAAGACTCTCACTATCCACCCTACCTAACCCTCTGATTATCTTATATGTCTCTATTAAGTCACCTCTCCTCCTCCTTCTCTCCAACGTAAACAACCTCAAGTCCCTCAGCCTTTCCTCGCAAGACCTTCCCTCCATACCAGGCAACATCCTAGTAAATCTCCTCTGCACCCTTTCCAAAGCTTCCACATCCTTCCTATAAAGCAGTGACCAGAACTGCACGCAATACTCCAGGTGCGGTCTCACCAGAGTTTTGTACAGCTGCAGCATGACCTCGTGGCTCCGAAACTCGATCCCCCTACTAATAAAAGCTAACACACCATATGCCTTCTTAACAGCCCTATTAACCTGGGTAGCAACTTTCAGGCAACACTCACTCTCTGTTCCCCTTTTGCACTCTCTCTCTCTGTTCCCCTTTCTTTCTCATTCTCTGTATCTGTTCCCCTTGCTCTCTCTCTCTCTGTTCCTTTCTCTCTCTCTCGGTTCCCCTTTCTCTCTCTCTCTGTTCCCCTTTCACTCTCTCTCTGTTCCCCTTTCACTCTCTCTCTGTTCCCCTTTCACTCTCTCTCTCTCTGTTCCCCTTTCTCTCTCTCTCTGTTCCCCTTTCTCTCTCTCTCTGTTCCCCTTTCTCTCTCTCTCTGTTCCCCTTTCTCTCTCTCTCTGTTCCCCTTTCTCTCTCTCTCTGTTCCCCTTTCTCTCTCTCTCTGTTCCCCTTTCTCTCTCTCTCCCTGTTCCCCTTTCTCTCTCTCTCCCTGTTCCCCTTTCTCTCTCTCTCCCTGTTCCCCTTTCTCTCTCTCTCCCTGTTCCCCTTTCTCTCTCTCTCCCAGTTCCCTTTCTCCCTCTCTCCTGTTTTCCCCTTTCTCTCTCTCTCTCTGTCTGTCTCACTGTTCCCCTTTCTTGCTCTCTCCCTGTTCCCCTTTGTCTCGCTCTCTCTCTGTTCCCCTCGCTCTCTCTGTTCCTCTCTCTCGCTCTCTCTGTCCCTCTCTCTCCCTTTTCCCCTTCCTCGCTCTCTCTCTCTGTTCCCCTTTCGTGTTCGCTCTCTGTTCCCCTTTCTCTCTGTTCGCCTGTCACAGTTGCAAAGAGCGGGAATGCTCAGCAGATAGTTGGTCAGTTCTTTTTAAAAACATCTCGCTATCAGTTTCATAGTTGACAGCTGTTGCCATCGGGTACAGCCATTTCCAATCAGATTCGGTTTTTCCGGTGGGGTCCCCGAGTCTGTTGGGGAACTGCCTTTCCCGGTGTCAGCAGCTGTAAGTTATGAAATTGACAGAGCGATGTTTTCAAGAAGACAGCTCTGTAAGAAGACGACAATGGGAATTTTCTCAACTCCAGTCACGCTGAGGATGTGGAACGGCCCCGGGAACAGTTTACATTCGCGGGCCAGTTGGAAACCTTTGGCGGGCCAGATCCTGGCCAACCCTGAGATAACACAAAGAAATGCATGACATCTACCACCACCAACTATCATCTCCCAATTCAAAACATTGCATAATTTCTCTCCTCTCAACTTGACACGCCTGTTTCTCGATGAAAACACTACATGGTAATAAGTGACTTGAGGAAAGAATGAGCTTAACGGGTCTATTGGGCTTTTCTCAGCTCACATTTATGTTTCTGTGCCATGTCCTTCTTTAACCTCATCATTCAACTTGAAGATGACGTTATGCTAGTCATGCTGGGGAAAAAATGTCTTGCACAGCGACGTGCTGACTTCCAAATATGCAAAGCCTTTTCTAATTTTAACACTGAACAATATAAAGGTCCCATCCCCACATGTCCAGAATCTATACCGAAAATGGATGTTAATTCTATCTCCTTTTATATATGTGTTACTTATACACTACCTAGAACTGTACTCCAGGGAAAATGTTGTCACTGAGACTGCCCTCAATGCAACCCTGTCTCTGCCAGTCATGGATGAGCTGGACGTACAGCCAAGAAAATCGGAACTCAGTGACGCCATTGATTCTCTAGCCAGTGCAAAAGCCCCTGGGAAGGACGGCATTACCCCTGAAATCATCAAGAGTGCCACGCCTGCTAGACTTTCAGCTCTGCACGAACTGCTTTGCCTGTGCTGGGATGAGGGAGCAGTACCACAGGACATGCGCGATGCCAATATCATCACCCTCTATAAGAACAAGGGTGACCGCGGTGACTGCAACAACTACCGTGGAATCTCCCTGCTCAGCATAGTGGGGAAAGTCTTCGCTCGTGTCGCTTTAAACAAGCTCCAGAAGCTGGCTGAGCGTGTCTATCCTGAGGCACAGTGTGGCTTTCGAGCAGAGAGATCGACCATTGACATGCTGTTCTCCCTTCGCCAGCTACAGGAGAAATGCCATGAACAACAGATGCCCCTCTACATTGCTTTCGTTGATCTCACCAAAGCCTTTGACCTCGTCAGCAGAAGTGGTCTCTTCAGACTACTAGAAAAGATTGGATGCCCACCAAAGCTACTAAATATCATCACCTCATTCCATACAATATGAAAGGCACAATTCAGCATAGCGGCGCCTCATCAGACCCCTTTCCAATCCTGAGCGGCGTGAAACAGGGCTGTGTTCTTGCACCTACACTGTTTGGGATATTCTTCTCCTTGCTGGTCTCACATGCATTTAAGTCCTCAGAAGAAGGAATTTTCCTCCACACAAGATCAGGTGGCAGGTTGTTCAACCTTGCCCGTCTAAAAGCGAAGACCAAAGTATGGAAAGTCCTCATCAGGGAACTCCTCTTTGCTGACGATGCTGCATTAACATCTGAAGAGTGTCTGCAGAGACTCATTGATAGGTTTGTGGCTGCCTGCAACGAATTTGGCCTAACTATCAGCCTCAAGAAAACGAACATCATGGGACAGGACGTCAGAAATGCCCCATCTATCAATATCGGCGACCACACTCTCGAAGTGGTTCAAGAGTTCACCTACCTAGGCTCAACTATCACCAGCAACCTGTCTCTCGATGCAAAATTAAACAAGCGCATGGGAAAGGCTTCCTCTGCTATGTCCAGACTGGCCAAGAGAGTGTGGGAAAATGGCACACTGACACAGAACATAAAAGTCCAAGTGTATCAAGCCTGTGTCCTCAGTACCTTGCTCTACGGCAGCGAGGCCTGGACAACGTACATCAGCCAAGAGCAACGTCTCAATTCATTCCATCTTCGCTGCCTCCAGAGAATCCTTGGCATCAGGTGGCAGGACCGTACTACCAACACAGAAGTCCTCGAGGTAGCCAACATCCCCAGCATATACACACTACTAAGCCAGCGGCGCCTGAGATGGGTTGGCCATGCGAGCCGCATGGAAGATGGCAGGATCCCCAAGGACACATTGTACTGCGAGCTCGTCACTGGTACCAGACCCACCGGCCGTCCATGGCTCCGCTTTAAAGATGTCTGCAAACGCGACATGAAGTCCTGTGACATTGATCACAAGTCGTGGGAGTCAGTTGCCAGCGATCGCCAGAGCTGGTGGGCAACCATAAAGGCGGGGCTAAAGCGTGGCGAGTCGAAGAGACTTAGCAGTTGGCAGGAATAAAGACAGAAGCGCAAGGAGAGAACCAACTGTGTAACTGCCCCGACAACCAATTTTATCTGCAGCACCTGTGGAAGAGTCTGTCACTCTAGAATTGGCCTTTATAGCCACTCCAGGCGCTTCCCCATTGTCTCTCGAGACAAGGAGGCCAAAGAGTACTTATTTACTAAATAATAAACATTTCATTCCGGTAATAGGCACATTTTCCCTCTTTTTTTTTGTTCTAGACATAATGAAGTGCTGAGAAGGTCTGGCCACATTGATGCACTCTTGCTGCTACCTGTAAGTAACATCTTGAGTTTGAGGTAAAGGAAAATGGCAAATGCTGGAAGCCTGAAATAGGATCAGAAAATGCAAGAGATGCACAGCAATTCAGTCAGTATCTAGGAGAAAAAGATGGGTTAAATATTTACAACATGTTTAGGTGAAATCTTTTTGACACTCATAATATTAACCTCCTTCTGATGTTGATTGGTCATGTGTTTCCAGCATTTTGTTGTTATCTTGATTCTTCAGTCCTATTATCAGATTTGCATTATTCAGTATATCATCTAACTTCAAAAAACAGTTTCTACAGAAGTTTTTCTTCAGCTTCTGTAGCTCATTCATGGAAAAGTTGTACAGATGCACTACATACAATGAAAAGAAGGATTTGTTTGCAAGGTCTGCATCGTGGTTTTTGTTCAGATCCAAGTATTTGTCTGGCACTCAACACCGCAACAGGATGCAAGGGCATAAAATCCAAGTACGACTGCGCGTTTCTCATGGCTACATCTCCATCCGCATTACTGCCACCTTAGCAATGGCAGGTATGTAAAATAATAAAAGTTCATCGTGGTTCCTGTAGAGCACAGACCAGATGGGCTGAATGGTCTGTTTCTGTGCATTTATGTAATATATATTGCTGAGGTTGATATGGTCAGTTAACATTCTACCACTTCTTTCTGATCAAGCAACCAACTGTCAAGCGTTTATGTGGAATAAAGATCCTTCATTCAAAAGTTAAATTGTTACTTTGAGGAATATTTCTGACAAAATAGAAAACTGTTGCATTTAGGTATAAATATGTCTGTCTATAACTCTATAATTCAGCTAACATAAATCCTTATTGTTGTGTACTGCTTTTTAGTATGAAAATTATCAGAAAATAAAATAATTAATGCTTAATGGTTCTACTTCTATGCAATCTGTTAAAATGATAAAAAAGACATTTTCCAAACTGATTGGTTTTAAGAAACATCAAACAAGGCTTGCTAATATTTATGTCTGAATATGTTTTCAACATTTTTAATCATTTACCTTTGTGAACACTTAATTAAAATTACAAAACCAATTCTAATCTGGAGTCCAATTAATATGCAAATATATGCAAATGTGGTAAAACTAGGTGGTGATTAAGTAGAGGACAGTTTATTTTATGTATACTTCAAGTGCAAAAAAAACAAACAGATCTATCTTCCTTCTAGTGATTCCATTGGCACATTGTTGTGTTTACAGAGTGACTATGGAGTTTATAGCAAAAATCTGCATACTGTGACAGTGTAAACACAAAGGATTTATACTCCAGAGTCATTCTCCTCAAAGGCTGCAGACATGCAATGAAGTCATTCTTTCATATCTCAAATCTCAGTAAGGTCAATGCAAAGTTAAATTTCAGGGTGCTTATTTACATGGTCATATATAATTCAAGTCACTCTACCTCTGCGAGGCTGCACTCATTTAGATAAGCTTTATGCAGTTTACTATATAACACAAAACTTTGAATAACTCTGAAGGAAATGGTGCCCTTCAGAGTTTACCAGTATTTAGAGAGAACTGACTGCTGTGGATATCCCATCAGTAATGTATGCTTAACAGGAGGGATGCCCGTCAGTATATATTTTTTTTAATTTCGGTTGCATCCATTTCCATAGTCCGACATTTTTCTTCATAGAAACTTCAATAGCATTCAAAATTATTAAGCAGTTCAAGCTTGGGGGTGGGGGGGATCCTGATTTGATTCCACTTTGTTGCGTTGATATCAAAAATCTGCTAAATCAACTTTGAAACAATTGTCAAACAGTCCCCATGTTTAGCAGACTTCAGAAGTTAATATCTCTGCAGCAGAATTCCATCCAATCCAGGGCGCTGTTTCCAATTCACTTATTAATGGGAAGTGCTGCTCAGTTTTAAATATATTAAAATCTCTAATTGTGGGGGATATGCAGCATTAAACAGCATCCCTGACTAAGAAATTCTACAAGTTCATATTAAAATTCAAGGGTTGGCTGTAATTAAATACAGTGGGATTTCCTGCAATTTTTTCCCTCTAATCATTTTTGTTTATTCATCTTTTAAACTTTACTTTCAGTCATCTATTCACTGATCCATCAATTTAAAAAAGAAAAAAAAAGGCTCAAATTCACTGAGATTACCAGTTGGTTGAATTTTAATTTGTAGAATTGGTCTGAAAGTGATAAACAACAGCATTGATGAAGGGGCCCTTAAAAGGATGCTACTGACTCCTTACACTGGCCATGCCAGCGAAGTATCATTTACAAGCGAGGGGGGACAAGTTAAACTGTATCAATTATCCTGCCTCCTGGACCTCCAAAGTACTCTGTGAGTATAAGAGATAGCATAAGCCATAATATCCAAAAAGACAAAAAATGATCATGAGCCTACGGCCGGAATGTAGAAAGAACACTTATATGGCATCTTATCACATCTCTCAGGATATCCCAAAGCACTTCATATACAATAAATTACTGTAAGCAAATACATCAGCCATTTTGCATACTGCAAGATTCTGCAGATAGCAAGGAGATGAATTACCAGTTAATCACTTTTTTTGCTGATGATGATTGAGGAAGGGACATTGGCTAGGACATTTGGAGGAATGCTTGAATTATAACTTGCGGTCTTAAACATCCATCTTAACAAGCAGATGGCAGCATGCTTTAACATCTCATCTTAAGAGTGATAGCTCCAGCAGCGTAGCACTCCTTTAGTGCTGTAGTGACATCTAAGCCTAAATTATGTGTTCAATTCTTGAAATGCAGCTTAAACCAACAACCTTCAGCCTCAGAGATGACAGTGCTACCAACTCTCAAGTGCCAAGTAGGAATCGTGATGTGAGATCACCTCTAGGAGGCAGTCTTGCTACAACTGGTACATTGCAGGCTGGGCTAGCACTTGCCAGAAAAGTAGTGCATTTTTTTGGGGACATAAAGAAAATCATGTTACTCAGTTCATACAGTGGTAGCAGAATGTTTTCAGGTTGAATCATTTCCTGAACAGCTTGTGCAACTCAACTGACCTGCTGCCACATTACGTTTACCTTACGGTGAGGTCATAGAGAGAGATACAACACTGAAACAGGCCCTTCGGCCCACCGAGTCTGTGCCAACCACCAACCACCCATTTATACTAATCCTACATTAATCCCATATTCCCTACCACATCCCCACCTTCCTTCAATTCTTCTGCCACCTACCTACACTAGGGGCAATTTACAGTGACCAATTTACCTATCAACCTGCGAGTCTTTGGCTGTGGGAGGAAACCGGAGCACCTAGCAGAAGCCCATGCAGCGGCCACAGGGAGAACTTGCAAACTCCGCACAGGCAGTACCCAGAACCGAACCCGGGTCGCTGGAGCTGTGAGGCTGCGGTGCTCACCACTGTGCCGCCCCAAGTATCTGCTAAGGTTCAAATTTTGCTATTTCTTAAAACTTAATTTTTGAATACATTTTTTTTTAAAAGGTGGCAGCAAAGGTGATCATGCTGTTATAACCTCAAATGCTTATAAACAAGGCAAGATGCCTTTTATTTTGCTTTCTTGCTGATTTTTCTCCATCAATTTTCTCTCCTCCAGCTTTTAATGAAGGTGTTGACTCCTTGCTGGGGTACAGACACACAAGCAGTGAGCACCTTCCTGGAGCACACTCGACAGCAAGTTATTCTATGACAAAGAGCATCACACTGGAACTTGATACTGTCCTTACCCATACACAGGCATCTTTCCAACAAGAGTCACTAGTCAGTGATCAGGAGCAAGAACTCTGGTGGACTTTTCTAGGATCTGCCCAGTCATTATTTTAAGGAATTTCATGTTTCGGTAGATTTTAAACTGCCCATCCGGGGGAACAGTGTAGTTAAAGAGTTAAAATTGGGTTTGGAAACTTCCCCCACTGGTCCAAAATGTTTACAGTGGTCGCCATTTAAATTGGCAACATTTTACAGTCAGAGCATTATTTATGACACAGAAGGAAGCCATTCAGTCCATCGAGTCCATGACGGCTCTCCATAGAGTTATGCAGTCAGTCCCACTCCTGGCTCGATCCTCGTAGTCCTGCAAGTCGATTTCTCTCAGGTAGCCATCCAACTTCCTCTTGAAGTCATTGATCATCTCCGCTGCCACCCCACCTCCACCAATCCACCCTGACCACGAACATATCTGACCTCCCTCTCATTCCTGGTTTACTTTTCCGGGGCCTGTTTCAGTGAGTCCCAATTTCCACCTTAAGTTAAAATCGACCCCTTCATCTTATTACTGAACTCTTTAAAAGGAAAAGATTGGCAACACTGGAGAAAAACAACTTTAAAAACATCCCTGCAGTATTAAGCAACAGCAAGCCACAGTACTTGTGCTTACAATCCGCCTATATTCATAACTATCCCTCCTCTTTCCCCTTTCGACAGTTTTTTTAAAAAACAGCATTTCCTCGTCGATAACATGCCTGCAGTAAGCCTTCCAATCTTTAAAGCCTTAACTAGCAGGTAGTTGTACTGTGGCGATTTCAGTGCTGTAAATAAAAACACCATCTATAAACAAATTAGACTTGCTCATGCAAAAAGCCCTGCATCAGTCTCTAGTTTAAATCAATGTGAATTTATATTGTAAGTGCAAACAAACAGAATCTGATCACATTCTGTCTCAAACTATGTGTCGATTAGTTCTTTACTTATGAAAGTGCTCCACACTACCAGTATTCCTACAAAGGCATTCTCAAGCATCCTTTCATATACAAGTAGTCAGGCTCCTGAAAGACAGTGCTAACTGTAAACCTGTACATACAGAGCCCAGGATTATACAGGAGAACGTAACAAGAGCAAAATGCCTTATGGAGAAAACCTCTGGCATTTAGATATCAAATGGAACCAATGTCTACTGGGCACACTTACCCAAATCAGTTTATTAAAAGTTGGTCTATAATTAATATAAATTTAGGACACATCTAGCAAAATTACTTCTGCTCATAATTAAATACAGCATACATCATAGAATTTCTAGTCACCAACTCCAAATTATTTGTCAATAAACCTAGGAAAAGGATGTCAGAATTATTAATTCTCTTGCGCAACTATGCAATAACAGAATACTGGGGGAGATAGATAACACAAGAGTAGGGAATAGTACGTTATTCGGAGAGGTCAGAGTAAGGGACAAAGTAATAAAGTCTGAATCAGGGTTCATGTATGTGGTTAATAAGATTGGTGAGGTACAGGCGCAGGTTGCCATGTGGAAATATGATGTTGTGGCTATAACAGAGACCTGGCCCAAAGGAGGACAGGACTGGGTGTTAAATAGTCCTGGATATAAGGTGTTCAGGAAAGATAGTAAAGGGAAAAAAGGGGGAGGGTTGGCAGTATTGATTAAGGAGAGCATTGCAGTGCTGGAGAAAAAGTATATCCCAGAAGGGTCGAGGACAGAATTAATTTGGCTAGAGCTAAGGAACAAAAAAGGTGCAGTTACATTGCTTGCTGTTGTCTACAGGCCACCAGCTAGTGGGAAAGACATGGAGGAACAAATCTGCAAGGAAATTACAGAGGTGCACTAATTATAGGGTAGTTATAATGGGGGACTTTAATTATCCAAACATAGACTGGGATAATAGTAGTGTAAAGGGCAGTGAGGGGCAAGAGTTCCTAGAGTGTGTTCAGGAAAATTTTCTACAACAGTATGTTGCTAATCCAACAAGAAAGGAGGCACTGCAAGACCTGGTTCTTGGGAATGAAGTGGGCCAAGTGGATCAAGCATCAGTAGGAGAGCATTTAGGGGATAGTGATCATTGTATAGGCTGACTATGGAAAAGGACAAAGAACAATCCAGAGTAAGAATAATTAACTGGGAGAAGGCCAACTTCAGTGGGACAAGAATGGAGCTGGGGCAACCAAATTTTTGGAGTCAAAAGCTGGCAGGAAAACCAGGAGATGAACAATGGGCTACCTTCAAAGAAGAGATAGTTCGAGCACAGGCAAGGTATGTTCGCTCGAAGGAGAAAAGTAAGGCAAAAAAAATACAGAGCTCCCTGGATGACAAAAGAAGCAGAGATTAAGCTAAAGAAGAAAAAGTGCTCATGACAGATGCTAGGTAGAAAATACTGTTGAGAAACAGGTTGAATATAGAAGGTCCAGAAGGGAAGTGAAAAAGCAAATAAGAGAAGCAAAGAGAGAGCATGAAAAGAGACTAGCAGCTAGCATTAAAGGAAATCCCAAAGTTTTCTATGGGCATATAAATAGTAAAAGAGTGGTAAAAGGAGGAGTGGGGCCGATTAGGGACCAGAAAGGGGATTTACACATGGAGGCAGAGGGTACAGCTGAGGTATTAAATGAATACTTTGCATCTGTCTTTATGAAGGAAGAAGATGCAACCCAGGCAATGTTGAAAGAGGAGGTAAGTCAGACGCTAGAGGGGTTTAAAATTGATAAAAAGGAAGTATTAGATAGGCTGACTGTACTTAAAGTGGATAAAACACCAGGGCCAGATGAGATGCATCCAAGGATACTGAGGGAAGTGAGGGTGGAAATCACAGAGGCACTGGCCATAATTTTTCAGTCTTCCTTCAACTCTGGGGTGGTGCCAGAGGACTGGAGAACTGCAAAGGTTACACCCTTGTTCAAAAAAGGGTGTAAAGATAAACCCAGCAACTACAGGCCAGTCAATTTAACTTCAGTGGTGGGGAAACTTCTAGAAAAAATAATTCGGGAAAAAAATCAATAGTCACATGGACAAATGCGAGTTCATTAAGGAAAGTCAGCATGGATTTCTTAAGGTAAAATCATGTTTAACTAACTTGTTGGAATTTTTTGAGGAGGTAACAGAAAGGGTTGATGAGGGCAATATTGTTGATGTGGTGTACATGGACTTTCACAAGGCGTTTGATACAGTGCCACACAACAGACTTGTGAGCTGAAGGAACGAAGGGGACGGTAGCAACATGGATATGAAATTGGCTGAGTGACAGGAAACAGTAGTGGTTAATGGATGTTTTTCGGGCTGGAGGAAAGTTTGCAGTGGAGTTCCCCAGGGATCAGTGTTGGGACCCTTGCTTTTCATGATTTATATTAATGATCTAGAACTTGGTGTACAGGTTATAATTTCAAAGTTTGTAGATGATGCGAAACTTGGAAGCATTGTCAACTGTGAGGAGGATGGTGTAAAACTTCAGAAGGACATAGACAAGTTGGTGGAATGGACAAACAGGTGGCAGATAAGGTTTAATGCAGAGAAATGTGAAGTGATTCATTTCGGTAGAAAGAACGTGAAGAGACAATATAGAATCAAGGGTACAATTCTAAAGGGGGTGCAGAAGCAGAGGGACCTAGGTGTATATGTGTATAAGTCATTGAAGGTGGCAGGACAGGTTGAGAGAGCAGTCAGTAAAGCATACAGTATCCTGGGCTTTATTAGTAGCGGCATAGAGTACAAGAACAAGGAAGTTATGTTGAACTTGTACAAGACACTAGTTCGGCCTCAGTTGGAGTGTTGCATCCAATTCTGGACAGCGCATTTGAGGAAAAACATGAGGGCATTGGAGACAGTACAGAAAAGTTTCACGAGAATGGTTCCAGGGAGGAGGAATTTCAGTCATGAAGATAGATTGGAGAAGTTAGGACTGTTTTCCTTGAAGAGAAGGCAGAGAGGTGATTCGATAGAGGTATTGAAAATCATGAGGGGTCTGGACAGAGTAGATAAAGAGAAACTGTTCAGATTTGTGAAAGAATCGAGATGAGAGCACACAGATTTAAAGTATTTGATAAGAGAAGTAAAAGTGACATGAGGAAAAAGATTTTCACACAGCGAGTGGTTAACGTCTGGAATGCGCTGCCTGAGAAGGTGTTGAAGGCAGGTTTAATTGAAGCATTCAAAAAGGAATTAGACAGTTATATGAAAAGGAAGAATGCGCAGTGTTATGGGAAGAAGGTAGGGGAATGAAACTGAGGGAGTTGTTCTTTCAGAGAGCTGGTGCAGACATGATGGGCCAAATGGCCTCCTTCTGTGCTGTAACAATTCTGTAATAAGAACACAAAGCACCGCAACAGGCAGTGCTAGCAGGTCTTATGGGCATCAAAACTGACTTGAAAAAACCCAACAACTGAAATTAAAACCATATGCCAAAAGATGCGAAGGAGCAATTTTAAAGAGATGATCTACTCTTGGGGTTCCAATGGCTGTTATAAATCACTTAAGCTTCACCCTTTTTTTTATTCATTCATGGGATGTGGGCATCGCTGGCTAGGACAGCATTTATTGTCCATCCCTAATTGCCCTCGAGAAGGTGGTAGTGAGCCGCCTTCTTGAACCTCTGCAGTCCATGTGGGGTAGGTACACCCACAGTCCTGTTAGGAAGGGAGTTCCAGGATTTTGACCCCGCGACAGTGAATGAACAGCAATATATTTCCAAGTCAGGATGGTTTACCTTGAAACTCTTGTTTGGATTACTGGTTTGTAATCACTCCCAGGTACCCATTATGCTCTATTTCAAATGTGCTGATTCATACTGTGAACAGAAATCCTAGTTACCATCATACTTTATCTGCATCCTTCAGCATTCATAGTATAAATAAGGTACTCAACCTCTCTCCAGTAAAAATTGAACTTTTCGTTACGATTAGTCTTGTAATAAAAATAAGAATTTACTTCTGTAGTATTAATCCTGAATTTTGTCAGCACTTTGTGAAGCGTAACCTTTCCCACCAAAAACAATCTACAACATAAAGCATGTTTAATTGTTAACTCCTGCAACTGCAAACTGTGACGCGACAGGAGTCCTTAGTACAGCTGGAGTGTGAATTCTTGTTTAGCTGTTAGAGGTAGTTTGGTCTGTAATCTGCTGGATAATAACACACTTTTTGCTCAAATTTCCACTGATTGGAACTGCTTCGTGTGCACTTCATTCAGAGAATACCACTGAGATATGAGATGGCTATGACTGAATAACATATCAGCACTATACCAAATGTAAAACTCATCACATCCAGGAAACATTTTGTACCATTGCAAGTAAATGTTTTAAAGGAGCAGTGCATCTCACATTTGTATTTATTTATTTAGTATCAAACAAGAGTTTAAAAAAATTATCCCATTCCTCCAGAATGTTGTAGATTGATTTTTTTTTTTAAAGTAAAATGTTCTGGTAAAACCTGTCTCCAGGTCAACCCTAACAATAGGCTCAGTAATATTCCTATGACATTGGTTCGTGCCCCAGGGGTTGTCTGAGGCATGAGGTCAGGCTATAGGTAAAGCAGCAGCAAGCAGTTGCAATCTGCTCAGCCCAACCACAATGAAAATGCTAGATTTTGCTGGATAGCAGAAGCTCTATTCTGCTACAACTGAGCCACTTGAATTTTCTTTCAGATTACATATAGAACAGTTATGGACATTATAAAGCCTGTAAAATAACAATGCCGATTCAGACATAAAACTCCTGCAAAGGAAACGGGTGCAAACAGTCTTAAGGTGCTTTAATGCCACATCAGTGCAATTGATGGAAGGAGTCCTGACCTCCCTCTGTTGGCTCCACTCCATAGTGGAAATAAATCAGGCTCCATTATTCCAATAATATCACAGATCCGCTAAAATGTGGGTCTAGAAATCAGCTGATGAGATAAAGGAGCCATCTGCAGTAATGTAAGTGCCAGGTCTCTGCACACTATCAGACTGCCATGACCCAAGCAAAGGAAGCATCAAATTTTCTACTTTTATAATAAAGTACTAATCTAAATTTCTGAAGGTAAAAAGAATAGCATTTTATTTCTTTAAATGTTGGTTATTTTTCTTCATCAAATATATCTTTTTCCTACGGCTCCCAACTTTCTATTCTGTAACACAGTGATTATACTAGGCCTAGAAGCCAAAACAACAGCGACTTCACCTCTGTATTTGATGTGAAGCACTTTGACACCCCAAGAATGTGATAAAGCACTATATACATGCAATTTTTCTGTAATAGAGCTATGAGAATCAACATAGGCACTGACTTCACCATTGAACAATTTTATGACAGTCCAGTATCTTAGACACCAGAGTAGCAAATATAAACTCAGATTCCAAGCCACTGATCTCCTGATCTGAATCATATAATGATGAGGTCGTGGCAAAAGATGGCGAGGCATTTCCTTGCAGTGGAGGGAGGCGAAATCAGGAGAAGAGTCTTTCATGAGGGATGATAGCATTCTTTCATAAAAATGGATAAATAATTTTTAAGCTAATATTTTTGCATGGGCACATTCACCAATAATTATGAGTCCACTGTATGTCCTGCCCTCAAGCTTCATTGCAGGGTCTCTACAGACAGGTTCTTTCCTTCTCGGTTTTCATTTCTTTGGCCCAGCACCACAGACTCCAGCCAAGATCAGTAACTCTTTATCCAGGAAAAGCCCAAGTGGAACTCACAGCCAGCTCTCCCATCCACACCATAATACATTTAATACAATACCAGGCCAATTCATAAACATGAGAATACAGTGCAAAATAAAAATTCTACCTAGCTCAAAATAAGTGACACTTTTTTAAAACAAAATAGTTACTGTGGAAAATGATCTCTTCGGATTAGAGCAACCCGAGTACTTTGAGTTGAAGTATTTTATTGTTCTTTGATTTCCCCTTGAATTTAGAATGAAAACAGAGCATTGGGGGTGGATACAAAAGAATATTCCTGTAATTTACTTTCAATATAAATTAGGATTTCAAATGGAAGTTTCTGGAGATTGCACAACAGCCTGTCATTCCCCAAATCTGTGTTCATTTAATTGCTTGTAATCAGACTATGTCTGAGGGGCATTTTATTTTTGGAACAGTATTCACCACCTCATTCTGCATACTCTTTTTGAAAAGCCCTTTTTCGACTCCTCAGAACTCCCTAAGGAAGCTACGGAACAAGCACCAAAAAGGAAAAAAGATTGGAAGTATTAACCAAAATAGCAATATTTTAGCGATCCTTTAAAAAAGTTTTAGCTCTTTGCTGTTCAAAAGAACATTCCCCTGCCTGGTGATTGAGACAATTTAGATAGTAATGCTGGATCATTGGCCATGATCAGGTTTTTTGATGACATCAAGCTGCCCACTGAAAATGGCACTACAAATTTACTGCTTTCAGCTAGGCTTTTTAAAAAAAAACATAATTCAATAAATGAACTATCAACGTTTATTCTACAACACACTGATATGGTAGTGACCATTTCAGAGCAGGCTTTTCGAAGTACGGTGCTTGGCCAGATACTTCCATTGAGCTCCTTAAGTTAACTCAGTTTTGACAGCATGCATCTATATTGTGAACATAGGGAGAACAAGGCCAAGAATCTTAAAGTCAATTCTTTAGGGCATGGGAATCCACTGGAGCCTTACAAGGACTGGAATGATGATAGTACAGTCATTGGTTGGAGTAAGGATGTGAGTTGTCGTTTGAAGGACTACAAAGGGTGGAAGGTGCACTCAAGGCTTAGAGTCATAGAGTTAAACAGCACAGAAACAGGCCCTTTGGTCCATCGTGTCTGTGCCGGCCAACAAGCACCTAACTTATTCTAATCCTATTTGCCATCATTTGGCCTGTAGCCTTGTATGTTATGGCATTTCAAGTGCTCATCTAAATACTTCTTCAATGTTGTGAGGGTTCCTGCCTCTGCCACCTCTTCAGGCAGTGCGTTCCAGATTCCAACCACACTGTGAGTGAATTTTTTTCCCCTCAAATCCCCTCGAAACCTCCTGCCCCTTCCCTTAAATCTATACCCCTCCGCTGAGGGAAAAAGTTTCTTCCTATCTAACCTATCAATGCCCCTCATAATTTTGTATACCTCAATCATGTCCCCCCTCAGCCTTCTCTGCTCGAAGGAAAACAACTCTAGCCTTTTCAGTCTCTCTTCATAGCTGAAATGCTCCAGCCTAGGCAACATCCTGGTGAATCTCCTCTGCACCTTCTCCAGTGCAATCATATCCTTTCTATAGTGTGGTGCCCAGAACTGTACACAGTACTCCAGCTATGGCCTAACTAGCATTTTAAAAAGCTCCATCATAACCTCCCTGGTCTATATTCTATGCCTTGGCTAATAAAGGCAAGTATCCCATATGCCTTCCTAACCACCTTATCTACCTGTGCTGCTGCCTTCAGTGATCTCTGGACAAGTACACCAAGGTCCCTCTGACCCTCTATACTTCCTAGGGTCCTACCATCCCTTACCTTGTTAGTCCTCCCAAAATGCATCACCTCACACTTCTCAGGATTAAATTCCATTTGCCACTGCTCCGCCCATTTTATCAGCCCATCTACATCGTCCTGCAATCTAAGGCTTTCCTCTTCACTATTTACGACACCACCAATTTTCACACTTGATAGTGCAAAGGTGGAAAATGCAGTACAGGAAACTGTTGGGGTGGAAACTGGTGAGCAAGTTGGTGGGAATGAAGACATTGCAGCAGAACCAAGGTAACCATTAAAAAAAAATTATCGGCAACAGCCATGTCCTGTTGGATAGACAGCCAAAAGAGAGACAGTATGTTCCTGAGCAAGTTAGAAAGGGAGGGAGTGGGTCAATGTGTGTTATTTTTAAAAAAGTTAACATTTCAAGATATTTTTAGTGACTTAGTACATTTGTACTACCTACAAAGTACAAATCTTTTACATTGTTGAAGCTCTCTCATACTTTGTCCACTCCTACTCTTGGAAGAAATAATTTTACAGTTGAACACTTCTCTAAGGTATATACTTGAGAACTACTGTATACACAATAAAACTCAAACAGGCTTTCATTGTTTTTATTCACAATAGGAGAAAATGAGAGATTTTTAATTTACAAGTAGGACATCTAAAGTAGCTGTGCTTGGCGATTCAGTGAATAAGAAGGGTTAAGCAGACCCATTTAAAAGAACAATGAATGGATTTGTGTTTACAAAGGTGTCGTTTGCTACCTAAGTGTGCACTGGCAGTATGGGCTACAAAATAATACAGTTAAGCTAAACCTATCCTTACCAGTGCCAGAGGGGTGATGTTACTGTGAAAAGCTATTCAGCATCACCCTCTAGGTCATCATACTCAATGGCACAAGCTTCCAAAGAAATGAATAGAGTTGGGAATTGAGGCTTTTAAAAATGATACACTTTACCAAGAAGTGGAGTAGAGTGTATATTCAGAGACAGACTAACTCAAGAGTGCTGTTCTCTTTATACTTGAGAACACAAGGATTTTCTGTTTTAAATCACCACCAAATGGTGCTCCTTCATTGCTGAGAAGCACTGAACAATTTAGAGTACCATTTGCTACTGTGAGATGCAGGTTTCAAACCAATATTCTCCCTGAAAGATAAACAAACAGGAAAGAATGAGCGGCGTCCATGTATTCTTTTACAGCTGAGAGAAGACGCACTTCAACAGCAGCAGAATGAGTGAACACTGTCGAGAAGATGGAAGAGGTATGGGGGAGGGGAAGCTCTGAACTGCTGATAGTTTTGGAGGAGATCAGTTCATTTAAAAAAATAAACCCACCTACTGAAGGAGTTCAGGCAAGGGAGTGTGAAACCCGCACATGTCCACTGCCCAATACTCTGCAAAGTTGCATTATAAATGCAAATAAGTCATTGTATTATCCCTACCGTCTTTCCACCTCACCCCCATCCGCCATTTCGTCAACTGAATGGTCGGATATTCAACTTGCTAGCAGGTCTCTGCCAACGTCACTTTTGATGTGATTTCTAGGTTGTTCAAGAAAATGGCACCACTGTGACAGATTATCCAGTTTACCCTACCTCCCTGTTGCAGAGCTTAGCTTTTATTGCCACAATTGGGCATTTGGTGGGTCTGACTATAGGTGTAATTTAAAGTCTACACCATTTTGGCACAGCAATTTAGAACATCAATACACTGTGCCAAAACGCTCCTTTATTCTAAAATCAATTCAACATTTGCATATTTAGAACACTGCAGTAACTAGAAAAATAAACTGACATGTGCCTAAGTTCCTACTGGATTTGATTAGTGTAAACTCCGAAAATGATGGCATTCTATGGCAAGGTTGCATATAGTTGCAGCCAATTTTTCTTTCTGACAGGAAACAATTACTTCAAAGCAACACATTTCAATTACTCCACTTCGAACCAACAGACTCCAACATTCGTATGAAAACAGCAATAAGCAACATCGAGAGGAGGGAACCAATACTTTAAAGTAGTGAGATGCAAATTCACTTTTCATACAAGTATTGTTCCTGCCTTCCAAAACAGAAGTCTCATTTGAAGGTGGCTTTTGATTTCTGAACAGGAATCTCTGAACATGCGATTTTGTTCCCCAACACGACAGTTAGTGATTCCACAATAAGAAATATTAATGCTCAAGTCACATAGTTCTACCATATCCTGCATTTTTGAAGCAGCTGCAGACAAAACCTGTGCCAATCCTCTGTAGACAGACACACAAGGAATCTTCTGACTATTACGAAACATCCAAACATATTCTTTTTTGCAGCAGGAATAAGTTGCAAGTTTCAGTCTCCAACTAACCCACATATCATGTAACTAGCATATAAGAATAAAGGGAGGTTTAAATACAATTCTGCCTAGACTAAAATCATCTCTTGCCTGAAACAAATAAATTTATGACTGTTCTTTGAGTATTATAAAAAAAGGTGATTAATATTGCCCTGAAATGCTACAGTATTTAAGTAAATTTGACTTGCTGCACTTTAATCACTCTCTAGTTTCAGCCTGCTTTTGCTGTACTAGGAGCCAATAACACAAGCTTTTTCAAATCAACACTTTTCAAAGCTGTTTAGCTGCTATCATTTTGTTTCCACCGCCTGCTCTATTGTTTGTTCCTTAACATTAGGGGAAGCGGTGGCGTAGTGTTATCACTGGACTAGTAACCCAGAGACCCAGGGTATTGATCTGGGGACATGAGTACGAATCCCACCACAGCAGAAGGTGGAATTTGAATTTAATTAATAAATCTGGAATTAAAAGCTAGTCTAATGATGGCCATGTCACCATTGTCAATTGTTGTAAAAACCCACCTGGTTCACTAATGTCCTTTAGGGAAGGTAATCTGCCGTCCTTACCTGGTCTGGCCTACATGTGACTCCAGACCCACAGCAATGTGGCTAACTCTTACATGCCCTCTGAAATGGCCTAGCAAACCACTCAGTTGTACCGAAAGTCAATAAAAAGGAATGAAACCGGACGGACCACCCGGCATCGACCCAGGCACCGGAAATGACAACGGCAAACCCAGCCCTGTCGACCCTGCAAAGTCCTCCTTACTAAAACATGGGCGCTTGTGTCAAAGTTGGGAGAGCTGTCCCACAGACTAGTCAAGCAACAGTGTGACATAGTCATACTCACAGAATCATACCTTACAGACAATGTCCCAGACACTGCAATCACCATCCCTGGGTATGTCATGTCCCACCGACAGGACAGACCCAGCAGAGGTGGCAGGACAGTAGTCTACAGTAGGGAGGGAGTTGCCCTGGGAGTCCTCAACATCGACTCCGGACCCCATGAAGTCTCATGACATCAGGTCAAACATGGGCAAGGTAACCTCCTACTGATTACCACCTATCGCCCTCCCTCAGCTGATGAGTCAGTACTCCTCCATGTTGAACACCACTTGGAGGAAGCACTGAGGGTGACAAGGGCACAAAATGTACTCTGGGTGGGGGACTTCAACATCCACCACCAAGAGTGGCTTGGTAGCACCACTACTGACCGAGCTGGCCGAGTACAAAAGGACATAGCTGCTAGACTGGGTCTGCGGCAGGTGGTGGAGGTACCAACACGTGGGAAAAATATACTTGCCCTTGTCGTCACCAATCTGCCTGCCGCAGATGCTTCTGTCCATGACTTTATTGGTAGGAGTGACCACCGCACAGTCCTTGTGGAGACAAAGTCCCACCTTCACATTGAGGATATCGTCCATCGTGTTGTGTGGCACTATCACCGTGCTAAATGGGATAGATTTCGAACAGATCGAGCAATGCAAAACTGGGCATCCATGAGATGCTGTGGGCCATCAGCAGCAGCAGAATTGTACTTAACCACAATCTGTAACCTCATGGTCCGGCATATCCTCCACTCTACCATTACCATCAAGTCAGGAGACCAACCCTGGTTCAATGAAGAGTGCAAGAGGGCATGCCAGGAGCAGACCCAGGCATACCTCAAAATGGGATGTCAGCCTGGTGAAACTACAACCCAGGACTACATGCATGCCAAACTGCGTAAGCAGCATGCGATAGACAGAGCTAAGCGATCCCATAACCAACGGATCAGATCTAAGCTCTGCAGTCCTGCCACATCCAGCCGTGAATGGTGGTGGACAATTAAACAACTAACTGGAGGAGGTGGCTCCACAAATCACATCAGTGTGAAAGATAAGGCTGAAGCATTTGCAACAATCTTCGGCCAGAGGTACCAAGTTGATGATCCATCTCGGCCTCTCCTTAAGTCCCCAGCATCACAGATGCCAGTCTTCAGCCAATTCGATTCACTTCGCGTGATATCAAGAAACGACTGAAGGCACTGGATACTGCAAAGGCTATGGGCCCTGACAATATTCCGGCAATAGTACTGAAGACCTGTGCTCCAGAACTTGCCGCACCCCTAGCCAAGCTGTTCCAGTATAGCTTAACACTGGCATCTACCCTGCAATGTGGAAAATTGCCCAGGTATGTCCTGTACACAAAAAGCAGGTCAAGTCCAACCCAGCCAATTACCACCCCATCAGTCTACTCTCAATCATCAGCAAAGTGATGGAAGGTGTCATCAACAGTGCCATCAAGCAGCACTTGTTTAGCAATAACCTTCTCAGTGATGCCCAGTTTGGGTTCTAACAGGGCCACTCAGCGCCTGACCTCATTACAGCCTTGGTTCAAACATGGACAAAAGAGCTGAACTCAAGAGGTGAGGTGAGAGTGACTGCCCTTGACATCAAGACAGCATTTGCCCGAGTATGGCATCAAGAAGCCCTCGCAAAACTGGAGTCAATGGGAATCAGGGGAAAAACTCTCTGCTGGTTAGAGTCATACCTAGCGCAAAGGAAGATGGTTGTGGTTGTTGGAGGTCAATCATCTGAGCTCCAGGACATCACTGCAGGCGCTCCTCAGGGTAGTGTCCTAGTCCCAACCACCTTCAGCTGCTTCATCAATGACCTTCCTTCAATCATAAGGTCAGAAGTGGGGATGTTCGCTGATGACTGCACAATGTTCAGCACCATTCGTGACTCCTCAAATACTGAAGCAGTCCATGTAGAAATGCAGCACTTGCTGGACAATATCCAGACTTGGGCTGATAAGTGGCAAGTAACATTTGCGCCACACAAGTGCCAGGCAATGACCATCTCCAACAACAATCTAACCATCTCCCTTTGACATTCAACGGCATTACCATCGCTGAATCCTCCACTATCAACATCCTAGGGGCTACCATCGACCAGAAACTGAACTGGAGTAGCCATATAAATACCGTGGCTACAAGAGCAGGTCAGAGGTTAGGAACCCTGCGGCGAGTAACTCACCTCCTGACTCCCCAAAGCCGGTCCACCATCTACAAGGCACAAGTCAGGAGTGTGACAGAATATTCTCCACTTGCCTGGATGGGTGCAGCTCCAACAACACTCAAGAAGCTCGACACCATCCAGGAGAAAGCAGCCCGCTTGATTGGCACACCATCCACAAACATTCACTTCCTCCACCACCGACGCACAGTGGCAGCAGTGTGTACTATTTACAAGATGCACTGCAGCAACGCACCAAGGCTCCTTAGACAGTACCTTCCAAACCCGCGGCCTCTACCACCTCGAAGGACAAGAGCAGCAGATGCATGGGAACATCACCAGCTGCAAGTTCCCCTCCAAGTCACACACCATCCTGACTTGGAACTATATCGCCATTCCTTCATTGTCACTGGGTCAAAATCCTGGAACTCCCTTCCTAACAGCACTGTGGGTATGCTTACCTCACATGGACTGCAGTGGTTCAAGAAGGCAGCTCACCACCACCTTCTCAAGGGCAATTAGGGATGGGTAATAAATACTGGCCTAGCCAGCGACACCCACATCCCATGAAAGAATTTTTAAAAATTACCTTTCTAGAAGCAATGATTAATGCTCGGGTATAGGACTCATGGGGGCACTAACCTGATGGCCACACTTGTAAACTTCCAACATTGACTGCAAGATAGTAATGTGGACAAGAATTCTGGCCAATTTTTCCCCGGGCAAAATATAGCACCTCTATTACCACCCTTGCTGTTTTTCCAGTAAGAAAATGTAATAAAGTTAGGAAAAAAGTGTTTGCAATTGGATAGATCTGGGACAGAAATTCGTTTCTAATGCCACATTTTTATGAATATATATACACTAGGGGCTTTCAAAAATATTTTTCGAAGATTGTTGTTAGTTTAATGCCATTTAAACATTTCCAGGTATCACCAAATAGCATCCACTGCAAAGAATAAATCATTATGTTATTTGTGGTGTAAATCATCCAGCAACTTGCAGCAACAAAGAAACACCCATGAATTGCAAATCACCACAAGCTGTTGGATGATTTGCACTATTCCATCATTAGCCCTGCGAAAGCAGCGACTTGCCTTCGATCTCCACGTTTGCATGTCATGAAGTTGCGGTTAAACTTGCAATGCGAATCAGCCTCTCTGGCCCAGAAAGGAAACAACTTAAAATGTCATGTCTCAGTTAGCAAATTATTGTTCAAGAATTTTTTTTAAATTTAAACTTTTTCCTGCTTTATCTTTCTCTCTCTCTCTTTCTCTTACATTATTTCTCTTTCTGTACGTGATTTGACTCTAATTCACCTTGTTTCCTTCTCAGTCATTCCTTTCTTCCTTTCTCTATCCTTAAACCTCATTGGTTCAGGAGACAGACAGTTGGTACTGTTGTTCACCAAGATCCTAGATGCCCCATTGCCCTCCATATGCCATTATCAGCTCACACTTCCAGCAAATTACAGGGCAAAACTATTTTGAGCTGAAAGGTGAGAGAAAAAGTCAAACTAATGGGCAATGCCATGAGATGTCCGGTTTTAGCAAAATCTGGGCTGATGAGACACAAGTTTTAACATTAAGTTTGGTCCCATTAATAATGCTTCTTTCAGTGCAAAGTGAGGCCAGAAAGACCCACAGCTAAACTGCCCTTGTCCATGTATCATTGCGTAATAGTGCCAAATAACTTTCGAAAATTGGCTTAAAAACTGACCGCAGTGTAAGAAATGTAAAGTCTAGTATTTATTTTGGCGGGTCTCATTTTAAAATAAAGAACTGCTGGTGCTGCAGTAGTGACAGGAGCAGCTGCAGCTGTTGCAGTGATGATGCAATAGCAGCAGACATAAAGTTCATGGAATGTTCAAGAGGTTTTGTGACAGTGGCACAGTACTATATATCTACAGGATGTGCCCTGCAACATGCATGCCTACTATCAGCAGTTTAAGCTGATAGTTAGCATTTCAACCCATGTGCCAACTTTTTACTGTTTCATGGTGGCGGGGGGGAAATACTTTTTCCCACTCGAACTAAAGATTATTAGTATCAAACAATCACGTCAGTCCACTGCACAACCTGATGCTGTCAGAACCAATCTGATCAATTGGAAAGTGGTCTCAAAGGCTGTCAGAACTGATCAATAAGACATCGTTTTCACCCATTGTCGGTCGAGACAGAAAAGCTTTAAGATGAGCCGATGGCTTCTGAGAATTGCAGTTACAGACATGTTCGTTCATGTTTTGTTTCCAAAAATGTTAGCTATGACAAATAAGCTGCAAAAACACTGCTTTGAAAATCACTTATTTTCCTCAAAAAGAACTTCGAGTCATGCTCCAATGTTGTCTTATGTGAAGATAGTAAGCTCCTGTGTACATTTATTAATTGGTTTTTACACAAGTGCCTAACTCTGGAAGTAAAATAGTGCATGGCATCAGACAGATGATGAGTTTTACTTAAAATAATTACACTGCAATTTTCATATTTAGGATTTCACTCCAGTATACTCCTGTAATGTTAATCGTTGGCCTATTTGCAGATGCACTTCAGCTTTTTTTAAACATCATTTTGATGTCTTTTTTTTATTTCCTGTACAAGAAACCTTTGGACAGGAACGAAAGAGCAGCACAGACTAAATATTACTGCTGGCAATAACAGCACTCAAAAGCTCAATGTGTTCCTACGATTTCAAGAGAGACATCAACCAGCTTATTTTAAACGGGTAAACCCCTGTGCTAAAATAGTGGGTGGAGGAATGTTATTCAAACACATTTAATGTTCATCCACAATTAATACCAACAGTAATTTCTGGGCTTGTGTCTTTCAATTTTTTTTTAAAAAAAGAACACGTTTGAATTGAAAGAAGGCTGACAAGCAACTGAAAGCAAAAAAGGTAAGTAAATTTTGTGTGTGATCCTTCACCAGAACTCTGTTCTAAGGTTTTACTTTGATTATACCAAGCCACCTTCATGCTTTCTACAGCTATGTGAAAAATATATACTTATAAAATTGTTAAATCACCATATCTTCACGAAGATAATTTCCTCAACTGTCATCGAACCAAGACAGACCTAACAGCGAGCTAGTTTTGTGTTTAGCAATATAGAATACGCTGCAGCCTAGGACTATTTACATTCATGTTGCAAAGATTTCAGCATACAAATTTACATTATGTTTCTGCTTTCGCCATTCATTTATTAGCTTCGTACTACTCTACTAAAACCACCCACCTTCCTTTACTAACAAACATCTCTTACACCCCTCTTACCTGCCAACTCTACCTTCAATTCCATAACAAATGCGAGGAGCTCATGGGCTTCTTTGTCCCCAAGATTGAGGCCACTCAGCTGCCTCTGCTGTTTTCCCCCTTGCCCACCAAATCAAGCCTTTGCCCAGGCTTCCCTACTCAAGCCCTGAACCTGTGCCTTAGGTTAGTTTCACTTCCATCTCCCCTCATGCCCCATGAGGTCATTTTCTCCAGAAAACAACTCCTGTTCCCCTGAATCATTACCACTAAACTGCTGACTGCTCAACTTCACTTCTTGGCCCCCATGCTACCTAACATTGCTAATGGCTCCCTCCCCGCAAGTTTTTTTTATTCGGTCATGGGATGTGGGCATCACTGGCTAGGCCAGCATTTATTGTTCATCCCTAATTGCCCTTGAACTCAGTGGCTTGCTACACCATCTCAGAGGACATTTAAAAGTCAACCACATTGCTGTGGATCTGGAGTCGCATGTAGGCCAGACCAGGTAAGGATGACGGCTTTCCTTCCCTGAAGGACATTGGTGAACCAGGTGGGTTTTTACAACAATTGACAATGGTTTCATGGTCACCATTAGACTATATTTTTTTTATTCCAGATTTTTATTAATTGAATTCAAATTTCACCACCTGCCATGGTGTGATTCGAACCCATGTCCCCAGAGCATTAGTTTGGGCCTCTGGGCTACTAGTCCAGTGACATTACCACTACATCACCTCCTCACCAAGTGCTCTCCCTTTCAAAGCCACCATCATTACTTCTCCAATACCTAAAAAAACTTGAAAGGTCAAGTACCTGAAAGGTCACAGACCTGAAATGTTAACTCTGCTTCTCTCTCCACAGATGCTGCCAGACCTACTGAGTATTCCAGCACTTTCTGTTTTTATTACCTGAAAAAAATTGCTCCCTTGATCCCTCTGTCCATGCAAATGACATCGCCTATCTCTACAGATTGAGACATGATTGACTACACCATCCACTTTCAATGTCTCTAAGAATGGTAATACCCTCACGGTTCCATTCTCACCTATCCTATGGAGTATCTACATTCTACAACAATGGCTTCCCTTACCATCCCTGCACTGTTACCTTCAGCATTCCTCTCCTGCTTATTCATCGCCCTCATCCTCACTAATCGACACTGGCTCTCAATTAAAATGTTCATCCTTGTGTTTAAATCCATTCATGGCCTTGATCTTCTTCCTTAACCCTCCCCCAACCATGTGTTTCCATGTCTCAGCTACCTCATTCTCACTGTAATTCCATTCCTAAATCCTTCTGTCTCTCTATCTCCCTCTTGACCTTCAAGACCCTCCTTAAAACTCATCCCATTGATCAAGCTTCTGGTCAGCCCTTCTAACAGCAGCTTCTTTGCTTGGAGTTAATATTTTTGCTCACACCTCTGTGAAGTGATTTTGGATGTTTATTTTTTTGACATCAAAAGCACTATACAAATGCAACTTGTTGATATTTTCCTAAGCAAAAGGAACAAGCTTAAAGGCAGCTAGTTTGAAAGACTGAATTACAGATGGCACCAAAATACTGGAAATAGCACCAAAAGAATGTCAAAAATTGAAATGTTCTTGAGGGGCTGCAGGGAGGCATACTGCAAGACCCTCTTAGAAAATAAATCTCAGTAGTGCATTGAAGGGCCACTTTAGATTGTATTCTCAAGTCCTGAGAGAGGGGCTTCAACCATGGCCTTCTGGCTCAAAAGCAGCAGTGCTATCACTGAGCCAAGATTACACTTAGACATTGTTATGATGACATTCTGGCTCCTTTCAAATGCCAGAATGATACGGTGAAGGCACAGACAGGTATGAAGCATGTCATCACGAAACGAACATTACTGTGCATGGCATAATGGTCAAATGGCGAAATGCGTACAGTCTTCCAACAGGGTGGGAATGGAAACTAGCCTTGCACCAGCACGTAGATTGCTTTCGACATATATTGCGGCACTGTTAGCTATGATGCTATCAATTTTAAGAGTGCTGAGCCCATTCCAGCTGTTATACTGGATCTGGCATCACTCCACACAAGCATCAGACTACCTATTTAACACCAATCTCTCTTGTGCTGATTTCTGATTCAGTAGCATTATGCTATTAACTGGCAACCAATTTATGCTGGCTCCAGTGTGAATTCACTGCCAAATTTGTGATGTGACAACAGTCTACTAAGTGCATCAATCTGAAATCATAGGAAAGCTCTGTAACTCAGCATCCTATAAGGAAATTGTTTCATGGTACTTTCAGGTTACATAAAACAGCAAAGTTATGAGGCTGCATGAGATCCACAAAGACAGCTTATGCAACAAACAGAAGGGCAGAGGCAATCAACAATCACACATCCAGGGAACATGTCTAACAGTGACAATTTTTTGTAATTTGTTGCTGCTGGCTAAACAAGCTTTTAGAAATAATGTTCTTGATAACGTTGCTGCAATCATAGCAGAGAAATAAATGGACACGCATCTGAGTCAAATATCTGTTGCATAATTCTGTTTCAAGCATAGCACCAAGAATAACTGCAACAGCACAAGAGTGAACAACTAAGGATTACCCTGCTCTTGTGCTCGCTGACGTAGCTTATTTGTTAGTGCTGCATGTCATTGGATTTTACAGTATATTTAAAACCAATGTGTTTTGACAACACAAACTTAACTTGTTTTTTTCGACAAAGATATGACACCAATAATAAGGTAACAACAGTGAAATATCAATGAAAACTAACAGTACTACTGAAGCGTCCATGAAGGGGGTCAAAGACACATAAGTAGCCAGAAGTGCAGCATTCCAACCTTTCACCTAAGTTCCTACTGGCCTCCGTTCTTGAAATTTGTTGAGTCACCGAAATGCCAAATGTCATTTTTTTTTCATGTCATGTATTTCAAGGTCATGCTGCATGTTAAGGTATGAGGCTAAGCAGTGGCGGGTGGAGGTGGGGCGGGGGGCGGTGGTGGTGGGAGGGAGAAACAGACTGGGGAGACAATTGGGGAGGGAGGGGTGGTAGAGCAATATGCCATGGCACAAAGTGGTAATTGGCAACCATGACCACAAGTTGTGCATTTTTCCTAATTTTATTGTTCTTTTTTGAGGGGGAAGTCATGAAAAACTGCTAATTCGTGCTTGAGTGGGTGGGGAAATTCTCCACAAGCCCTCTCACAAACCCCCTGCAATACCGAGCGAGATGCCTGTAATTGTCAAGCTTAGTGATAAACACGTTTTTGTCACCTGGATTAGGTGTCATTGAGTGTTGCTAACCACTAATGATAGATGGAAAAACATCTGCAGAATTGCAGTTTGGCATCTGAACATAACTAGATGGATTTGAATGCATTTAGATCAAATCACACTGATTAAGTGCCTTTTCTCTCTAAATATCAGATACTAATTTTCATTTCAGACTAATCTAAACCAGTTTCCCTTTGCCAATTAGAACCCAATTTAACTTGTAACTGTCAGAACTATTTCTCTTTACACAGATGAACAAAGAAATGCTCATTTTGAACAGACAGAAGATAGGCTTATAGCACATTGATCTGAACTTCATTTTGTCTTAAGTGCATACAGGTACATCAATTCAAATTGAGCTTCATCAGTCTGAAGTCCCCAGTGAGGAGTGAGTGTTTGTATCATTTTCGTCAATATGGACTAGTTCAAAGAACTTGCTGATTTTAAAAAGAATGATTGTTGATGTGAAATTAGCCCTCTGTGCTATTACAAATCTGTAATGACAATGGGGAATTCTACAATTTTCATTTAGAAGTCTTTCACATCTTGGCAGGGAGAGATTCAGGCTTTTGTGCCAAGTATTAGATAGTTTGTTGAAATGATAAAAAGTGACATTTTACGGTATTTAATTGAACAAAAACAAAATCGCAATATAGGCAGGTTGCATTTAGGACCTGTACTAAATTCTTCCATTATAGGTCATGTTTTTAGTAAATTCATGGTTGTACTGTAAACAGAACATTGGATAACCAAGGGGGAAAAAAAGAAAGAACCTGCATTTATGTAGTGCCTGTCAAGACATCAAGGTGTTCTGAAGTGCTCTCTAGCCAATTAAATACTTTTGAAATGTAGTCACTGATGTAATGTAGAAAATGTGGCAGCCTATTTGTGCACAGCAAGGTGCCCCAAATAATGTGATAATGACCAGATTATCTGTTTTAATGATGTTGGTTGAGGGTAAATATTAGCCTGGATGCCAGGAGAATTCTTCTTCGATCCCAGTGCCACCTGTGAGGATGTACGGGGCCTCATTTTGACGCCTCGTCCAAAAGATGGCACCTCCGACAGTGCAGCACTGAAGTGTCAGACTAGACATTGAGTTCAAGTCTCTGAGTGGGTCTTGAACCCATATCCTTCTGACTCAAAAGTGACAGGGCTAACACCTGGGAGTGAGTTATGAGACTGTAGCACAACCTGGGGTATTGAGATGACAAACTGTGATAAGAAACCTCAAGCAACTTATATAATATGTATATACATAAAATCTATAACCTATATTTATGCAATTTGCAAGATTGCATCGACCCAATAATAACCAGAGTCGCCACAGAGCTCCATACTTTTTTTGTCTAGAGTTGTAAATGAGATCATGCTAGAAGCTCTTCTAGAATAAGCAAATACATAATGAAGTCTTGCAATTGATAATAGATATTATAAATGTTGCTTGAATTTCTTTGCAGTCACTTATTTATTTAGACACAGCTTTATAGAATGTTTCTTTAATGACAGACTGCTTATAACATTTCAATACCTACAAGGATTCTCATTATTAATAGAAAACTAAGACCCCACTCTTCGGAACAGAAACATTGCTTGTCCTTAATGCTCAAAGCTGTTGCTTTTCATGCCCACTTTAAAAATAGTTACCAAGAATTTGAAAGAATTCTCCAATTTCTAAATTAATCAAGGATTTACAAGATTTTTCCAGAATAATGTTTTACCAGGTTATTTTACACTAGGAATTCAAAAAAATCTCAGCAGCTTTTCACCTGACTAATTGTCTTAGTGATTATCCTTAAGGTGCTGACTTATGCTACACTATGGTTCCACAGGCACCAACAGCCCTCACTCAAGAAACCATTTTTCATATTGCCAGGACAGACTACTCCACTGTGGCAGCCATCATACATGAGCTCACTGCTACTCTTACCTAACATCCATTCACAGGAACATTCTAGTAAAAGTGAGTAGAGCCATTAGAGATAAAACCTGCTTGATTTTCCTCCTTGTTAGCCCCAGACGACAGTGGCCAATAATCGCACCTCTCCACTGCAGCACTGAGATGATCTAATTCAGAACATATCAGAGATTGAAACAACAAGTTTTTTAGTCAGTACAGTCAGTACCACACTATGTAAATACCTACTGCGCCATTTAGGTAGCTCCTTTGTAGCTACTTTAAAATAAATAATGGATTCTCCTATACATATGAGTGAGCAGAGATATCTGCGTGAAAGAGGGAGAGCAAAAACAAAAGGACAATGAGGGAGGAAATTTTGCCAGGATCAGTCTCCTTTTAATTTCCCAGAAAATGTTGTGCAAACAATCGCAGCTGAAGAGGAAGTGGAACATCTGGGGCGAAAGTAGAGAAACTTAAAGAAGCAATAACTTATAAATTTATATTATAATCTTGTTTTAAAATATTTTAAGAGTTTCACTGTTTCCATACCTTTCCTGGTCTCATATGTATCTTTAGGGAAGTGCAAATGGAAAACAAAGTAAGGTACGGGAAACATCTGATGACAGAGAGTACTGTAGATGGTTGGCTTTTAGCAATACAGGTAATTCCTGCATAGGAAAAGATTTGGAGCAGCAATGTAAAGGTTGCGAATGGCAGGCTCACTTTAAATGGCAGTGATATCACCCCAATCTAGTTAATTCTCAGTTTTGTTCAATTTAGTAACACTGCTAGTGCTAGATATTGCAGTAACCCACTCAAAACTTGTTAAAAAAGATGAAACAGTAATTAGGGGTAGGAGGCTCTTGTTGCAAACACTTCCTGTGATCGGTAGAGAAAATTACAACGCTTTTTCCCAACTTCGTTATTAATAAAATGCGGCAGTCAGACATGAAAAATAAAAAGATTCAACAAATGTATAGGATGATTTACAATAACTTCCTGTTCAATGTTATATCATCACTCCCAAGAAGTAAAAACATTAAACTGCAAGCAGGATTCCTCAGTTGAACATAAACAACAAAAAAGGCAATATTAGTAATGAGCATATTTACAATTCAGAACATGGAAGTTTTTGCATGTTGTACCTTTGCATAATCTTAAACATTTTTAAAGCATAATGATCTCTTCTTAATGGTGTAATCTCCTATAAACCAAATTCTATTTCCTCAATAAAAGCAAAATATTGCGGATGGTGGAAATCTGAAATAAAAACAAGAAATGCTGGAAATACTCAGCAGGTCTGGCAGCATCTGTGGAGAGAGAAGCAGAGTTAACGTTTCAGGTCAGTGACCCTTCTTCAGAACTGGCAAATATTAGAAATGTTTTCCCCTCCCTCCCAGAACTGCGACAGGGTTCCCCTTGTCCTCACTTTCCACCCCATCAGCCCCCATATCCAAAGGATCATCCTCCACCATTTCCGCCACCTCCAGCGTGATGCCACTACCAAATGCATCTTCCCCTCCCTTCCCGTCAGCATTCCAAAGGGATTGTTCCCTCCGCGACACCTTGGTCCACCCCTCCATTACCCCCACCACCTCGTCCCCTTCTCATGGCACCTTCCCCTGCAATCGCAGGAGGTGTAATACTTGCCCATTTACGTCCTCTCTCATTACACCAGGCCCAAAACACTCCTTTCAGTGAAGCTGCGATTTACTTGTACTTCTTTCAATGTAGTATACTGTATTCACTGCTCACAATGTGGTCTCCTCTACATTGGGGAGACCAAACGCAGACTGGGTGACCGCTTTGCAGAACATGTCCACTCAGTCCGAAAGCATGACCCCGAGCTTCCGGTTGCTTGCCATTTCAACACTCCCCCCGCTCTCATGCTCACATCTCTGTCCTGGGATTGCTGCAGTGTTCCAGTGAACATCAACGCAAGCTCGAGGAACAGCATCTCATTTACCGATTGGGTACAGTACAGCCTGCCGACTGAACACTGAGTTCAATAATTTCAGAGCATGACCGGCCCCCTATTTTACTTTTATTTTTAGTTATTTTTTTCTTTTTTGTGTGTTTATTTTATTTTATCTTATTTTGTTCAGTTTGCCTACCCATTGTTTTTTTTCATGTTTGACTTGCAGCTGTTCAGTTTTCAGTCTGTTAACACCCTATCTGTACTAATGCTTTGTCTTTCAACACACCATTAACACATTGTTTGCCTTTGCTCCATGACTTCTGGTCGGTTATTCCCTGTGACCTTGTCCTAAATACACTTTCTCCTTTGTTATCTCTAGCCCCACCCCCGTTTTACTTGCTTAAAACCTTTCACATTTCTAATATTTGCCAGTTCTGAAGAAGGGTCACTGACCTGAAATGTTAACTCCGCTTCTCTCTCCACAGATGCTGCCAGACCTACTGAGTATTTCCAGCATTTCTTGTTTTTATTTCTATTTCCTCAAACCTGTATTTGCAGAGTTCTTGGTTTACAAGGTACAATATTTATTGTATTCTAATAACCAACTGCTGACTGTTCTGATGAGGAGGAGGGAAGTGGAATTCTGTTCAGGTTGAGATGGCCCCAGGATTACATACCTGGCTGTAGAAGAATGGAGTCGAGTCATCCTTGATATATGCGTGGCAAGCTGATACCAGAGCTACAAAAGTTTGCTATTCCCTAGAGCACTGCTGATGATTGATCACCCAGCTTCATTCATTATTGGGATCTGGAAGGATCAACTTGTTAAGGGGTTGGGTTTCTTTCCATTCAGCTAGAGATAACCTGCAAGTCAATGCTCAACAGACAAAGTGATCCTGGTTGGACAAATAATTGGAAGATTACCAATGCTCATAAACTGCATGGCTTTAGCTAGTTAAACTGCAGTAGTAACCATGAAAACATTGAGTGTCTCTAATCCTTGGTTCTTGTAACTTAAAAGCTCTTTAGATTTGCATAAGTGAGCTATTACCCTTAAATGGGCAGACTGTACATTCCATATTGGGCAAAAAAATAGCCTACCTGCAAGGATTTCTCAGTGGCTTGACTTGGAAACTCTTGAGCACAGTGATGGAAGTCAGACATCTGGGTGACCAATTGATTTTGATTGGACTGGTGACTAAAATAGTTCATTCTGTTGGTAAGAACTAGCCACTAAAGAACAAACTTTACCACGTTGTTGACAAGCATGGCTAATAGCAGTGAGTAAATCACATTGAGAAGGTCTGCCATCAGCACAAGAAAGGGATATTTGATCTCCAAGTAATCATTACTTTGGACTGCTTGCAAACCTATTGGCTGGACAAAGTCAAAACTATCCTAGGGAGAATATCCACAAAACAGAGGCCTGATCAAGCAGTTTTACTCAATGGATACAGTAGCTAACAAAATAACTCTCAGGAAGTTTGTGAAACCAACGGAGCAGCCTCACCAGGACCACTTACCATTGTTAATCTGAATAAGTCATTGATGCGCTTGCGGAACTGTACCCATGTTCTAAGATGGTTCGAGACCTCCTCCGTTACTTCCATCCAGGCTGCCTTGGTGAGGCAGGAGGGTCTTCTGACTCCATCTGCAGGGAAGATGACCTCCCTCCTTTCCCTGACGGTCTGGAGGAGAACCTGCAGGGAGGCATCACTGAACCATGGGGCAGGACGCTGCCTGCTGGCTGTCATGTCATGTCATTCACTTGTGAAGACTTGGATGCTTCCCCTTTAAGTGACAGAATAAGGTCACTATAGCTGAAACGCCTGTATGAGATTTAGTGATTGGGTTTGGTCTACTCAACAACTTTGTTCATGGGATTGACACAGATTCTACCGAAAGAAAAACTACCATATACACCGATATCACACCCTGAATTCAATAAATATGAATTTTTGGAAAAATCATTGACGGTTTCTGTGTTTGAGAATTTTGCAGAAGAACATCCTCATGAAGGAGAATTGACATATTCAATTTCAACTGTGATAATTTGATATAAGCCCTGATAGGTGACTATATCTGAACACATCAGTACCCTGGACTATTGAGGTTGTACTGCATACAGAGTAGCATGTCACAGTTGAGAAAACAGCAATGATTAATAATCGAAGTGGTATTGTAAATCAATAAATGACACTATATTCCAACTGAAGTAAGGTATAGGGTGGAATCTTATCATTGCCGCGGCATTCCCGACAGCAGGACAAGACGTTGTCGTAACTTACGCTCCCTTTTTTTTAACATTTCCCACACAATTTTGTATTTAAATTAGTCATGCGGCAATGGGCATGGAGAACACGTGGGATCATGTGGCGGGGGCGGCCTTTCATTGGTGGAACCTGCCGTCACTGCCCCAAGCACCATGATCGCCACAGATACAAAACATCCTGTGCTTTCAGCCTCAAGGAGCAGTAGCCTTCCTTTCATGCAAGTATATTCAGAATAACTTAGTTGAATCTTTCACTTAAATCAAAATGTTTTTGCCTCCCTGATTTTGTGAAAGCCACCACCAACTTCATATCGTTTAGTTTCCCTACAGCCAAAGTGAATGACATGGCAGCCAGCAGGCAGCGTCCCACCCCACGGTTCAGTGTTACCTCCCTGCAGGTACTCCTCCAGGCCATCACGGAAAGGCGGGAGGTCCTCTTCCCTGCAGATGGAGTCAGAAGACCCTCTCACCTCAGCAAGGCAGCCTAGACGGAGGAGATCTCGAACCATCTTAGAACATGGGTACAGTTCCGCAAGTGCATCAATGACTTGCTCAGATCAACAACGGTAAATGGTTCTGGCAAGGCTGCTCCATTGATTTTTTCCCCTGGTTTGGTGCCTTTAAGGCAGAGGGTACACAAGGAATGCAATCGAATGTGTGAGCAACCTTGGCGCCATCTACTAAATAATGAAGATTGGTACTGTTTATGTGATTAGATGTGTTGTGCAAAAGCCAATGCAGAATGAGTGATGTTGATGCATGTATGCAATGGTTGTGACGCATCATTTGCCATGTCATTAAACCTGCACTGTCTGTTGCAGGAGAAACAAAGCCACAACCAAGGCTAGGGTGCTAAGCTGGGAGGAGGGGTTCCCGACATCAGGCTGAGGAGGCGGCTTCGAAAATTGAGAGGAGGGTGGCAAGGCCAAGCGAAGATGGTGAGGCAGGAACCACAGGCGTAAGGATGAAGTGTCATCTCTGCTCTTGTGGCCATAAGTGGAAACTGAAGCAAAGTGTGTGAACTCGTGAAGCACATGCTTAAAGTGCCTTAATTTGCGTCTCCATTGTCGGTGTCCGCACTCGAGCAGCAGAAGGCCACATGGCCCGAGAATCATCCTTTGGGGAGGAAGAAGAAGCCAATGCCCCAGAGGGTGCACCATCACCTGCCTCTTCTTCCACCAGTGCAGATACATCCACACGGTCCGCGGTGGGGTTTAAGATTAGAATCTGGGTCACAAGCTGGTGTGCACGACACAGACACCTCCCAGCAGCTGAGGGTGTGTGTGCCATCCAGGTCCCTTGACAATTGGAGGACTGCTGGGGACCAAGCCCCTGCTCAGCCCAACGCTCATGATGATACTTTGTTGGTTGCTAAGAGAAGTCTGCTGGACGTGCAGCAAAGCCATGTGGAAAATATGTCAGAGGTGCCCGAGGTCATGCGTGGCTTTGTGCATGCCATAGAGGAGTCCATCCAAGCCATGATGTCTGCCATGTCCCAGACATTTGAGTGTACGACTTCCTCAGTCGAGAGTCTGGTGAGCTCCGTGGTGAGTCTGGTTGAGCATTAAGCCATATGAGATCTGACCTGCACTTCATTGCTGTTGCCATGGGCTCCATGCAACAGTGTCTAAGTGAGAGGTGGACAAGGAACCTGGACTTCTCTCCAGGTGCTCCTTCCCCTCAGGGAGATAGGCAGGTGCTACCGTGCACAAAGATGGAGGAGCAGCGCGTGCCAGCTTCCCCAGGGCCTTCCTCTCAGGACACCCCAGGGTAAATGGCATCTCGTCCTCCCCCTCGACATTGATCCCCTTACCTCCAGCAGGCGAGCACACAGGGGATACTCAAGTACCATTGCTGTAGACCCCCAATAGGAATGAGCCATCAAGGCCCCGTCCTCCAGAGGATGCCCGCCACGATCATCCACAGCAACGGGGCAGCGCACTGAACAGATTGCCTCCACCTCAGCTGCTAATGACGGGGTAGCACCTGGACGTAGTGGGAGTAAAAGGAAATTGAAACAGTTTTGATCACGAAGGTGCACGGGTGCTGTACAATTTGTCACGACTGCAAAGATAAAACATTTTTATTTCATGCAAATTTGATCCACTCTCGGTAATGTTTCGCTTGGTTACAGATGGATACAAAGAAATCTTTTTGGAGGCCTATGGCAGGAACGCAATAATGTTTGCAAAGCATCTCAGGAAATGTTCAGTGTCCATATCACATTGGAATTGAGCCTTTACTCTTCAATGATGGCTGTTTTCCTACTTATAATTCATAACATTTTTCAATACTATCATGCCTTACTTTTGTTTTCTACGATCATAATTTAATGCTGCTTGCAGTGGCGTATAGTCGCATTCATCTCAGCCACGCTTCGTTAATACTGCAGGGATGACTAAGACCTCAGGCAAAAGGGTATTTGTGAGAAATTGTTATGTTTCTCCTCCCAATGTTCCTTGATGATGTGGCTTACTGTTGGCTGAAATGTGCATAAATGAGGTTCTCCCCGATGTCCCTTGCACGACTTCTCCATTTCCTCAAAATGTATGAGGCATGTCAGCTCCTGGGAAATGTGGGCAAACATGCATGATTCTTCTCCTACAGTCACAAACCAGTTTCACGTTTAAAGAGTGGAAGCCTTCGCGATTAACAAAGAGAGCAGGCTGGTCCCAGGGAGTTCTAATAGCCAGAGTCAATCAGCCCTTGCACTCTAGGGAAGCCAGCGATGGCACCGAAGGCCTCAGACCTTGCTGTCTGGCTGTCCTCGTCTGCAGGTAAGTAGATGAAATCATTGGCATGTCAAAAAAGAACATTGGTTACCTCTTTGATGCAACTGTGGGTCACAGACAGCGAGATACCACATATGTCGCCCATTGATCCCTAGTAGCAAATAAATTGAGTGCAATAGTAACCTTGAGAGTAAGTGGCATGGGGTTCCCAATGAAAACAAGTGGCTGCAGGTAATGCTGAAGGATCGTACACATTTCTGTCGCCATTGCAAGTCACATACTCATGCTTCTCTGGCATTGCCTCTCAGACATCTGAAGGTAATGTGTCCTTGTCCTGAGGATGCGAGGACATGCCAGCGCCCATCTTCGATAATGCCTTTCCTGGATGGCTTCATTCTGAGCAGCCTCACCCTGTTGTGCTGCCTGATGCTCCTGTTGAGGCATCATACGTTGCTCACCAAGATCCCTCCTCAGTCTGTCCCTCTACAATTGTTTGCATGTTAGAGGACAAATTGTGTGTATGAGGCTCATGTCTTTGTGGCTTTTCAATTGTTGAGAGGAGAAGAGTGTTGTAAAACCGTCCTTCTGCTATTCAACTGAACTACGAAAGTCATGAGCAAATCGCTGTTATGTGCCTTACATTTGCATGCAGCAGGAAATCCCACCCACCATCATTTGTCTCCTTTCAATCAACTTGCATTCCTTGATTGGACATGTGGTTTGCATTCTTCTTTGAGAAAATGTAGTGTCTGCTATACCAGGCAAGTTTGCCCACCTTCCAACCTCCTTCTGCCACCTTCCAGCCTGCAGCCATCACCCTTGACCCACCCAACCTAACCTTCACCCTTCCCCGTTACCATAGAACCTCTGCTCATTACTGTGGACTGGCTCATCATCAATTTATACCTAGCATCCAACTGCTGACTCTCACCCTTCTACCTCCAAGAATCCACCTTGACCTAGTTACAGATTCCCAATCCCCTCCCTGTGATGACCTTGAATAACCAACCCCAAGTCTCGATCTTTCCCCCCTACCATATACAACTGCCCCCTGTAACTGTGAACTTCTGCCTGTGTGGATACACAGGACTATGATGACGACAGCTATCCTCCCTTCTTTTAGGCCTCTCATGACCATCAGTTTACTGACAGGAGCATATCAATCCACCACCCCTGCAACCACATACTAATCGTCAAAATCAGCTTCCACACACCCTGGATGCTGCCCTCCTCCCTTTCCTGCTCCTCCATGCACCCAAGACCCCATCCTCTCCCCCCCCCCACCCTCCATGTAACCCCCACCCTGCCGTCGCCGCCATCCCGAGATGATTCATCCTTGCTGGTGCCGAGCCTAGAGACAAACGTCCATTCCAATTCCTGCCGTTAGTTTAGCGGCTGAGTTAGAGAGAGAAGAGCACAGTCATGAGACTCAACTGCACAAATCCGACTGTTGCACGCCACCTTGAAACATTCGTGAACCGGGTGGCAAGGGAATATTGCTTGCCAATCACTTAATCTGGCAGGTAAGACTAAATCATAACTATGCGTAGGGTAATAAGCATTCATGTTATTTAAATGAATGCAAAGATGCAATCCGCCACTGCACTGGTGGAACCTTGGAAGGCCGCAAACCTGCCACCGACTTAATTCCTCGAAAATATCTCGCCGTCGGGAATCTTAAAAAACACCTCCTGCCTAATTACATCACCCGGCATGCCACCAAATCCGCCACGCCGGACTGCATAAAATTCCCTCCATGGTGTCATTTTTTGGTTTATAACAGAAGTGTTTTGTGCTGCATATCTTGCATTGCCTTAAAAAATTGTGCAGTGTGCCTTGTGCACAATTTGAATATTTTAAAAATGTGTTCTATCTCAGAACAAATACAGGGTAGGCACAAACTGAGGAAAATCAGTTAATTTTTTCTGAAGTTATCATATGTGAGTTTATAGCATATTGCAGCTCCAATAGATATGTATTTTTCCATCATGAGCCAAAATAATACACTATGCCTATTTGAGGGACATAAAAGAAATTCCATATCTTACTGTTCCTGCACTGTTACCTCTGGGTCCCCCAAGGGTCTATCCTTGGCCCTTCCTATTTCACATCTGCATGCTGCCTTTCGTCGACAACATTCGAAAACACGTCAGCTTACACTCGTATGCTTAAGATATCCAGCTCTACCTCATAACATCGCCTTACTCTGTTCCTGCCTCAACTAATCTGCTGCTGAAACCCTCATCCATGCCTTTGCGACCTCTAGAATTGGCTATTCCAATGCTCTCCTGGCCACTCTCCCATCTTCCACCCTATACAAACTTGAGCTCATCCAAAACTGTGCTGTCCAGATCCTAACTCACACCAAGCCCTGTTCACCTATCACCCATATGTTCACTGACCTACATTGGCTCCCAGTCCAGCAATATCTTGATTTTAAAATCCTTATCCTTCATTTCAATTTCATCCACAGCCTCATGCCCCTCCCGATCTCTGTAACCCCCTCTGGCCCGACAATCATCTGAGATCTCTGTGGTCCTCCAATTCGAGTCTCTTGCATATCTCCGATTTTAATCATTCCTCCATTGGCGCCCATGCCTCTCTTTCCACCTTTAAAAGGCTCCTTAAAACTGACCTCTTTGACCAAGCTTATGATCACCTGTACTAATAGCTGATATGGCTCAGTGTCAAATGTTGCCTCAAGACATTTTACTACATTAAAGGTGCTATATAAATGCAAGTTTTTGTTGCAGAAAAAAGTATTTATATTTCCAAATTATAAAAAGGAAGTTGAGCTTAAATAGACCAGACAGCAGCATCTTTTTCATGCAGCCCTGTAGCCTAGGTCTCTCCACGATAACAAAACTCCATACAGGTGCTATTACTTTCTTCTTCCAAATCATCAAGACCATCATGGGAAAACTCTGGGTCTCCCATCCTCAATGGGATCCCCTTCCTCAATTGGACACTAACAACAGTAACTGGTTTGAGGCAAAAAACCTGCTAGCCTGAAAATACAGAAATCACTGATCAGTTAATTTCATAAACCTTTAATAGCCAATCAATTTTATGGAAAGTTCTATATAATCCCTGCTCAGCAGAACTGGTTAACATGGTATATTCTGTACATTTTAATTTGCTCCTGGATCAACAATGTGACCTGATCAGATTCTCAGTGTATCCTATGTAAGTGGCACAGTGCCAGTCAACCTTAAAGAACAAGCGACTGAATGAGGTATACTTTCCGTGTACAACATTTACTGTTCTATTATGTCTCATACTAAGTCGTCCACTCTTAAATGACCAATTGACATTTTTCAAATTAAACATGTTCCAATCCGGTATGGTATCTTTTTGCATACTACATCCTGTGCTTGCATTGAGCATTAGTTAATCCGTGCAGACATTAACCTGGCTCCATCTGATATCAAAGTTATTTGTGCTGAATTTTGCAAAACTTGGCAGGAGATGTTTTAGAACTAAACTGACGACTCTAACAAAGATGAGCTAGATACTCAATGGTAGCTAGCAGTGGTGATATGTGAAGATCTGATATCTAGTATCACTGGAATGCATCCACTTAGAGAACACATGCAACTGGCAAAGTTTTATGAAGAGCACTTTGGTAGAGAAGTATCCTTTGCTGTTGAAATGTTCTTTTAAAACATAAGTTGTGCAACATTTGGGGGAGAATAATTCTCACTGCAAGTACATCCCTTGGAGATACTTATCCTTTAATATGAAGCACATCAGTTAAAACCTAACCAATTAAAACATAAATCCAAATTTTAGTCATGTCAATAAATTGTAACACGACTTCATGTTTTTGCAGAACAAGCAAAAATAAGATAGAAATACCCTGGCTTGATAACAGTTATTATATAGACTAAACTATAGAGCTCTGTACAACATCTGTTAGCAACCAGTTTACTGTCTGATATCATCTGCTGAACAGCTTTGGAGAAAGTGGTGAGATGGTATATGTACAGCATTATGAGAATTAGAAATGCTCCAGTCTAATTAAGTAATCTACTTTTCAGCTTCACTTTTAGGTCTTCTCTATCTAGCACAGGTCACCCACTGAAAAGCAGTATTTTCTCACAAGGAAGGGAAACTTTATTTATCTTGAAATACCTAGTCTATGAGCTGTTATTAAAGACAAAACTCTAGGTATCTGGTCTTTGTACGTGCCCCAGAATGGGAATCTGAAATTTCTGGGAAACGTGCTCAGACTAAAATGGGATTCATGTCTGATGATACACTGCTACATAGACAAACCACAATCCCACAGATTCTATCCATGATGCTGGCCGCAGAAAGCAAACCTCAAGACCTATTCTGTTCAGCGGTACCTTTTGTTTCCTATTGCCAAACTAGTCAGTTTTCTACTCAACTCGTCTATGTCATTAATTCCACGAGCTGCAAGTTTTTTTTTAAATCTCAGGTGTTGAACTTTTTCAAAGACCATCTGAAAATTCAAGTTAATTATATTCATTAGAGAGTCCACATCCACTTATTCAGTTGTCTCCTCAAAGAATTTCAAAGATTAATTAGACACGGCCTCTTGCTTACAAATACATACAAATTAGGAGCAGGAGTAGGCCACTTGGCCCCTCGAACCTGCTCCAACATTCAATAAGCTCATGGCTGACCTGATTACTCCACATTTCCACCTACCCCCGATAGCCTTTCACCCTCTTGCTCATCAAGAATCTATCTACCTCCGCCTTAAAAATATTCAAAGACTCTGTTTCCACTGCCTTCTGAAGACTAGTCAGTGTAGCCCCTATGCTCTTTAGATGATTATTTATAGAATCTCATAATAATTACAAGTATCTTTTCCCTACATTAGCGCAATTGGTATGAAACTTCCAGGTTCCTGGCTCATTTCATTTTGGCAAACAATGGTCATTCACAAGTTTTCAGCCTCTGATTCTAGCTTCTTGCGCATCCCCGATTTGAATTGCTCCACCACTGGAGACCATGCCTTCGGTTAACTCAGCCCTAAGTATTGAAATTCACTCTCTGAATCTCTCTGCCTCTCTAGCTGTCTCTCCACCTTTAAGATGCTCCTTAAAACTGACCTTTTTGTCCAAGGTTTTGGTCATCTGTCCCAATATTTCCTTATGTGGCTTGGTGTCAAATTTTGCCTTGAGATATTTTATTACATTTTTATTTGTTGACACTCCTATGAAACACCTTAGGGCATTTTACAATGTTGAAGGTACCATATAAATGCAAGTTGCTGTTGTTGTCTCCCATTTCCTTTATTCTTTTGCTTCAGTCTCTGCACAAATCAATAATGTTGGATTCAAGGATGATATAACTGCTTCTCAGAAGGGCTCCTATCAGTCGAACAAGGTTATATTTCAGCCACATCTTTGCTGGAGGTTTTGATTTATGAGGAAGTACTGAAGAAACATGTGTGTTTTTTGGGACTTGAAAGGAGGCAACAAAGAAGCAATCTTACTGAGGCATACAAGTATAAAGGAGATATACCTGTAAAATTACTCAACTGTAGAGTAGAATAAAGGGACACAGGTTTGAACAAGTAAAAGGCAAATTTAAGACTGATAATAGGAAGTACTTCCAGTTCATCTTCACTCAAAGAGTGATCAATACATGAAATGCACTTCTAAGTACAGTAATGGAGATAAAAATCTTGAAATTATTCAAGAAACAACTGGATGCTACGATAAGAACAGGGGGTTTGAAGGACATTTTTGGGCAGATTAACAGATGAGAACACAATTTCTCGTTTATAATTATTTGATGACGTTGCTTTTACCTCAACTGCATGCAAATATCATCTAATTTAGTTTCCTTCAATGTAAATTGTGGGTTCCTTGGCAAATTTTAAAGTTATAGTCTGTGGAATTAAAAGACATTGGTGGAGCATTAAATAAAAAATGGCTGCTTGAATGTGCACTGTCAATTTCAAATTGTAACCGGAATGGAGAATTTTCATAAGAATTATATTTTGTAATGGAATAAACTGTGACTCAGTTATGGTAGAAAGTGGGAATAAAGCATTCTGGACAACCACCTAGCTAGTCCAGACTTCGACTGGCCTGTTACCTAGTGCTGAGCTAGTTCTAAGAATTTCATTTCAGTCCCTCAAAACTGTTTTCAAAGAGCATAGTGTAAATTAGGTGATGATCTATAAAGTGGGGGACTGTAGAAATGAATACCAGTAGTCACAATCATAGGGTGTTAAAACTGATAATGGTCAGTGCTGCTGATATAACAGCAGCAGCCAGTCTTCTTTGGCCTCCTTGTCTCGAGAGACAATGGGTAAGCGCCTGGAGGTGGTCAGTGGTTTGTGAAGCAGCGCCTGGAGTGGCGATAAAGGCCAATTCTAGAGTGACAGACTCTTCCACAGGCGCTGCAGATAAAATTGGCTGCCGGGGCTGTTACACAGTTGGCTCTCGCCTTGCGTTTCTGTCTTTTTTCCTGCCAACTGCTAAGTCTCTTCGACTCGCCACACTTTCGCCCCGCCTTTATGGCTGTCCGCCAGCTCTGGCGATCACTGGCAACTGACTCCCACGACGTGATCAATGTCACAGGACTTCAGACGTTTGCAGACGACTTTAAAGCGGAGACATAGACGGCCAGTGGGTCTGATACCACTGACGAGCTCGCTGTACAGTGTGTCCTTGGGGATCCTGCCATCTGCCATGCAGCTCACATGGCCAAGCCATCTCAAGCGCCGCTGGCTCAGTGGGGTGTATATATGCTGGGGATGTTGGCCACCTCGAGGGCTTCTGTGTTGGAGATACGGTCCTGACACCTGATGCCAAGGATTCTCCGGAGGCAGCGAAGATGGAATGAATTGAGACATCGCTCTTGGCTGACATACGTTGTCCAGGCCTCGCTGCCGTAGACCAAGGTACTGAGGACACAGGCTTGATACACTCGGACTTTTGTGTTCCGTGTCAGTGTGCCATTTTCCCACACCCTCTTGGCCAGTCTGGACATAGCAGCGGTTGCCTTTCCCATGCGCTTGTTGATTGCTGCATCGAGAGACAGGTTACTGGTGATAGTTGAGCCTAGGCAGGTGAACTCTTGAATCACTTCCAGAGCGTGGTCACCGATATTGATGGATGGAGCATTTCTGACGTCCTGTCCCATGATGTTAGTTTTCTTGAGGCTGATGGTTAGGCCAAATTCGTTGCAGGCAGCCGCAATCCTGTCGATGAGTCACTGCAGACACTCTTCAGTGTGGGATGTTAATGCAGCAACGTCAGCAAAGAGGAGTTCCCTGATGAGGACTTTCCG
Organism: Heterodontus francisci; assembly: GCF_036365525.1. Lineage (NCBI taxonomy): Eukaryota > Metazoa > Chordata > Chondrichthyes > Heterodontiformes > Heterodontidae > Heterodontus > Heterodontus francisci. The sequence continues at coordinate 34,029,853 of NC_090377.1, read as the reverse complement.
TACTTTGGTCTTCGCTCTTAGACGGGCAAGGTTGAACAACCTGCCCCCTGATCTTGTGTGGAGGAAAATTCCTTCTTCTGAAGACTTGAACGCATGTGAGAGCAGCAGGGAGAAGATGATTCCAAACAGTGTGGGTATGAGAACACAGCCCTGTTTCACGCCACTCAGGATAGGAAAGGGGTCTGATGAGGCGCCGCTAGGTTGAATTGTGCCTTTCATATGGTCATGGAATGAGGTGATGGTACTTAGTAGCTTTGGTGGACATCTGATCTAGTAGTCTGAAGAGACCACGTCTGCTGACGAGCAGTCAGTAGGATCCTGATTAAATAGTATCAGTGCTTGTGCTCTCTGAGGCTGGTGCGGGAAGCATGTGATAAAAGAACAGAAGTAGGGGTATATAGCAATGAACCAGGTTAGTGAATTATCTATTGTAGGGTTTCTTCTGTAGGGAGATGATTTAGACATTTTATGCTAATTCCCTTCTGCAAAGGTATTTCCAGTCCTCTTGGTGGAGTAACGCAAGAGTACCAGATTTCCAAGCAATGACATTGCTGAAAACTTGGGACACCAATTTAGAATCTAGCTTCTTTATTTTGGATTGCACAATTTTCTTTAAGCTAGTACCAGATAGTCTTTCCTATTTGAGTACAATGACGCCTCTCTCTCGTTGCATGTATATTTCAAGCAAGGCAGAAATGTGACATCTGCAGATGAATCAGGCGCTGCCAAGGATTCCAATATGTGGGGCTCAGTACAGAACTTACTTCAGATTCAGCAATCTCACAGATGCCTTTGCCCCATTACTTTCTTGCACAGCTTTAAAAAAAAAATTAAGATTTTTTTTGTAGTGGACTTTATCTTCTATGCAATTTGAAAAAAAGACTTCATGCAACTCATTTAGGTCTTGATGCCACTGCATGGCAATGCTGGATTTTCCATTCATTGACTATGAAGTGGTGCAAATTTACCTCAGCAATTGCCCCTAAAAAATTGGTAATTTGCCAAAAATATTTAATCCCAGTTGCCAGGTGCTGCATTCAAGGTATTTTGCTCACTTTTAATGGAGGTATAAAATTAAGAGTACTTCAAAATAAGGAGAACAGACTAGCAATGGTGAAAGGTCAAGTTAGCACAAATATTGGTTAGAACATGACAGATTTCCACCTGTAGAAGTCTTTTGGGTTGAGTAGCTGAAGTAAAAGCTATACATTTATTCAATACACAGTTAAATGATACAATGGGAGACTAAGATTTTATTCTGTAGACGAGTGAGCCAAGATAGGTTGAATGGCCACCCTCATCTTGAGATTTTGTAAAAAAAAGTACTGGCTGAAAGCATTTCAAGCCTTTTGTGGATAAAGGGTACTGCAGCAAACTGTGACAAAACAATGGAGAAATAAGCATTTGGCAAGACTAGGGCATATGCATCTATGGCAAGTGACATTGCAAGGTCAGATTAGTGCAAAATCCTTAAAGGGGTAGACACATGATTAGCACCGCAGCCTCATAGCACCAGCGACCCAGGTTCAATTCTGGGTACTGCCTGTGTGGAGTTTGCAAGTTCTCCCTGTGTCTGCGTGGGTTTCCTCCGGGTGCTCCGGTTTCCTCCCACAGCCAAAAAAGACTTGCAGGTTGATAGGTAAATTGGCCATTATAAATTTCCCCTAGTATAGGTAGGTGGTAGGGGAATATAGGGAAAGGTGAGGATGTGATAGGAATATGGGATTAGTGTAGGATTAGTATAAATGGGTGGTTAATGGTCGGCACAGACTCGGTGGGCCGAAGGGCCTGTTTCAGTGCTGTATCTCTAAATCAAAAATTTTTTAACTCAGTACTAAACTCAATATGGAGGGCACCTAAAATGAGTGATTGGAACTGCCCCCCACCCCCGTGTGCTACATGTATCTACTACAGAATGACACATTTAGATGAGTTATCCCTTAATGTTACATAATTAACAGGAAGGGATTTGAAAAACAAATGGAATAAAAATTGAGTTTACAGAAAAGGATTAAAAAAGGAAATGGAGTCACCTGGACACGTCACTAAAAAGATTTTTGTTTGAAGGGTCATCTGAACTCAAGTTACGACATAGGTTATAGTTGACAGTTTAAAAAAAAAAGCAAACTTTTCACCAATTGCTTTACACAAACTGGATAGGAGGCCTACAAGTAAAATATAGTTACCATATATTTCTGGCAGTTGAGTAGTAAGATGCTTGCAGCAAGAAAATTAGTGGCCAATTTTAAAATGGGCTGAGAAAGAATTAGTAAGAAAGAGAAAAATCTGCAATGACAGCTGTCTAAAGATATTTTATTTAGAATGAACATTACCAATTGTTTTAATTATAAGCTAATAGCCGTTTTACTGATGACGCTGTACTTGAAATTAAATTAAATGCAAATCAAAAGTTGAAATCACTCGACCCTCTTTATTTGATCACTGGTTTTCACATCTGAGCCGACCAGAAGAGGCAATTTGTGAATTTGAAGAGTTGGTGAACTGCAATAGAATTTTATGGTTTAAATCATTACCTCTGCCTTCAAATTAATTTGAATGTCTGAATATTATTTAGCTTAAAATATAATGCATATCAACTCAATGGACAAAGACATTTACTTGCTGATTTTAAAATTCAATTTGAGAGCAACATCCTATAAACTGCACCAAGATTGCATGTTACTAAATTTCTTGAACATATATTTTATACAGCACCTTCAATGTAAAGAAATGTCCAAGACACTAACAAATAGGTGAAAGGAAATGGACACTGAACTAGGAGGATTAGAAGGAGTGCTCGAGATCAATAGAATGGCAGGACGAAGGGCAGGAGGGGTACAGTTTATAATATGAATTGGAGAGAGAGGAGAAGTGGGAGAGAGGGGAAAAAAAAGAAATGGAAGGGCGAAGAATTTTTTTAGGAAATAGGGTGGAGGCAGCTGAATTACTATGAATGTAGAATCCTAAAATCTACACCATACATCTTCTACTCTGCATTACCATTTTTCATGAGAAATTGGCAGACAGTTTTATTTTGCTTATTTTGAGTCACAGCTAAAAATTCTCTCTTCATGACTCATGATGACTATAAATTGTACTAATGCCATGATGGTTCCTTATATATAAAGGACCTGACTTGGAACAATATCACCGTTCTTTCACTGTCACTGGGTCAAAATCCTGGAACTCCCTTCCTAGCAGCACTGTTGGTGTACTTACACCCCAAGGATTGCAGCAGTTCAAGAAGGTAGCTCACCACCACCTTCTCAAGAGCAATTTAGGGATGGGCAATAAATGCTGGCCTAGCCAGCGACAATCACATCCCATGAATGAATGAATAAAAAAAGATGTCCTTCGTTGCACAACAGCACACATTTCTATTAAAAACTCTTTTCTAGGTTCCATTGCTCTATATTTCAAAAGGTCCTTATCTTCATCTTCCAATGCATCCTTAGCCTTGTCAAGTCCTATCTTAGCATCCTCTGCTCCTCTAGCATGGTCTACTTATTCATTAATATGTTTTTCATTACAGTTAATAACCACTCTTTCACAATGCCCCTGGCCTGTTATTAAAGTTGTTATCGTTGATAACAATAACATGAGAGCCACAGGTACACGTGCCAAAACAATTCCACTATTGCACCTGCCTTTTTAGCATTTTGTTTTTGCATTCATGGCTTAAACATCGGAACTTGTGAACTCTTTTTTTCACTTCACAGTTGCTGAGAGATACTGTTAATTTTATAGTAATTGAGTATTTAATTGTATTCAGGTGGTGACATTAACTGGGGATTCACTTGTGCTCCTATACATAGGAACAGACTGAAACTGGGAGTTCGGTTTCAGAGATGCATGCTTGTAATGTGCATCTCTGTAAATAAAAGCTTATAAGATGTATAAAGAATAGACTGCAGTTCTAGCCTTCACTGCCCAGCTTTCTGGAGTAGAACACTGCATAGATCAATTATAACACCTAGTAACATTTTGGCAATAGGACCTTCAGCTCAAATTTAATACTATTTCCCCATCACTACTGTTTCAAGTACCATTTCTCTTCTCATATGTTCAAACATAAACTCCAAAGTTTGTACTTGCAGTGAATCCAACAGGTAATCTTGAGCGACATTCGTCATACTGCTACACAATATCATCTCTTTGTGCTTGTTTGGTTGATATCAGCAAGACATTGATACATTGGTGGAACGTGAAACAATCCTCATGTTCTACTATATTTAGCCTTTGATCTACGCCACTGTGGGTAACAGTAGGCACCTATGTGACAACTTGATGTTACAGCACTGCAGACTTTCCTTAGTGCTTGTACAGCTAGACTGCAGACTTTCCTTAGTGCTTGTATAGCTCGTCTATACTAGTGCAAACACTTAGCAGAGCTCCAGCTAGTACCCAAAGTGAACCCATTAGGGTCACTCCCAGTTTCAAAGTTATTAGACACAAGGCAACAACATATGAGAAACCTTTTTGACGAAATTGACTCGAGAGCTTGTGGCGGATGGCGGAGGGAACTGGCAGAGGGCAGAAGAGATTTGACACGTTTTGGTTTCCTTTATTTTCCGAGAAAGCTGTCTTTTCTCTAATTCTGAAGTGAATTGTTCATTTTACTTTAAGAAATTGATGGCAAGAATTAAACAAAAGGGACTAAATTGCTCCTCCAAAAAATTAACAAGACAATAGAAATCAACAAAACCAGGATGATCTCAGTTGACCTGAATAAGATTATATTATGTAATAAATTTAAGTGACATTTGGGGGGAAAAATACAGAATATTTACTGAAGGCTGCCATTTGGTGCATTACACTAACAATGATAAATATTCACAGTTTTTAGCATCAAAAGACACTGCATTTCACAATCTACTAAAGTATCCAGGGGTCATTTTTGATGAAAAGAACATGTAATGTACTGTTCATCTCAGAGAGTTTTTAAAATTGCGTGCGTAACCCAGCTGATCCTTTTTCCCTCCATGTCAGCTGCAGTGACAGACACACGACTAATCCTTATTGCATCCATCACTGACCAATCTACTATTTAGGAAATGCAGCCAGACTACAGGTTGGCAGCAACATGTATTCTTCGCACACCTACTAAGCTGAAAATGGCAGCCCTGGTGGAAAAACAGAGTTGTTCTTGAACTGGAAGTTATTTTTATTTTTAATTTTAATTGGTAGATTATTGCCACCAATAATAATTAAAGGCATTCCATTCCTTCAAAATGAACAAAACAATGTAAATCTGTAGCTAATAAGACAATTACATTTTGCTACCTCTCCTCAGGCACTGGAAATACAATAGAGCAAAAAAGGCTGATTCAACATAATTTGGAGCTACGACTTATGTGCACGCATTGTAACCAAAAGAAAAAGACTATGTTCATCAGAAATGAACACCAATTATTACCATCACTGTTTAAATACTTTAAAACAACATATGGCCTTCATTTATACGTCTATTGGTGCAAACAAATGAAGCCCTGCCTATTATAGAATAGTATATCCATTATCATCTCAGTTTTATTGCCATGTCATTAAAAGAAGACATGAATGAACAAGAAACTGCTGTGCAATGTGCATGGATTAGTTGCAAACCAAAAAAATGAAGCTTTTAAAAGGTACACAACAGATGTTTTCATTATTTTGTGCAAATAAGTTTGAAGCATGTCTATTTGATAGTGCTTTAACGTTTTACTATATCTCTTCCCACTCCCAACATGCAAGTAAACCACGAGATCAAGGAAAAACATCCTGCTTAAGATTGAAACCCAAAAATATAACTGCACAAGAAACCTCCCTCATTTTGAATTCAAAATTAAGAAAGTAAGATGCACATTTTCTGTACTAAATTACAATAGAACAAAAATGTCAAACAATATCAAATTAGATAAAATTTCAAGATAGGTCATGCAATATGATATGGAAGCAGTTTTTTTTTATAAAACATCAGCAAGAGTGATACCACTAGGCTACAGCTGGCATAGTGGAATTCCACAGTGCCTACTTTTTTAAAATATGAATAATAATTTAACATTTTGCTGTCTGCAAGTTTATGATGGTGCATTCCGTATAATTTTTAATTTTTATTTTATTTTAGAGATACAGCACTGAAACAGGCCCTTCGGCCCACCGAGTCTGTGCCGACCATCAACCACCCATTTATACTAGTCCTACATTAATCCCATATTCCTACCTTCCCTTAATTCCCCTACCACCTACCTATACTAGGGGCAATTTACAATGGCCAATTTACCTATCAACCTGCAAGTCTTTGGCTGTGGGAGGAAACTGGAGCACCCGGCGAAAGCCCACGCGGTCGCAGGGAGAACTTGCAAACTCCGCACAGGCAGTACCCAGAATCGAACCCAGGTCGCTGGAGCTGTGAGGCTGCGGTGCTAACCACTGCGCCACTGTGCCGCCCCTGTGAAATTTCCAATTGTGTAATGAGATATGCACAATTATTAAAAATGTAAATTATGATAGACTATATTGTCAGCCTTGGCTCAGTGGTAGCACACTCACCTCTGTCAAAAGGTCTGGGTTCATGTTGCACCCCAGGGACCTGAGCACATAATCTAACACTTCAGTGCAGTACTGAGGGTGTGCTACACAACAGGCCTGCTCAGGTCGGGGAAAAAAGAACCCGACCGAACCACCGCAGACCCGAGCCCGACCCGGCCAGAGTCCCTCCGATTTTGCCCCGAGCCCGACCCGACCATCCCTTTACTTACCTTCCGACTGGGAAGCACCACAAAGCTGCAGTGCATGCGCAATGATGTCATAGAGACGTCAGCTGCTCACTACGCAGACTCAGTTTCATCCCCCGACTCCCAGCTTAGGTAAATTTTTAAAATTTCAATACTTACCAGCAGAGCACTTACCGTATGTGTCCGGCCCGACCCGACTCGGCCCGGCCCGACCCGACCGCCGTACCCTGAAGATGGGCCCACCCGACCCGAACCCGTCACATGCCGTCGGGGTCCCGTCGAGTTCGGGTCGGGTAGCAGGCCTCTATGCTACACTGTCAGAGGTGGCAACTTTCAGATGAGACGTTAAACTGAGAACACGTCTGTCTGCTAAGATGGAGATTAAAGATCCCATGGCACTATTTCAAAGAATAGCAGAAGAGTCCTCAGATGCCCTGGCCAATATTTATCCCTCAACTAACATCAGTAAAACTCTGCTCATTATCTTTTAGTTACTTGTGGGAATTTGCTATGCAAGATTTGGCGGCGACATTTCCTATCTTCCAACAATGACGACACTTCAAAAGTACTTCAATGGCTGTAAAGCACTTTTGGACCTCCTGAAGTTGTAAAATGTCCTATCCCATATGGACTGCAGCAGCTTAAGGCGGCGGCTCACCACCACCTTCTCAAGGGCAATAAATGCTGTCCTATCCAGCAACGCCCACATTCAATGAACAAATAAAAAGCAATATAAATGAAGGTTCTTTACTACATTTACTACTGGATTTGAAGGCAGGGATCAATCTTGGGTCTTTGCATGAAATGGTCCTTTTTATGTATAAATGCTGAGTAAGATGTCTTCTTAATAATATGCTTTGGCCTTGAAATCACACTATGTGAAAATTAGCAAATTCCTCAGTCTGCTATTTGAACTGAGTTAAATTGAATTCAAGGAATCACAAACAAATATATTAAGCTAATATCTGCACAGCATCATTTCAAGCATCTCATTAATGGGTGACACAGCAATGAAAAAAGCTTGTGTTAGGATTGTTCTTTAAAAACAATAAGCGTGGGAGAGTGGATTCAAAGCTCACCTGCCCTGGACAGGATTCAGACAAGTGCACTCTGGTCACAGCATTTTTGCATGAAATAAAACTTTGTTTTCATTAAAAAGTTAACATACTTTACATTACAGACAAAACAGAAATATTTTATCTGTAAGGTGGAGCAATGACTGAAGTATTATGCCAGCACTTTCTTTTCACAATGCATCACATCAGGAATGTGCACAGGGATCTTCCATATCATTACAATGCTACATTGTGCTACTCTCACAAAATACTTTAGAAAAGAACAGATATAAAAAGTTATGCTTTTTGTTCCTGCAACATTCATTTGGAGTTAACAATGGTACCATTGTTTCCTTTAATCATCACGCAATAATGGATCAATATGGGTAGAACTTGCTTTTGTTGCACAACTCTCCCAGCCCAGATTCCTATAATTCCAATTAAAATGCCTTGTCAGCTAATTTCAGTAGGTTTGTTTGTAAATAGATATTGCATGAAATGCACTGTACAGGTTTGAACCTTCAAACGCAAGGTTTATATGTTATCTAAAGGAAAAGTTGAAAATACAAAGGTTTTGAACATAACTTCTAATACTAGATTCAACTGAAAAAATGCACCATCATTTACTTTGTTGGAAAATATCAATTTCAGAATGAATCCTAAAATGGTAGCGCTATCGATTTGCTGCATGGATCTGAAGGATACAGGTTTGCACTTATAATTTCCCACACAGCAAGCTCTGTTTTGGCTGGGCCATTAAGGTGAGCAGCAAACAGGGGTTGGACACTATTTGAGGTAGGCCCTAATGCCAAATCACCACTTGAATTCTCAAGCCCATCCTGATTAGGGCGGCACAGTGGCGCAGTGGTTAGCACCGCAGCCTCACAGCTCCAGCGACCCGGGTTCAAATCTGGGTACTGCCTGTGTGGAGTTTGCAAGTTCTCCCTGTGTCTGCGTGGGTTTCCTCCGGGTGCTCCGGTTTCCTCCCACGTGCCAAAGACTTGCAGGGTGAAAGGTTAATTGGCCATTATAAATTGCCCTAGTATAGGTAGGTGGTAGGGAAATATAGGGACAGGTGGGGATGTGGTAGGAATATGGAATTAGGGTAGGATTAGTATAAGTGGGTGGTTGATGGTCGGCACAGACTCGGTGGGCCGAAGGGCCTGTTTCAGTGCTGTATCTCTAAACTAAACTAAACTGATTGCAACTTCTTGATAGAATCGCGCACAAATACATTAAGCTAATATTTGTGCAACATCACTTCAAGGTCCCTTCCTCACTGAAACATCAATAAGAAAAGTCCATGTTGTGATTTATTTTTTAAAAAGTGAGAGCTTACATTCAAAACATACCTGCCATGAACAAAATTCATAGACAAATGCACTGTGCAATAATAGGTTATAACATCTTTTCAGGGAATAAGATTGTTTTACTAAAATGAAAGATATTAAAGAAAAATCAGAACTACTTGACCCTATAAGGTGGAGTAGTGGCAGTGAGGCATTATACCAGTACTTCCTTTTCACAATGCATCACAGGAATGTGCACAGAGATCTGGTATATCATTACAATGCTACATTTTGCTACACTCACAAAATACTTCAGCTTTTGGTAACATGATAAATTTGCAATGGTACACATCTGTATGAATGTATTTTATACCATACCTATTCAATTATCAAATGAATAAACTGAAATTAGTTGGCTAGTGAGTGGTTTGTAGTACAGGAGGAGCAAAAAAATGCCAAAAATAGGAATATGTAGGTTTGTGTTTATATTGAATAATAAAAATGATGGTTGTTATCTGAAACGACGTACCCATTTTGGATGCCTTGGCACCTGCTGCCACAAAGAAATGATAAAATAAAGGGCAGACAGTACCAATGTACCAGCTAGTATGAAAAGACTAAAGTGCTAAATCATTCTTCTAAATCCTCTTTCTCAAAGGCCTTGTTAAAATAGCTTCTCATTTTTCACAATCCAGATGGAAATCTGAAATAATTTTTGATCCAATAATCTACTATATTGAAAGCTCTTTCAGCAGCATGACGTTTAGTGATTGAGAGGGTAAACCTTTACCCAGAACCATCCCATTTATTTGGCATTGAATGGCACAAATGAATTTAAAATGTACTCGGCTCAAAACAGCCACAAATTGGAGGTCACAGGCAACCTTCGAACAACTGGTGGTCAAAACACATCACTAAATAACGAACAGAGCAGCAATATTCCACGAGTCGTTACCCAGGTTTTCAATGTTACAATTTTAGTCACTGGACATTTTGATCGAGTAGCAACATATTATCTGAAAACTGATGTGAATTCTACAACATGCCTTTTGTTTATAAATGCCATAAATTTCCACCTCCATTGAAAATGGGAGAATGCCTTTTATCAATAATTAAAGGCACATTAATGAAATCAAAGGAATGTGTGATTTTGAAATGAGATTTGAGAATGCAACTGTTAGCAAATTGTTAATTAAGAATGACGTTCTACAGTTTTTGATAAGAATTACTCTGCGAAAAAATTATGACTCAATTTAAGACCGCAGACCTATTATATAGGGCTCTTGTTTGCCCTTTTTTTAAAAATAGTCATGCCCCAGTGAGCCAACTGTAAATGAGCTGCTAACATTATTAACCACCTCAGCAAGGGGGGGGTGTTCCAACCCTTGGTGCATCGTCTCAACTTCTTCATCTAATCCTATTGACTCTACATTAATCACCTTCCTTCAGATATTACACCCTCAGTACTCTCAAACACCAGTACTCCTACAATGCAATAATTAAGTACCTACATCTTGATTTCTCCAAATCCTCTGGAGTCTAAACAGCTCAAGCCTCTTACTTTCATGGCTCCACCCTTAGACTTTCTTCATCTATTAATATTCAAGGGTTAAGTGGCAAGTTGGATCCAAAATTAGCTCAGTGGCAAGAAGCAACACGGGTGCAACACAGGTCCACAGGTGTTTCTGTGACTGGAAGGCTACATCCAGTGGGCTTCCACAGGGCTCAGTACTAGGTTCTTTGCTTTTCATGGTATATATCAATGATTTACACTTAAATCTAGGCACATGATCAAGAAGTTTGAGACGTTATAAAAACTGGTCATGTGATAGTGAGGAAGAAAGCTGTGGACTGTAGAAAGATATCAATGGACTGGTCCGGTGGGCAGCAAAGTATCAAATGGAATTCAGTCTGGGGCAGCGTGAAGCAATGCATTTGAGGAGGGCGAACAAGGCAAGGGAATACATGATAAATGGTAGGATACCAAGAAATGTAAAGGATTAGAGGGACCTTGGAGTGTATGTCCACAGATCCCTTACAATAGCAGGATGGGTAGATAAGGTGCTTCAGCAGACATACAGGATACTTTATTTTATTAGCCAAAGCAGACTGTAAGAGAATGAAGGTTAAGCTAGGCCACACCTAGAGTACTGTGTACAGTTCTGGTCGCTGCATTACAGGAAGGATGTGATCGCACTAGACAGGGTAGAGAGTAGATTTACAAGGATGTTGCAAGGAATGTAGAATTTTAGCTATGAAGAGTGATTGAATAGGTTGGGATTGTTTTCTTTGGAAAGAGGAGGCTGGGAGGAGACTCCATTGAGGTTTATAAAATTATGAGGGGCCCAGATAGAGTGGATAGGAAGGACCTATGCCCCTTAGCAGAGAGGTCAATAACCAGGGGACATAGATTTTAGGTAATTGGCAGAAGTATTAGTGGGGATTTGGGGAGAAACTTTTTCACCCAAAGGGCAGTAGGGATCTGGAACTTAATGCCTGAAAGAGTGTTAGAGGTAGAAACCCTCAATGCATTTAAAAATACCTGGATATGCAATTGAAGTGCTGTAATTTACAGGGCTACAGACCAAAAGCAACTTTTAACTCTTACATTAAATTTCAAATCCATCTAGGACTTGAACACGGTTACCAGATTTGAACAGACTTTTCTCATACCTTTCTTGTATTCTTGGATGGGATTACAAGAAAAGGCTCATCATGTAATGGACAATTCTTCTTGCACTGTTAGCCTCTAATCTTTCCCCCTGTCTTGACCTTCTCATTAATACTATGTTCAGTGTCCCTCCTAGCTTTTATATCCAGTTGTTCTGCTAACTCTGCTCACCCGATGACACTTGTATGCCAATGCTGAGTGCCCCTCTTAGCAGTGCACCCTTTTATGGGCCCAACTAATTGCATGGAGCAGCCATGACTGGCTCCCCATTGCATCGCCTTCTCCTTCCACCTCAACTGCTCCCGATCCATCATGTAACCTGTATGCCCCATCAAAATTCTAAACTGGCCCTTGTTGAACTGACACGCTCGTTAACAAGATCAATTGACCTACTATCCAAATTGACAGCTTTCGGGTACCACCCTGTCCCCGAGCAAAATCGCCAGTGGTCAGAACGGCAACATCAAACCGGCACAAAGGTTGGTGGTGCTACGTTTTGCTCCTGCCCACCTCCAAACTCTTCCCCATTGGTACCTAAAAATCCTGCCATGGTTCTTAAAGTAGTTCAGTGAAGAAGAGGGAACATCCCACAGGATACGCTCTTGGTAGTGAGGATTTTAGCATCCTGAACTCCCAATTACACTAGCTGAAACAGAAACAGGAAGAATTCTAACCCTAAGCATACCTGGTTTTTAAAAAAGCCTCATCCACTGGTAAAACTTCCTGTCAACAGTTATTTCATATTATATTAAACCTTGTCAAAGTTTCAAATTCTAATTGATAAAACAACCTTGCCTGCATGGATAACATACAAAAGAACATTCTCTTTAGCTAGCGTTTCAAGGTCTATGGTCAGAGGCAACATTAGTCCTTTCAGATACTGCTCAGAGTTGAGGAGGTGACATACTGTATGTATCGTTTTTCCCCTTGGTACAGAATGTAAGTTTAGAAACCAATTATATAAATACATTTTAACGTCTTGAATCTTTCCCCTCTGTGAAAGGTGAAAAGCTATATAAGATGCTGGCCAGCCTGGCATGTTACTTTATAATAGACTCATTAGAAACAAATAACTCAATAAAAACTACATTGCACTTTGGGGCAAAGGCTCCAATGTTTCTCAGAATGAGTAAAAAATATATTTTAAGAATTTTGGGATAGCGATACCCTGATAAAGGCATAACTTGTAAGCAAAGTAATTTTTTATTTTTTTAATTTAGCGAAACAGTACTGAAACAGGCCCTTCGGCCCACCGAGTCTGTGCTGACCATCAACCACCCATTTATACTCTTCTTCTCCTTCTTTGGCCTCCTTATCTCAAGAGACAATGGGTAAGCACCTGGAGGTGGTCAGTGGTTTGTGGAGCAGCGCCTGGAGTGGCTATAAAGGCCAATTCTGGAGTGACAGGCTTTTCCACAGGTGCTGCAGAAAAATTTGTTTGTCGGGGCTGTTACACAGTTGGCTCTCCCCTTGCACTTCTGTCTTTTTTCTTGCCAACTGCTAAGTCTTTTCGACTCACCACACTTTAGCCCCGCCAGCTCTGGCGAACGCTGGCAACTGACTCCCACGACTTGTGATCAATGTCACACGATTTCATGTCGCATTTGCAGACGTCTTTAAAGCGGAGACATGGACGGCCGGTGGGTCTGATACCAGTGGCGAGTTCGCTGTACAATGTGTCTTTGGGGATCCTGCCATCTTCCATGCGGCTCACATGGCCAAGCCATCTCAAGCACCGCTGACTCAGTAGTGTGTTTAAGCTGGGGATGTTGGCCGTCACGAGGACTTCTGTGTTGGAGATACGGTCCTGCCATCTGAAGCCAAGTATTCTCCAGAGGCAGCGAAGATGGAAGGAATTGAGACGTCGCTCTTGGCTGACATACGTTGTCCAGGCCTCGCTGCCATAGAGCTAGGTACTGAGGACACAGGCTTGATACACTCAGACTTTTGTGTTCCGTGTCATTGCGCCATTTTCCCACACTCTCTTGGCCAGTCTGGACATAGCAGTGGAAGCCTTTCCCATGCGCTTGTTGATTTCTGCAACTAGAGACAGGTTACTGGTGATAGTTGAGCCTAGGTAGGTGAACTCTTGAACCACTTCCAGAGCGTGGTCGCCGATATTGATGGATGGAGCATTTCTGACGTCCTGTCCCATGATGTTCGTTTTCTTGAGGCTGATGGTTAGGCCAAATTCGTTGCAGGCAGCCGCAAACCTGTCGATGAGACTCTGCAGCCACTCTTCAATGTGAGATGTTAAAGCAGCATCGTCAGCAAAGAGGAGTTCCCTGATGAGGACTTTCCGTACTTTGGACTTCGCTCTTAGACGGGCAAGGTTGAACAACCTGCCCCCTGATCTTGTGTGGAGGAAAATTCCTTCTTCTGAGGACTTGAACGCATGTGAGAGCAGCAGGGAGAAAAAAATCCCAAAAAGTGTGTGTGCGAGAACACATCCCTGTTTCACGCCACTCAGGATAGGAAAGGGGTCTGATGAGGTGCCGCTATGTTGAATTGTGCCTTTCATATTGTCACTACCCATTTATACTAATCCTACACTAATCCCATATTCCTATCACATCCCCACCTGTCCCTATATTCCCCTACCTATACTAGGGGCAATTTATAATGGCCAATTTACCTATCAACCTGCAAGTCTTTGGCTGTGGGAGGAAACTGGAGCACCCGGCGAAAACCCATGCATGCAGACACAGGGAGAACTTGCAAACTCCACACAGGCAGTACCCAGAATTGAACCCGGGTCGCTGGAGCTGTGAGGCTGCGTTGCTAACCACTGCACCACTGTGCCGCCCATGTTCTGCTTGGATCTATTTCCTACAGACCATTTACATAAAATGACATGACCAATTTGTAATGTTTGCACCTTCAACCTATTTAATCACCAGTGGTGCAAGTGAATCTGAGGTTAAGTGCTTTACTGTACAAATTATGATCTTTGCAAGAATACATTGGTGTGTGAAACATGACCGATATGTTGTGAACTGACAATATTCAGTGAACTGAACAATAAAACATGAACAATTTGGATAAATTTGACTGGTAGATCAGGATAATACATGTATATATTACACCCTGATGAGGAATTATATACTTCATGGTTTGGTACATCACATTTAAGGTTTGGATATGTGTCCAGTCGGACTTACCTGTATGCAGATTATGTGATTGTTTTTGAAGACGTGCCCGCTTTACTGTATTTCTTTGGAGAGAAGGCACAATTTTAAAACATATACTTAATCATTAAAGGCTGTTTCCTCCACTAATGTTATAGTATTACCTAAGTGCATGCTGAAACCCAACTTGAAATCTTCCATACTATCCTTGTGAACTAGCAAAGCTATGTTTTGCAGCAGTAAAGTCTAAGATCTCAAATAATGCACAAGACAAGTATAGTGGGAGACAATGCATTAGGAAAAGATAGA
This sequence comes from Heterodontus francisci, assembly GCF_036365525.1. Lineage (NCBI taxonomy): Eukaryota > Metazoa > Chordata > Chondrichthyes > Heterodontiformes > Heterodontidae > Heterodontus > Heterodontus francisci. The sequence goes on along the minus strand of NC_090377.1, from coordinate 34,014,685 downwards.
GAGTCATCTTCTATAGATTGACCCAACTATCTATTTGACTCAAAAAACACCTTAACTACACATAAATGTACCTTTCAAAATTGAACATTTTTTACACTAATCTTACATCCTCAAAGTTTTTCACATTTCGTCTGAGGCTTCATGACTCCATTCTGAGCGGCAAGTGAAGAATCCACAGCAATGCTTTTCAAAAGGTCTACCATGTAAGCTTCAACAGATGCTATCTAACATGTTTTAAACCAATCTGTTTTTCCCTAGCTCAAAAGAGTTGCCTTAAAAAGGTATAGGCCACAGAATGCCAACAATCTCTGGAAAAGAATAACTTAGTAGCTGCTAAATCAAAATGGAACCCCATCAAAAAAGTAATATCTGTTGGGAGGACTGAAGATGAAAGTAGGAGTTGAAGAAAATTATCAGGAGCAGTCAGTCAGTCAGTCAGTGGCAGCATCTTGTGAGGTTGTCCAAAATGACATGCATCATTTCTTGCCTCATCACAGCAAAGCTGACAACCAATTCCTCAAAAACCAGTTTCATAACTTTTGCTTAGAATGTCATTTGGTGACATGCTGTCTCAGTCAAAAGACATGGGGTCAAGCCCCATTTCAGGACTTCAGCATTTAATTAGCTGCCACTCCAGTGTTACATTACTGGAGGTGAAGTCTTTTGCATGTCTGCCTGTTAAAATGGCTCTAAAAAATTCCAAGATTTTATTCAAAGAGCAGCAGAAAATTATCCTGGTATCCTACCAACACTACCCCCTCGACCAACATCACTAACTCAGGTATCTGGTCACTTATCTCAAATACTGTTTTTGGAAACTTGTCTTGTGCAATTTGGTTGTAGCACTTGCCCACGTAACGGGAGACAAACATCAACTGCTGCTGGAGGACTATCAATTCGGTGAAAGATGCCCTTTGGTCTGCCCGAAACTTGCTGGTCTTCCAGCGCAAAGAGTTGTCCACCACCGAATGTTGCAGACTGGCACATTCCAAGGTCCAGGACTACGTGCTGAGGGACGCACTAAAGCTTGGGGCAGCCGCAGCAAAGGCTCAATGGGGAAAGACCACAGTGTAAGGTCCCCCCACCAAGCTGAACTGAGGGGCTGGATCCATGGGAAACCCCTCGAACTGTATCGTTAATATTGTCATTTGCTGTAAATGTAAAACGGTAATTGGCATGACAATTGTGAAATGGAAGGGTTGTGAAGAAACTCATGATAGTATAGAAGCAAACTGATCTCCCTTGCAATGTTTGCATTTTTTGGTGCTGTTTGAAACTGTTTGGCAACGTAATTTTTGCAGATTTTTATGAATAAAGTATATTTTGGAAATTAAAAAAAGGTAAGAGCACTTCAAAAAAAGTCACTGGATGTGAAGTACTTTGAGATGTTGCAAAGACAAGGTCTTGTAGTTTACTTTCCCCATTTTCATTTAAACAAAATGATCCCAAAATTTTAATCTTAGATATTAAAAATACAAATGATACAATTCCCTCTAAGGGTGGCAGATTATTGTCCCTGTTTTCTTACATGACATGGGTCAAGAAGAAGAATTTTGTTTGAAAGGGTAATATAATCAATTAATCTTTGTATAGAGTATTTGCTTTCCTTGGGTAGAGGCACAGCTGGGGTCTTTGCAGTACAGTGAACAGTTTGAAAAGCACCAAAAACTGCATTGGTCATGTACAAAGGAAGTTGATTTATTGCAAAATCCTACTGTACTGGATTGAAGATATATCGCATTTAGAATCATATAAGACTACAGAAGTGAATTTCCCCAGAGCTGCACACTCTACATTTTTGTAACTTTGCCAGAGGTTGGGTGCAAACCTCTTGTGTGCGCATCAACGGGGCTTCTGCCACACATCCAACAAGGTTATGACAATAAAGCAAGAGCAGCTCTGAAGAAATTTCCAGCCTTTATTTTTAATCTTTCTTTATAAAGATTTTCTAAGTTCTGGAATCACTTCAAATTGGTTATTGCAGAGCAGAGCACAGTCAGTCCAGGTGGAATGCACACATTATATCGACCGGGAATGCCACCAACTATTGCTTATCGCTAAGTAAATAGTGTGATTTAGTGTCATTTTTTGTTTCAAATAAATGATATTTAAATGATATTTGAGGAAAAGTGCACTGTATGGGGGCTTGCTATGTCGGCATTGTTATGAACGAGGAGGAGGAGTGCACTGTTTTTCTAGTTCCACTTCTCCCCAAGTCACAACATATATTTAAATTTTTACCCAGTTACCGATACATTTGGCATAGACTCTATTTTTATCCCAGAATAAAATACACCAACCAGGTTTCTTTAATAAACAACAAAATTATCAGATTATAAAACAAGTATCATGAAAACCCTACATGCCAAATGGGAAATATTAATTTCATCAGTTTGAATATTGCCTGAGACTTTTACTGGAAATTCTTACAAATAACTTTTTAAAAAAGTAAACTGGCAGCCAAGATGGCCACTGCAATTTACATTTGAAACACCAAAGGATTAGACTGGAGGCAACATGACTGACTCAACCTAGCCAGAACAATGGGGTGCTCTCTGATTAAATTACTTGATATGGCTTTATCAACACTGTCGGTCAGGGGCCATCGACACCGAACTAACTTTGAAAGAGCCAACCCCCACCAAGTGTGACTGGACAGCTTGAGGGATAGAGCCTTGAATCTCAGAAGATTCAAGAAGGACCTCATTAACACCACAGAGGTGTGCAGCTCTGGGGAGCCTGTAAGCTTTATCACACAGAAAGCAGAGACGAGTAACGGAAAAGCCTTCAACAAAGCAGTTCTCTCTCTCCAGTCAGGCCGCCACAAGCAGCAACTGGGGGACAAGGGTCGAACCCCTCTTCTGCCTTCATAAGCTCTGAGAAAAGCGAGCCCACCACTGTGCACGTAGCCCAGCGAGAACTCCAGGACTACAATTTCAACTGAGGACTCTGGGACTGATGCACTGTATTTAAATTCCATTTATTCCAGACTCTCTCAGTCATAGAGAGACACAGCACTGAAACAGACACTTCGGCCCACTGCGTCTGTGCCAACCATCAACCACCCATTTATACTAATCCTTCATTAATCCCATATTCCGAAGAACAAAGAACAGTACAGCACAGGAACAGGCCATTTGGCCCTCCAAGCCTGCGCCGATCTTGATGCCTGCCTAAACTAAAACCTTCCACACTTCCGGGGACCGTATCCCTCTATTCCCATCCTATTCACGTATTTGTCAAGATGCCTCTTAAACGTCGCTATCGTACCTGCTTCCACCACCTCCCCCGGCAGCAAGTTCCAGGCACTCACCATATCCCCCCCACCTTCCCTCAATTCTCCTACCACCTACCTACACTAGGGGCAATTTTACAATGGCCAATTTACCTATCAACCTGCAAGTCTTTGGCTGTGGGAGGAAACTGGAGCACCCGGCGAAAACCCACGCACGCAGACACAGGGAGAACTTGCAAACTCCACACAGGCAGTACCCAGAATTGAACCCGGGTCGCTGGAGCTGTGAGGCTGCGGTGCTAACCACTGCGACACTGTGCCACCCCAAATCTATTCCAACAAATGATAGATGTAGTGTATTTGGATTTCCAGAAGATGTTCGATAAGGTGCCATGTAAAAGATTATTGCACAAGATAGGAGCTCACGGTATTGGGGGTAATGTATTCGCATGGATTGAGGATTGGTTAACACACAGAAGACAGAGGTAGGATTAATGGGTCTTTTTTAGGTTGGAAAGACGTAACCAGTGGAGTGCCACAAGGATCAGTCTTAGGGCCTCAATTATTTACTATCTATACTAATGACTTGGAGGAGGGGGTAGAGTGCAACATATCGAAATTTACTGACGGTACAAAAATAGATGGGAGGGCATGTTGTGATGAGGACATAAGGAATCTGCAAGGGGATATAGATAGGTTGAGTGAGTGGGCAAAAACTTTTAATGTAGGAAAATGTGAGGTCATGCACTTTGGTAGGAAGAATCAAAAGGCAGATTATTTAAATGGAGACACAATCCAAAAAAGTGCAGCCTGGAGGGATCTGGGTGTTCTTGTGCATGAAACACAAAAAGTTAGCATGCAGGTGCAGCAAGTAATTAAGAAGGCAAATGGAATTTTGGCCTTTATTGCTCGGGGGTTGGAGTTTAAAAATAGGGAAGTCTTGTTACAACTGGACAGGGTGTTGGTGAGGCCACACCTGGACTACTGTGTACAGTTTTGGTCCCCATATTTAAGAAAGGATATACTGGCATTGGAGGCAGTTCAAAACAGATTCACTAGGCCGATTCCTGGGACGAAGGGTTTGAATTATCAAAAATGGCTAAACAGGTTAGGCCTTTATTCAATAGAGTTTAGAAGAACGAGGGGTGATCTCATTGAAACGTACAAGATTCTGAGGGGGCTTGACAGGGTAGTTGTTGAGTTGGCGTTGCTGCTAGTGGGGGAATCTCGAACGAGGGTCATAGTTACAGAATAAGGGGACACGCATTTAAAACTGAGATGCAAAGGAATTTCTTCTTTCAGAGGGTAGTGAATGTCTGGAATTCTCTACCCGAGAGTAATGGAGGCTGGATCACTGAAAGTATTTAAAGAGGAGGTAGATAAATTTTTTAAATATCGGGGAGTTGAGGATTATGAGGAGCTGGCACGAAAGAGGAGTTGAGGTCTGGGGCAGATCAGCCATGATCTTATTGAATGGCGGGGCGGGCTTGAGGGGCCGAATGGCCTAATCCTGCTCCTATTTCTTATGTTAACCACCAAAGCTGTTTTCCCTTTGTAATCTATTTGTGTGTGTGTGACTCTGTGTGAATGTGTGCATGAATGCGCAGCATATTTTAGTAATTTTAACCGGTTTAGACTGTTAAGAATAAACAATTTACATCTTTTTTGTTTAAACGCAGGAAAACCTGTCTGATTGGCTCTTTGGTAATTATATCGGAGGAACAGAAGCAAGCGCTCACTGAGGTGGTAAGTTTAATCACTGTGTAACAAGAATAAACACTGTTGCGGTCAAACCAGAGAAGAGCCAAAAAGGGGAGCCTGAGACCCCCTCCTCACCTGGCTGTATCACAAGTCTTAACCAGTAATGAAGCAAAGCATTAAAACACAGATTGAGATATGAAGGTTCACTTTTTACCTTAGCCGCGCGCACACACACACACACACACACACACACACACACACACACACACACACAGTTAACCAAAAAAAATACAGATTTTCTCTTTAGAGCTCTATTACAAAAGAAAAACAATAAAAAATACGTTGGCCAATACTTGTTAATTCTTGAAGGAAAAAAAGATATGGAAAGATGTTAGTTGTCCTTTTTTTGGTTTGATGTCCCAAATTCGCATGGGCAGCTGTCACTGGGATCTTTCTCTGGAACAATTCAGTCAGGTGACGTCGAGGATTTATCCAGCAGGTTTTTCCAGCGTCTCAAGAGAAATGCGGCAACTGGGGTTTCAGGCAGGCCTTTCAGGAGGAATGCATTATCAATTTCTCTATTTCATACACTCGCTTCTAAGAGCTTCTCAAAGAGATGGAATAGGCTGAGCTGGGGTTTTGTCCTTAAGGTTGATTTTTAAAACTCCAATTGACTCTCCAAAGTGAAACCAAAAACAATCTCAAGTGTCAAGCCTCCTGACCCCTATAAATCTTGACCTGTCACTGCTCTGTAAACATCTTCTCCAAGGCAAAAAGCCCCTGCTGGGTATAGATCTGAAGACAGGAGACTTCCAGTAATCGTTGTTTGAAAACAAGTCCAAAAGACCTTACAATGATTTTTTTTTAAAAAACACAATTTCTAGCATCTATGGAGTCCATTTTTCAGTTTTAAAACACAAGTCCTCAAAATTTAACAAATGGAAGTACTTTCGTAACACCTCCAACCTTGGAGAAATGAAACGCCATTTTAAAAAACATTTCATTACAAACTGTGGGGAAAATAGAAGATGAAAAAATATTAAAACACATTTCCACACTCATTCACTCTACCTGTGGCTAATACAGCTCTGCTTTGTACCATCTTTGCACTCAGATAACTCAAAGCAAAGTAAAATTCTGGTTAAAGCATCTGCAATCGCATTATTTTGCACCGCAATGTGGATTTTTAATTGATAAGGTTGCAATAGTAAACTCCATTTGAATAGTCTGGAATTCTGGTTCTTGTATTTTTCCACAAAGGCGAGGGAGTTATGATCAATATATACCAGTGTCTCTCTGTTGTGGACATAGATCTCAAAATGCTTAAGAGCCAGTCATAAGCCTAGGGTTTCTTTTTCCATTGTTGAATATCTTTTTTGGTGTCGATTTAGCTTTTTGGAAAAGTATCCCACTGGCCTTTCTATATCTGATTCATCGTCTTGTAACAGGACTGCACTGACCCCCAGGTCACTAGCATCAATCGCTACCTTGAAAGGCTTAGTGAAATCTGGAGCAGCCAACACTGGTTCATTAATCAAAATGGCTTTCAGACTCTCAAAAGATGCTTGGCACTCCCCTGACCACACTACCTTGGTTTTCTTCTTTTGTAGCAAATTTGTCAGTGGAGCAGCTATAGTACTAAAATTTGGTACAAACTTGCGGTAGAAACCACATATCCCCAAGAACCTCATGATTCTCACTTAGCCCTAGGGGTGCGGAACTCCACCAATGCTTGTACTTTCACTGTTCTTGGCAACACTTGTCCTTGCCCTACTATATGCCTGAGGTAGGTTACTCTGGCTGTTGCAAATTCACTTTTGGCATGGTTTATCACTAAATCAGCTGATCATAATTTTCCAAATAGAGCTTCTAATTGTTCCAAGTGGGCCCTCCAAATGTCACTGTATACCAGCACATCATCAAGGTAAACCCACCCAGTTAGGAACACTGGCTACCACTTGGTTCATTAGTCTCTGAAAAGTGGCTGGGGCATTTTTTTTTTTTTAGCCCGAATGGCATCATTCGACATTGGAAAAGACTGTCTGATGTGGCAAAAGCCGATATTTCTTTAGCTCAGGGTGTGGAAGGAACCTGCCAGTATCCCTTTAACAAATCTATTTTTGTAAGAAACATGGCACTGCCTATTCTGTCAATACAGTTTTCCAAGCAAGGTATTGGGTAGGAGTCTGCCTTTGTTACTGCATTCACCTTTCTGTAGTCTATGAAGAATCTAGTTGAACCATCAGGTTTAGGCTTTAACACCACTGGGCAATTCCAGCTGCTTTGACTGGGTTCAATCAGGTGGTTTTCCAGCATGTATTGGATTTCTGCTTTTGCCTGGGCCTGTTTCTCTGGATTTATGCGATAAGGATGCTGTTTGATAGGAAAGGATTTCCCTGCATCCACATCATGTGTGGCTAAGGTTGTACATCCTGCCTTGTCCCTACAGACTCTTTTAAATGCCATGAGTAGCTTTGTTAGGTCCTCTCAGTGATCTGCATCTAAATAGGAAAGCATAATGTCCAAACTCCCTAACAATTCAGTATTAACTAACTGAATAGTAGGAGGTTCAATTTCAGAACTGTCTAAGTCTCCTTCTGCTTCAACCTCACTATCCTTTTCATCCTTTACTGTCCCTACTACCTGACATACCTGTGCTTGCTTACCCTCCTCCCGGTGATGATATTGTTTCAACATATTGATATGACATAGCCAATACTTTTTGCAGTGATCTGGGGCATCAAATAATTTACTTTACCAATTCTTTTGACCACTTGTGTATGTGGATGGTAAGCTGAAGAGTTTAACTGTGTTATACCCAAAGTACCCATAACTTTCTGAAAAATGTCAGACATAAAATTGGAATTTTGATCTGACTGAATCTCAATTGGTAATCCTTATCTAGTGAAGAACTGGGTTAATTTCTCTACCCTACCTTAGCAGAAATTGTTCTCAAGGGAATGGCCTCTGGGAACCACGTAGCCATATCCGTGATAGGGAGTATTTATCGGTATCCCACTTTTGTTTTCGTAAAGGTCCTACACAGTCTAGCAAGACCTTACTAAATGGTTCCCCAAAAGCTGGTATGGGAATTAGAGCTACTGGTTTTATGACAGGTTGTGGATTTCCCACAATCTGGCATGCACGGCACGTTTTACAAAACTGCATCACGTCCTTGGAAAGATCTGGCCAGTAAAAATGTCGACCTATACATGATTGGGTCTTGCAGATCCTCACATGCCCCACTATAGGAATTTCATGTGCTATCCTTAATATTTCCTGGCGATACTTAGATGGTACCACTATCTGGTGAACAACCGTGCATTCTTCGTTTGCAGGTCTGTGAGGAGGTCTCTACTTCCTCATCAGCGTCCCATTTTTAATATAGTAGCCTTCTGGAACTCCCTTTGCCTCAGCTTCAGTTAGAGCTGATTGTGCCACTTTATTTAACTCTGGATCGGCTTGCTGAGCCTTGATCAGAGAAGATTTATTAAATATTTCCTTTGGATTATCCAAATCTCCAAAGAAAGTTTCAAATATTCAGCTATCTACCCGTGATGCAAATTTTACCTTCGACAATGGAACTTGTTTAGCCATTGCTCGAGTTACTACACATGAAGGAAAAACTCCTGGAACCTTTTCCTGCAACTTGTCTGTCTCTTTAACTTCACTTGTTTTTTCCGTGACTACTGGAAAAGCTACTACCTTCACTCCGGCCAAATCATTCCCTAGGAACAGGTCAACTCTGTCTACTGGCAAACTATCGGCAACTCCTACAGTTACCGTTCCAGACATTAGGTCACACTCCAGGTGCACCTGATACAAAGGTACAGGTATATACTACCCACCAACAATATTCACTAAAACCTTGGCATTCAGTGCGCTCTCTGGTGGAAAAAGTATGCCTTTCCCCAGCAAAAGAGTTTGGGTGGCTTCTGGACCCCTAAGTATAACTATAGGTTTACCTGCCTCACTTGAGGAATAAGGAGTTAGTTTGCCTTTTGACAAGAATTCCCTCTAACTCTCAGGGATTTTTTTCACGTCCCCTGCACTCACAGTGGTTTTTGTACTTGGCCTTACAGCTACAGTCAGAGCTACAGCCTGATCTGTCGTACTCTCCGTCAGGGCCCCTTTCTCTGCACTGGCTTGGTGTACCCCATTATGTCCCAAGGGTTTACCGCGCAACTTCCAACACTCTGCACGAAGGAGTCCCACCTTGTGGCAATGGTAACACTTAGGCTTGCAGACCTCACGTCTACCCTCAGCATCTTCCTTTCTGATCTGTGGAGGAGATTCCAAGGCATTCCCAGCTGTCCGTTCTTGTCCACGGCTACTTGCCTTCCTTTTACCTTCCCACCTGCTATCCTTCTCAGGTTTGCAGGGGTGACGGACAAAGGGTTTGGGCTTATAAATAAGCTTGCAATCATCAGAGATTTCCGCTGCCTGTCTGGCTGTTGAAACTTTCTGGTTCTCTACGTGGGTTCTTACTAGTGGAGGGAGTGAATCTTCCTTCCAGGAGAATTAGTTCCCTAAGGTTCTCATACGTGGCCTCTAACTTTAGTGCCCGTATCCAACCATCAAAATGAATTTGCTTTACCCTCTCAAATTCTAGACAAGTCTGCCCAGACTGTCTTCGGAGGTTCTGAAATTTCTGCCAGTACATTTCAGGGACCAACTGATAAGCAGTGAGAGTAGCCTTTTTTGTCATCTCAATCTGCAGAAACCTCCTCAGAAAGCATAGCATAAAATTCATGAGCTCTGCCCATCAACCTGCTTTGCACAAGCAGAGCTCAGCTTTCCTTCGGCCACTTCATCTGTCTGGCTATCTTTTCAAAAGAAATGAAAAATGTTTCAACGTCCCTTTCCTCAAACTTATGGAGGACTTACACAAATTTAAACAGCTCTCCACTGGGTCCTGGGTTGGAGTCAGATCTTTCCTCACCAGAACTTTCCTTGGAGTCAAGGTGTCTTAGGTCCAGCATTTTTATTTTGAATTCCCTTCCTTCTCTTGCTCTTTTTCCCTTTTCGCTCTTTCAAGTTTTTTTTCATTTCCAATTCTCTTTCTTCCTTTTTCTGTTCAAGCTCAAGCTGCTTCATCTGTAACTGAAGTTTAGCTAATTCAACTATCCTCTGCTCGCCTTTTTCTTCTTCCAAGTCCAAAAGCTGTGCTATTACTTCAATTATGCCTGCTTTCTTAGCTCCTGGTTTTAACTTCAACAGCAACAGTTCTGCCAAATCCTTCAGTTTAACCTTGGTTAAGTTTCACAAATCACTCAGACACATCCTCCTTCCCCAGAAAGGTCGTAGCACCTAATGGAGACATTCCAGTAGTGTAGACTTTAATGCACAAGAAACCTGTTTTTTTTTTACTTTACCTCTCTTCAGTTATTACCCCACTTACAATTGTACGTTGTCAGCGTTGGGTTATTCCACAAAGAACCCCCAATTATGTGTTATGACTGAGGCAGGAGGAGTGCACTGCTTTTTCCAGTTCCACTTCTCCACAGCTCACAACATATATTTAAATTTTTACCCATGATCAATCATAGACTCTATTTTTATCCCAGAATAAAATACACCAACCTAGTTTCTTTAACAACAAAATGATCAGTTCATTATTAAACATTATTTATAGCAAAGCATTAACACACAGATTAAAATGGGAAAGTTCCCTTTTTACCTTAGAGAGACACACACACACACACACACAAAACGGTTAACTAAAAAAATAGAGATTTTCTCTTTGGAGCTCTATTACAAAAGAAAAACAATTAAAAATATACTTTGGCCAAATACTTGCTAATTCTTGAAGAAAGAAAATATGGAAAAGATGTCATTTGTCTTTTTTTTTGGTTTGGCGTCCCAAATTCGCGTAGACAGCTGTCACTGGGATTTTTCTCTGGAGCAATACAGTCTGGCGGCATCGAGGATTTATCCAACAGGTTTTTCCAGTGTCTCTGGATAATTGGGGCAATGAGGGTTTCAGGCAGGCCTTTCAGGAGGAATGCATATCAATGTCTCTATTTCTTACACTCACTTCTAAGAGCTTCTCAAAGAGATGTAAAAAGTGGTAGACTTTTCATAGAGATGCAACAGGCTGAGCTGGATTTTGTCCTTCAGGTTGATTTTTAAAACTCCAACCAACTGTCCAAAGCGAAACCAAAAACAATCTCAAGAGTCAAGCATCCTGACCCCTATAAATCTTGACCTGTCACTTCTCTGTAACCATCTTCTCCATGGCAAAAAGTCCCTGCTGAGTATTTATCTGAAGACAGGTGACTTCTGTGGCCGCAAACGTGACTCCAGGATGGTATGTTGCCTCCTTGATGCTAGGGTCAAGGATGTCACGGAGCGGCTGCAAGACATTCTGAAGGGGGAGGGTGAGCAGCCAGAGGTCTTGGTACACATTGGTACCAACGACATAGGTAGAAAGAGGGATGAGGTCCTGCAACAAGAATTTAGGGAGCTAGGTAGCAGATTAAAAAGCAGTACCTCTAACGTTGTAATCTCTGGGTTACTCCCGGTGCCACGTGCTAGTGAGTTTAGAAATAGGAAGATAGAGCAGATGAATGCGTGGCTGAGGAGATGATGCAGGAGGGAGGGCTTTAGTTTCCTGGATCACTGGGTCTGTTTCTGGCAAAGGTGGGACCTGTACAAGTTGGACGGGTTTCAGCTGAACCGGAATGGGACAAGCATCCTCGCTGGGGGAGGGGGGGTATTTAAACTAATTTGGCAGGGGGATGGAATACAGAGTGGAGGTACAGTAGGGGGTAATATAGAACAGAAAGTGAGTCTGCCTGGAAGGCAGAGCAAATATAGACCTGGTAAGGCACAAGGGAAAAATACAAGGCTGGATTGGATCTATTTCAATGCAAGGAGTCTTACTAGTAAGGCAGATGAATTGAGGGCGTTGATTAGCACATGTGATTCTGATATTATTGCTATCACAGAGACATGGTTGAGGGAGGGACAGGACTGGCAGCTCAATATTCCAGGGTATAGAATCTTCAGGCGCGACAGGGGAGGGGATAAAAGAGGTGGCGGCATTGCACTGTTCATCAAGGAGTCAATTACTGCAGTAAGGAGGGTTGACATCTTAGGAGGTTCCTCAAATGAGGCTATTTGGGTAGAATTAAAAACAAAAAGGGGGCAATCACTTGGCTGGGTGTCTACTACAGGCCTCCAAATAGTCAGGAAGAGATAGAGGAGCAGATATGTAGACAAATCTCTGCAGGGTGTAAAAATAACAGGGTAATAATAGTAGGGGATTTCAACTTCCCCAATATTAACTGGGATAGTCAGAGTGCAAAAGGATTAAAAGGGGCGGAATTCTTAAAATGCATACATGAGAGTTGTTTGAGCCAGTATGTAGAAAGTCCTACAAGGGAAGGGGCAGTTTTGGACCGAATCCTAGGGAATGAAGCCGGTCAAGTGGTAGAAGTGTCAGTGGGGGAGCATTTCGGGGATAGGTACCATAACTCTGTAAGATTTAAGGTAGTTATGGAAAAGGACAAAGATGGACCAGAAATAAAGGTACTGAATTGGGGGAAGGCTGATTTCAATATGATAAAACAGAATCTGGCCAAAGTGGATTGGGAGCAGATACTTGCAGGAAAGTCTACATCAAACCAGTGGGAGTCAAAGAGGAAATAGTCAGGGTTCAGAGCCAACATGCACCCATAAAGGTGAAGGGTAGGACTAACAGGCCTAGAGAACCCTGGATGTCAAGGGATATAGAGGATTGGATCAAACAAAAAGGAGGCTTACAGCAGATCCCAAGCACTAAAAACAGCGGAGGCACCAGAGGAGTATAGAAAGTGTAGGGTGGCACTTAAAAAAGTAATTAGGAGAGTGAAGAGGGGGCATGAAAAAACACTGGCGGGCAAGATAAAGGAAAATCCCAAGGCGTTTTATATGTATATTAAGGGTAAGAGGATAACCAGGGAAAGAGCACAGACCATTAGGGACCAACGTGGCAATCTTTGTGTGGAGCCGGAGGACATAGGTGAGGTTTTAAATGATTACTTTTCATCGGTGTTCACTATGGAGAAGGATGATGTAGCTGTAGAGATCAGGGAGGGGGATTGTGATATACTTGAACATATTAGCATTGAAAGGGAGGAAATATTAGATGTTTTAGTGGGCTTAAAAGTGGATTAATCCTCAGGCCCAGATGAGATGTATCTCAGGCTGTTATGTGAGGCAAGGGAGGAGACAGCAGGGGCTTTGACACAAATTTTCAAATCCTCTCTGGCTGCAGGAGAGGTACCAGAGGACTGGAAGACAGCGAATGTGGTACCATTATTCAAGAAGGGTAGTAGGGATAAACCAGGTAATTACAGGCCAGTCAGCCCAACATCAGTGGTTGGGAAAATATTGGAAAAAAATTCTGAGTGACAGGATAAATCTCCACTTGGAGAGGCAGGGATTAATCAGGGATAGTCAGCATGGCTGTGTCAGGGGGAGATCGTGTCTAACTAACTTGATTGAATTTTTCGAGGAGGAGACTAGATGTGTCGATGAGGGTAAAGCAGTAGATGTAGTATACATGGATTCAGTAAGGCTTTTGATAAGGTCCTGCATGGGAGATTGGTTAAGAAGGTAATAGCCCATGGGATCCAGGGCAATTTGGCAATATGGATCTAAAATTGGCTGAGTGGCAGGAGACAGAGGGTGATGGTCGAGGGCTGTTGATGCAATTGGATGCCTGTGACCAATGGTGTACCACAGGGATCGGTGCTGGGACACTTGCTGTTTGTAGTGTACATTAATGATTTAGACGAGAATATAGGAGGCATGATCAGTAAGTTTGCAGATGACACAAAAATTGGTGGTGTTGTAAATAGTGAGGAGGAAGTCCTTAGAATACAGGGAGATATAGATGGGTTGGTAAGATGGACGGAGCAGTGGCAAATGGAACTAAATCCTTAAAAGTGTGAGGTAATGCATTTTGGGAGGACTAACAAGGCAAGGGAATATACAATGGATGGTAGGATACTAGGAAGTACAGAAGGTCAGAGGGACCTTGGTGTACTTGTCCATAGGTCAGTGAAGGCAGCAGCACAGGTAGATAAGGTGGTTAGGAAGGCATATGGGATACTTGCCTTTATTAGGTGAGGCATAGAAAATAAGAGCAGGGAGGTTATGATGGAGCTATATAAAATGCTAGTTAGGCCACAGCTGGAGTACTGTGTACAGTTCTGGTCACCACACTATAGGAAGGATGTGACTGCACTGGAGAGAGTGCAGAGGAGATTCACCAGGATGTTGCCCGACTGAAAAGGCTAGGGCTGTTTTCCTTGGAGCAGAGAAGGCTGAGGGGGGACATGATTGAGGTGTACAAGATTATGAGGGGCATTGATAGGTTAGATAGGAGGAAACTTTTTCCCTTAGTGGAGGGGTCAAGAACCAGGGGGCATAGATTTAGGGTAAGGGACAGGAAGGTTAGGGGAGATTTGAGGAAACATTTTTTCACCAGAGTGTGGTTGGAATCTGGAACGCACTGCCTGAAGAGGTGGTGGAGGCAGGAACCCTCACAACATTTAAGAAGTATTTAGATCAGCACTTGAAACGCCATAGCATACAGGGTTACAGGCCAAGTGCTGGAAAATGGGATTAGAATAGGTAGGTGCTTGATGGCCGGCACAGACATGATGGGCCGAAGGGCCTGTTTCTGTGCTGTATGACTCTATGACTTCCAGTACTTGCTGTTTGCAAACAAGTCCAAAAGACCTTACAATGACTTTTTTTTTAAAAAAGCACAAATTTCAGCATCGATGGAATCCTTTTCAGTTTTAAAACACAAGTCCTCAAAATTTAACAAAAAAAGGAAGTGCTTTCATAACAGCACAGATAACAGTTGTGTATATGTCCCAGAATCCAAGATGTTCAAACGTGTGGATTCATATTCAGGAAGCTTAGACTAGTGCCCCATAACGGGTCTTACATATTTAATAATACATATTACATAGGATTAATTAATGACCTCAGAGTAAAGGCACCTCTTGGTAGCTGCAACCACAATATGAATGAATTTTACATCCAGTTTGAAAGAGAGAAGAGTGGGTCTAAGACTAGTATTTTAAACTTAAATAAGGGCAACTATGTCGGCATGAAAGCTGAGCTAGCTGAAGTGAACTGGGTTACTAAGCTGGGAGATAGATCAAGAGAGAAGCAGTGGCAGACATTTAATGGGATATTTCAGAATACTCTGGATAAGTATATTCCTACTATAAAGAAAAATTCTAAGGGGAGGATCTACTATCCATGGTTAACTAAAGTTAGGGAAAGCATCATACTTAAGGAAAAAGCATATAATTGCACAAAGATGAGTAGCAGGACGTATGATTGGTCAGAATATAAAGAGCAGCAGAGAATGACTAAAAGGTTAATCAGAAGGAAGAAATTAGAATATGAGAGGAAGCTAGCAAGAAATGTAAAAACAGGTAACAGGAGTTTCTACAAGTATTGAAAAAGGAAAAGAGTAAGTAAAGTGAGCGTTGGTCCTCGAAAGAGTGACAATGGGGAGTTAATAGTAGATAATAAGGAAATGGCAGATGAAAACAACAAATATTTTGCTTTGGTCTTCACTACAGAGGATACAAAAAACATTCCAGTAATAGCGATACATCAGGAGGTGGAAGGAAGAGAGGAACGTGGTGAAATTACAATCACCAGGGAAACGGTACTGACCAAACTAATGGAGCTGCGGCCTGACAAGTCCCCAGGCCCTGATGGGCTCTGTCTTAGGGTCTTAAAAGAGGTGACTAATGAGGTAGTAGATGCGTTGGTGTTAATTTTTCAAAATTCACTAGATTCTGGAAAGGTTCCATCAGACTGGAAAATAGCAAATATAACCCCTCTATTCAAGAAGTTGGGCGAGAGGTAGAAAACAGGTAACTATAGGCCAGTTAGCTTGACGTCTGTCATTGGAAAGGTGTGAGAATCGATCACTAAGGAGGTTATAGCTGGACACTTAGAAAAACTAAAGGTAATTGGGAATAGTCAACATGGTTATGTGAAAAGGAAATCATGTTTAACCAATTTATTGGAGTTCTTTGAAGGAGTAACATGTGCTGTGGATAAACGGGAGCCCAGTGACATACTGTACTTGGATTTCCAGAAGACATTTGACAAGGCGCCACATAAAAGGTTATTGCACAAAGTCGAAGCTCATGGTGTAGTGGTAGCATATTAGCATGGATAGAAGATTGGCTGGCTGGCAGAAAACAGAGAGTATGCATAAATGGGTCCTTGCCTGATTGGCAGGATGTGACGAGTAGAGTCCCGCAGGGGTCTGTGCTGGGGCTGCAACCTTTCACAATTTGTATCAATGACTTAGATGAGGAAAGCAATGGCAGGTAGCTGAAGTTGCAGATGACACAAAGATAGGTAGGAAAATATATGTGAAGAGGACAAAATGAGGTTGCAGACAATATAGACAGGTTGAGGGAGTGGGCAAAAATCTGGCAGATGGAGTATAATATGGGAAAATGTGAAGTTGTTCACTTTGGCAAGAAGAATAAAAAAGCAGAGTATTACTTAAACAGAGAATGACTGCAGAATTCCAAGGTGCAGAGGGATCTAGGTGTTCTACTGCATGAGTCACAAAAGTTAATATGCAGGTGCAGCAAGTCATAAAGACAGCTAATGGAATGCTATCCTGGATTACAAGAGGAATTGAAAATTAAACTAAGGATGTCATGCTTCAGTTATACAGGGCACTGGTGAGACCACATCTCGAATACCGTTGCAGTTTTGGTCTCCTCATTTAAGGAAGGACGCAAATGCATTGGAGGCAGGTTAGAGGTTTACTAGATTGATACCTGGAATGAGCGGTTTGTCTTACGAGGAAAGGTTGGACGGACTGGGTTTATTTTCACTGGAGTTTAGAAGACTGACGGGAGACTTGATTGAAGTTAATAAGATCCTGAATGGTCTTAACAAAGTGGATGTGGAAAGGATGTTTCCTCTTGTGGGCGAGTCCAGAACTAATGGGGCACTGTTTTAAAATTAGGGGTCGCCCTTTTGGGACAGAGATGAGGAGAAATTATTTCTCTGAGGGTTGTGCAACTTTGGAATTCTGCCTCAGAAGATGGAGGAGGCAGGGTCATTGAATATTTTTAAGGCTGAAGTGAATGGATGCTTGTCAAGCAAGGGAATCAAAGATTATCGGGGTAGATGGGAGTTTGGAATTTGAGACATAAACAGATCAGCCATGATCTTATTGAATGGTGGAGTGGGCTCAACAGGCCGAATGGCCTATTCTGCTCCTAATTCGGATGCTCATATTATATTGTAGCATCTACCTGCAGCATGATTTAGACATTTTGATGAATGCTGGTGAACTCTCTACATTCGCTCTATCCTAGGAGTTTTCTTCCATTCATTCATACCTCTGGGCTGTGGCCTCAGAGAGAGTTGGCCTTAGGAAATCCCCATTAATTCATAGAGTGCAGCTAATAAGAAATTTGGAGAAACTTGGACTATAGAGAGGGACAATGTTACAACCTTGTGTGCACAAGCATACTTCTGCAAATGTAGAGCTACCACACCAATTTCCTGTGTACTGTAACTTGTACATCCTCAGATTTCCAGAGAACAAGTTTTTTTTGTTAGGCCTTTTGTATTGCTTTTGGAAGTTGTGCTTTATTTCATTACCAATATCTTGTTAATAGCAAGTTTGACTTGGAACTCCTTGGGAAGTTTGACCTGCAACAGAATAATGCATCAGAGAAACACAGCACAAACATTTTTAAGTTCTGATGAAAGGTTATCGACCTGAAACGTTAACTTCTTCTTTCTTCACAAAGGCTGCCAACCTGCTGAGTATTTCCAACATTTTATGTTTTTATCAACATTTTTGATATCTATCTGCAATGGAGAGTGAAGTGTTGCACTTCTTACAATGCTTAAAGAAAGTTCAAGCCACCCTCTCAGCTTAATTTTCTGTAGTTACAGGTTCATCCACTTGAATCTCATCAGCTTAATTACACCAGAGATCAATGTCAATCAATTCCTGACAATTGCAAACAACTGGATGTCTGTATGTTTTTAACTGAAAGATGTATAGCTGCTTCAGAGTTTCCTGGGGCTGGGGCTAGGCCTGGATCCTGAGCTGGGCCTTGACAGACAAAACATTGATCACATACTGACAGTGCATTACGAATTATTATTGCATGTTTGTTTCCTTTGCTGGAGTCAATGTCCAAGGACTCAAATAAGGTGCATTGCTCTATTTCATTTGGAATTAAGGTACAAGGACTCTACTGAGACATTGCTTGATTCTGGGTCAACACTAATGTAAAAGAAACAGATTTTCTTATAGCGAAATATTTTTTAAGTTTAATTATTTTAGGTATTTATAATTCTCTGGATTTGTTTTATATACTGTACTAACTGGAGAGCTGAGCACCTTGCTATAGTTTTTAATTAAAATCTGTTGGTTCTATGCCCTAAAAAGGATAGCTTTGCCATTAATAAGGGCTGTTCGGTCTCCTTCAGTTTATTGCTAAGACACGAGATTGAAGCATTTAACTGATTGAAGGTGTGGGAAATTGAAAGTAGTGGGAAAAATAAATTGATGCTATTATGCAGGCTTTAAATGATGCAGGAATAGGAGGTCAAGTATAGCTGTGCCTAGTGTGATATAACAGAAAAAAAAAAATTTAGCATCAGATTTCCTTTTGCCATGTGTGGCTATTTTTAATGTATATGGAGGATGCCCAAATAAAGAGGAGTTTTAAGAAATATATATATATATATATATATAAAACACTGATCCAATTGGAATATGCTTTCAAACCCTAACTAATCATAGGCCAGAATTTTACGCAGGCCGAAGACTCAAAGTTGAGGGCATGCCCGCCTCTACCGAGCCTTAAAAGCACGCTGCAATTTTACGTGGCCCAGGCCCTTAATTGGCCCTGGGTAGGACTTCCGCCCCACTGAAGCAAGAAATCCGGCCTCCAAGTGCTGCGGGCCAATCTGCAGGCCAGCAGCAGTGGCCACTGCTGGGACTACACTCAGCCGGAAGAGGGCTGTGGACATCAGCTTCCATAAAGGTGAGTGGCGTTTCGCGCCTCCCCAGGGACAATCAGCTGGGCCCTGGTGAGGGGAGCGGGTGTCGTTGAAGAGGGCAGGGGGAGGTGAGTCAGCGGGGACAGCTTGTGCTGCTGGGGAGAGCCCTCTGTGGGGCACAGGGTGCCCGACCAGGAGCCCCCACCCACCACCACCCCGGGCCCGCAAGGAGGCAGTCTGGTTTTACCAGGTGGCCTCCACAGGTGTTCAAGTTCCCAGTTGCCACTAGTAAAATACCAGCAGTTGCAGGAGGCAGCCCTAAAGTGCCACTTAATTAGCCTGGGGTATGCAGGCTGTTTGTCACCTCCCCCTGTTGCTCGTAAAATTGCAGTGGGGGCGGGAAGGCGACAGGAATGGCAGCCCCACCAGCACTTCCAGCCCGGTCCTGCAGGGAGTGTAAAATTCCAGCCATAGAATCAGTAACTAGGCAGTCAGCATTAGGAGACTCTAGTTGTTACCCTTCATTATAAATATACATCTTCAAAATTCATCTAGGTAGGAGTGGGAATCTTTTCCCTGGATATATTATTTTGCTTCCGCTTCAGTGGCTGAAACAAAAATTAATTATAGAGTACCTTAGATTTAATATTCCATAAAACAAAGGAAAAGTCTCCAAGTGACAACTGGAGAGATATAAATACCTAGCTTAATTTTGTTTTGTGTGACCAAGATTTGCTTCTTGGAATTTTTCATTGAAAAGTGTAGTGCACTTAAAATCTAGAATAATGGATGCTTAATAGCAAGCTTCATGGCTGCAATTACATTCAACCACATTGCACCATGATAGGTATTGTGCATTTACAAGCAATACTTTATCTGTTTATATTACACTAAATTTCATCATATTTACTGATTGTAGGCCATGAATACAACGTGAATCAAAAGGAACAATGTTCTATTTTGTAATTTTTGCAAAGATTGATCTCATTCAGAAGAAACCTATTGCCAGGCAACACCTTCTTAATTGCTTGAACAAACAGGAATCCTATGCACAGGATGATAGTGATAAAGTAAGATCAATGCACCAACACACACAGATACATTATTTTAAAAAATATTTATTGAGATATACAAGTAAACAGAAATATATATACATAGGCGTGTATATAAACATGTATGTGGAGGTGTTGCTGCCTGAAGAACATACAGAGACAGACCTTAAAAAAGCTGTAAAAATAGAGTTCAATCACAGTACATCATACAGGTTCATGCAGCTGATGCTGAGTGTCAATCTCATTATTGAAAGTGCATATCAAAATCTTGGATAAAGTTACACCTGTATCATTACTTACACTATATGTTCACACTCCAGCAGCACACAAATGCAAGCTACAACTTGCAACTGAAAGCCTTGGTACAATGATGTCTTTTAAGGGCTTAACACATCAAATCACTGTAACACAACCTAGTTGCCCAATTCATGGCTAGCTATTGACGCACAGGATGCACTGCACATTGGGCGCCCCTCTATCATTGTCACTATGCCCCTTCTGCTTGCTCAACAAGATAAAAACAGAAAATGCTGGAAATACAAAGCAGGTCTGGCAGCATCTGTGGAGAGAGAAGCAGAGTTAACGTTTTCGGTCTGTGACCTTTCATCAGAACTGGCAAAGGTTAGAAACGTAAAAGGTTTTAAGCAAGTGAAGCGGGGATGGGGGGAAAAGAGAACAAAAGAAAAGGTACGTGATAGGTGTCATGAAGACCCCCACCTGCCAAGAATGAGGCATATTAATTTCATCACATGAACATTAATTTTAAATTCTTGCTGGAGTGGAAAGATGACTTGTTTAAAGAGATCAGCAGTAGCTGGAAAAAAATTTGCATTCTAAGCGACAGTCACCGAGGAAAAGACAATGGGAACTGCTCACTGATTCAATTAACAGAGATCGTCTGGGCAACGGGGATCCACATCTTGTCGTTGCAAGAGACAGCGCTACACCCCCAACCCTGCCGAGAGCTTTGGAATCCACAAATACAGGAGCTTGTTAAAAAGCGAGTCACATGACTAACCTGCTGGCCCTGGTCTGATTTTGAACTGCTCACAAGACAGCTTGGGTCAGACTGCAGATTGCAACTGGAAGAAGACAGTCTCTCTCACTAATCTCCGGATCCACTGAAGTCACTTAAACCCAAGAGAGAAAAGACTCCTACATCGACACAAGTTTTAAAGCATGCACTGAGCCTCAACGAAACAGCAAGACTTACCGGCAACCAAAGACATCGAACTCAAAGGACCATAAATAGAAACCCAGCTATTGCCTCAAACTTTTCCCCTATAATCTGTCTACTTTTTCTGTCTCTATCTGAGTGTGTTTATCACGTATGCATGCTCGCGTGGTTGCATCACGTATTCATAGTCGTTAACCGAATTAGAGTTTAAGATTAATAAACTTCCACCTTTCTTGTTTAAATCTAAGAAAACCTGTCTGATTTGATTTCTTTGCCTTGCAATTGGAAAAGCAGTGAACAAGGATTCACTGAGGGGAGCAAAAAACACTGTTTTTAAAATTAGGTCCTGTTACGGTTAAACCAGGCAAAAGCTGAGAGGGAACCCCTAGACTGCCTTCTCACCTGGTGGTAACAGAAATTTAGGGGCTTGTCCGGGATTTGACCCACAGACAAACGAGAAATTGGAAGTGGGAAGCCAAACTGATCCCAATCAATCTTGTGGTTGCGTGTGCTAGAATACTAACATGTCTGCGACTGAAGTCAGTAACTCCCCAAGCCAGGGTGAAGTCACTTAGGATAAATTAAAAGCACTGTCTATGGAAGAGTTGAGAAAAATGGATGAGCAGTGTGGGATCACTGTCTGTGCCAAGGCTAGATAGTCTGAACTCCTAACACTACTGGTCGACCATTTTTCCCTTGAATCTGAAGAAACAGAAACAGGGTTAGAAGTAGACTCCGACAGCGTATTGCTAGTAAAGATACAATTGGAACAGAGGAAACTTGAATTTGAGGAAAGAGAGAGAGAAAGAACCTTCCAGAAGGAACGTGAAGAAAAAGAGGAGAAAGAAAGAGAGAGGCAGGAGAATGAAAGAACCTTCCAGAAGGAATGCGAAGAGAGAGAGCCGAGGTGACTTGAGTTAACTAGAAGGCGACAGAGTACCCCAGTGAAAGCATGGCCAATATGGAAGAGCGTAATTCAGGGCTGGGTACAGAATTGTTGAAACTTTTCCAACTGATCCCAAAATTCAATTATAAATCGGTTCCCCAGAGGAAAAACTTTCCTAATCACCCCCACAAATGCAAAAAGGACAAAGGATGGGAAGGTGATAGAGCAGTGGCAAATGGAATTTAATCCTGAGAAGTGTGAGGTGATGCATTTTGGGAAGACTAACAAGGCAAGGGAATATACAATGGATGGTAGGATGCTAGGAAGTACAGAAGGTCAGAGGGACCTTGGTGTACTTGTCCATAGATCACTGAAGGCAGCAACACAGGTAGATAAGGTAGTTAGGAAGGCATATGGGATACTTGCCTTTATTAGCTGTGGCATAGAATATAAGAGCAGGGAGGTTATGATGGAGCTGTACAAAATGCTCATATGCCACAGCTGGAGTATTGTGTACAGTTCTGGGCACTACACTATCGAAAGGATGTGATTGCACTGGAAAGTGTGCAGAGGAGATTCACCAGGATGTTGCCTAGGCTGGAGCATTTCAGCTATGAAGAGAGACTGAAAAGGCTACGGTTGTTTTCCTTAGAGAAGGCTAAGGGGGGCATGATTGAGGTATACAAAATTATGAGGGGCATTGATAGATTAGATAGGAAGAAACATTCTTCCTTAGTGGAGGGGGCATAGATTTAAGGTAAGGGACAGGAGGTGTAGAGGGGATTTAAGGGAAATAAATTTCACCAGAGGGTGGTTGGAATCTGGAACGCACTGCCTAAAGAGGTGGTAGAGGCAGGAACCATCACAACAGTTAAGAAGTAATTAAATGAGCACTTGAAACACCATAGCGTACAAGGCTGCGGGCCAAGTGTTGGAAAATGGGATTAGAATAGGTAGGTGCTTGATGGTCTCCTTATTCTTCCTACCAAAATGCACCACCTCACTTTTTAATTAATTCATGGGATGTGGGTGTCACTGGCCAGGCCAGCATTTATTGTCCATCCCCAATTGCCCTTGAGAAGGTGGTGGGCAGCTGCCTTCTTGAAGTGCTGCAGTCCATGTGGGGTAGGTACACCCACAGTGCTGTTAGGAAGGGAGTTCCAGAATTTTGACCCAGCGACAGTGAAGGAACGGCGATATAGTTCCAAGTCAGGATGGTGTGTGACTTGGAGGGGAACTTGCAGGTGGTGGTGTTCCCATGTATTTGCTGCCCTTGTCCTTCTAGTTGGTAGAGGTCGCGGGTTTGGAAGATGCTGTCTAAGGAGCCTTGGTGCATTGCTGCAGTGCATCTTGTAGATGGTACACACTGCTGCCACTGTGCGTCGGTGGTGGAGGGAACCTTCTTCTTTGGCCCCCCCTTGTCTCGAGAGACAATGGGTAAGCGCCTAGAGGTGGTCAGTGGAGCAGCACCTGGAGTGGCTTTCAAGGCCAATTCTAGAGCGGCAGACTCTTCCACAGGCGTTGCAGATAAAATTGGTTATCGGGGCTGTTACACAGTTGGCTCTCTCCTTACACTTCTGTCTCTTTTCCTGCCAACTGCTAAGTCTCTTCGACTTGCTACTCTTTAGCTCCGCCTTTATGGCTGTCCGCCAGCTCTGGCTATCACTGGCAACTGACTCCCACGACTTGTGGTCAATGTCACAGGACTTCATGTCGCGTTAGCAGACGTCTTTAAAGCGGAGACATGGACGGCCGGTGGGTCTGATACCACTGACAAGCTCGCTGTACAATGCATCCTTGGGGATCCTGCCATCCTCCATGCAGCTCACATGGCCAAGCCATCTCAAGTGCCGCTGGCTCAGTAGGGTGTACGTGCTGAGGATATTGGCTGCCTCGAGGACTTCTGCGTTGGAGATACGGTCCTGCCACTTGATGCCAAGGATTTTCCGGAGGCAGCGAGGATGGAATGAGTTGAGATGTCCCTCTTGGCTGACATACGTTGTCCAGGCCTCGCTGCCGTAGAGTAAGGTACCGAGGACACAGGCTTGAAACACTCGGACTTTTGTGTTCAGTGTCAGTGCGCCATTTTCCCACACCCTCTTGGCCAGTCTGGACATAGCAGAACAAGGGTGACCGCGGTGACTGCAACAACTACCTTGGAATCTCCCTGCTCAGCATAGTGGGGAAAGTCTTTGCTCAAGTCATTTTAAACAGACTCCAGAAGCTGGCTGAGCATGTCTACCCTGAGGGACAGAGCGGCTTTCGAGCAGAGAGATCCACCATTGACTTGCTGTTCTCCTTTCGTCAGCTACAGGAGAAATGCCGCGAACAACAGATGTCCCTCTACGTTGCTTTCATAGATCTCACCAAAGCCTCTGACCTCGTCAGCAGACATGGTCTCTTCAGACTACTAGCAAAGATCGGATGTCCACCAAAGCAACTAAGTATCATCACCTCTTTCCATGACAATATGAAAGGCACAATTCAGCGTGCCTCATCAGACCTCTTTCCTATCCTGAGTGGCATGAAACAGGGCTGTGTTCTCGCATCTATACTTTTTGGGATCTTCTTCTCACTGCTGCTCTCACATGCATTCAAGTCTTCAGAAGAAGGAATTTTCCTCCACACAAGATCAGATGGCAGGTTGTTCAACCTTGCCTGTCTTAGAGCGAAGACCAAAGTATGGAAAGTCGTCATCAGGGAACTCCTCTTTGCTGACGATGCTGCATTAACATCCCACACAGAAGAGCGTCTGCAGAGACTCACCGACAGGATTGCGGCTGCCTGCAATGAATTTGGCCTAGCCATCAGCCTCAAGAAAACGAACATCATGGGACAGGACGTCAGAAATACTCCAGCCATCAATATTGGCGACCACGTTCTGGAAGTGGTTCAAGAGTTCACCTACCTGGACTCAACGATCACCAATAACCTGTCACTCATTGGAACCTTTGCACCTAATATCAGGTTGTACTGGCCCATATACCATACTTTCTGTTTCCATCATCGCTGTCACTTTCTCTCACAATCAATGTCACAAGTCAGGGTGCAGCACAGTGGTGGAGTAATCTCATTGGCAATGATCTAATTGGCAAAACACAGCATACCCAACACTCGCTATATTCTGTTTTCCGTAACTCCCACACAACTTGTGCTTCTTGCTCGTCAGTGGTGTTCATGGTGTCAAGATACTCTTGCCTTATTTTCTCCCAATTAGTGTCCTGCGACAATTCTTTATGCTATGGTGTTTTGGCAGAGAAGAGTTATGATCCATTTTCCCTTTAATTTCTCCTAGTTTTTTTTCAAAACTTCATAAAGCTGCTGGGCACATCTATCAGGACATTGCAGAAGAATGGTGTGTCAGTCTTGCACTCAGATTTTCCTTTTCTATTCCCCTGCCATGCCTACCACCCCTACCTAAGCCTCAAGGGGCAAAATCCACAAAGGTGCATGCTATCATGCAAGGAATTACTGTTTCAACCCTTGCCCTTCCACTCTGACACACTAGTTAAGTACTGCTCTAATAAGCTCTTCAACTGCCAAAGTAAAGGAAGGAGCTATCAATAGTCCAAACAAGCAACACCAATAACTTGTTCACTGAAGCTCAATTCAATTTTCACTGGAACCACTTGGTTCCAGACCTTAACACAGCCTTGATCCAGACATTGAAGCAAGAGGTGAATGCTGGAGGAGAGGTGAGAGTAACTGCCCTTTGATATCAATGCAACATTCAACTGAGAATAGCATAGCTGTTACAAAGATAACAAAAAGACAAAACTAAATGCACGCAGCATTCATAACAAAGTAGACGAACTGATAGATCATATTTATTTACTTCAATGTGCACTGATAGCCATTATGGAGACGTGGCTACAGGAAGACAAGGATTTTGTCCTGAGTATCGAGGGGTATATGACATTCATGGAGAATAGGAAGCTAAGTAAAGGCGGAGGGGTGCAATAGTTAGAGATGACCTTGGTCAGGAGATCAGAATGTAGAATCAGTTTGGGTGGAGATGAGGAATAGTAGGGGAAAGAAGTCACCAGTGGGAGGGTTCTACAAGACCCCTAATAGTAACCACAATGTAGGACGTAGTATACAAGAAGAAATATTGATGCTTGTGATAAAGGGACAGCAATAATCATGGGTGATTTTAATCTACGTATAAACTGGAAAAATTAGATTGGCAACAGTAGCTGAAATGAGGAGTTCATAGAAGGCTTTTGAGATATCTTCTTCGAACAGCATGTTCTGGAACCAACCAGAGAGCAGGTTGTATTAGACTTGATTTTGTGTAATGTGACAGGATTAATTAATAACCTCAGAGTAAAGCCACCCGTAGGCAGCAGCGACCACAATATGATTGAATTTTACATCCTGTTTGAAAAAGAGAAGAGTGGGTCTAAGACTAGTGCTTTAAACTTAATAAGGGCAACGATGTGGGCATGAAAGCTGAGCTAGCTGAAGTGAACTGGGTTACTAGGTTAGGAGATAGATCAATAGAGAAGCAGTGGCAGACATCTCAGGGGATATTTCAGAATACTCAGGACAAGTATATTCCTACTATAAAGAAACATTCTATGGGAAGGACCCACCATCCGT
This sequence comes from Heterodontus francisci, assembly GCF_036365525.1. Taxonomy (NCBI): domain Eukaryota; kingdom Metazoa; phylum Chordata; class Chondrichthyes; order Heterodontiformes; family Heterodontidae; genus Heterodontus; species Heterodontus francisci. Next base: position 33,988,013 of record NC_090377.1, on the reverse strand, counting down.
GGTTAACTAAAGAAGTTAAGGAAAGCATCAAATTTAAGGAAAAAGCATATAATTGGGCAAAGATGAGTGGCAGGTCAGATGATTGGTCAGAATATAAAGAATGGCAGAGAATAACTAAAAGGTTAATCAGGAGAAAGAAATTAGAGTATGAGAGGAAGCTAACTAGAAATGTAAAAACGATAGCAAGAGTTTCTATAGGTACTTAAAAAGGAAAAGAGTAAATGAGTGTTAGTCCTCAAGAGAGTGAGAATGGGGAGTTAATAGTAGATAATAAGGAAAGGGCGGATGAAGTGAACAAATATTTTGCAAGTCTTCACTATAGAGGATACAAAAAACATTCCAGTAATAACTGTAAATAAGGAGGTGGAAGGAAGAGAGGAACTTGGTGAAATTACAATCACCAGGGAAGTGGTACTGAGCAAACCAATGGAGCTGCGGGCTGACAAGTCCCTGGGTCCTGATAGGCTTCATCCTAGGGTCTTAAAAGAGGTGGCTAATGAGGTAGTAGATGCGCTGGTGTTCATTTTTCAAAATTCGCTAGATTCTGAAAGTGTTCCATCAGACTGGAAAGTACTCAAGAAGTGGGGATAGGCAGAAAACAGGTAACTGTCGACCAGTTAAGCTTGACGTCTGTGGTAGGGAAGGTGTTAGAATTGATCATTAAGGAGGCCATAGCTGAGCACTTAGAAAAATGCAAGGTAATCGGGAATAGCCAGCATGGTTTCGTGAAAGGAAAATGATGTTTAACCAATAAAGGATTAACATGCGCCCTGGATAAAGGGGGAGCCCTCTGACGCATTGTACTTGGATTTCAAGAAGGCATTTAACAAGGTGCCACATAAAGGGCTGGATTTTACCAGCCCCTTGGCATCGTGGCGGGGTGGCCCGTAAAATGCTTGCGGGAGCGGCCAGCCATGACCATCGTGCTGAGAAGGCCCTGCCGGATATTAGCGCCGGCGAGGAGGCATCGGTGAGGCCCCACCCCCCCAGCTGCTTGGCGGCGGAGGCTTCATTAAAATGAGGTTAATTAAAATGCAAAGGAACTTACCTACGCCCAGTGGCCGTCCCACGCTAATTTTACGCCCGCTGGTCGCAACTCACAGCGCTTCAGAACTCCATACGGAGGAAAAACATTTTTTGATTGACTGGAGGTGGTGGGAAGGGGTTGAAAGGCAAAGGTGATGAGGTTGGGGAGGGGGGGGGCGGCGGGCGGAGAAGTTCAGGGTGGGAATAAAATTAATGTCTGTCAGATTGGCATATAAAACAACCATTAGGGGGGTTGGGAAAGGGCCTCCTGCTTTTGATTTTTATTTTAAAAAATTAGCAAGGTAATTTCCTTTTAAAGATTCAAATATCTGTTAAGAGCTTGAAGCTCTTTTAAAATGGAGCCTGCACCCATGCAGTAGCACTAGACGCCGTTGTCGGGGATGCGGCGGTAACCCCGATGACATCATGAGGGGTGGCCACTCCGCCCCCTCCATTTAAATGATCCCCGCGCGCAATATCACGGGGGTTCTGCGCTGGCACTTCCAGGTTGGAAGGCCATCAACTTCACAGCGCGCCACCGCGGAACGTGGCACATTGGTAAAATTCAGGCCAAAAGGTTATTGCGCAAAGTAGGAGCTCATGGTGTAGGGGGAAAAATATTAGCATGGATAGAAGATTGGCTGGCTGGTGGAAAACAGAGAGTATGCATAAATGGGTCCTTGTCCGAGTGGCAGGATGTGACAAGTGGAGTCCTACAGGGATCTGAGCTGGGGCCTCAACATTTTATATTTTATATTTTATATCAATAATTTAGATTAGGAGAGCAATGGCATGGTATCTAAATTTGCAGGCGACACAAAGATAGGTGGGAAAGTATGTTGTGAAGAGGACAAAAGGAGGTTGCAGACCAATATAGGTAGGTTGAGTGAGTGGGCAAAAATCTGACCGATGGAGTATAATGTGGGAAAATGTGAAGTTGTTCACTGTGGCAGGAAGAATAAAAAAAGCAGAGCATTACTCAAACAGAGAACGACTGCAGAATTCTGAGGTACAGAGGGATCTAGGTGTTCTACTGCATGAGTCACAAAACGTTGGTGTGCAGGTAAAGCAAGTAATAAAGAAGGCTAATGGAATGCTATCCTTTATTACGAGAGGAATTGAAAATAAAAGTAAGGATGTTATGCTTCGGTTATACAGGGCATTGGTGAGACCACACAAGTGCCATGCAATGACATTTTCCCAAAAGAAATGGCCCAAACACTCAGTACATGTCACCCACCATCAATTTCCTGGAAGTCACCACTGACAAAAAGCTTAACCCAACCAGCCATATCAGTACCATGGTTACAAAAGCAGGGCAGAGAATGGTTTACTTCCTGACTCCTTAAGTTCTTTCTACTATCTACGAGGTTCAAGTTAGTAACGTGATGGAATACTCATCACTTGTCTGGATGGGTGCAACTGCAAAAACATCTCAATAAGCTCAGAATTATCCAAGACAAAGTAATCCACTTTATCAGCACTAAACTCAATACTCATCCCCTCCACCACCAGTGCAGTTTGTAGGATATACAGGAAGCATTTAGCTTTGGAGGAGCCTCAGCCAATGCCCTTATCCAATAGGTACGAGGTTCTTGCTCCCGTTGTGGACGAGGGCACAGGACGCAGGGAGGATGAGTGAACTGACCACAGCACCGTGATTCAGTGCGCCATTCAAGTGGGGGGAGAAAAGAGAAATGTAGTAGTATAGGGGCTAGGATAGCTAGGGGAATAGATACTGTTCTCTGCAGCAAAGACAGGGAGTCCCGAAGGCTGTGTTGCCTACCTGGTGCCAAGGTTAAGGTCATCTCCTCTGGGCTGGAGAGGAAGTTGGAGTAGGAGGGGAAGGATTCAGTTGTCGTGGTCCATGTAGGTACGACGACATAGGTAGGAGTAGGAAAGAGTTTCTGCTGAGGGACTATGAGCAGCTCGGGGCTAAATTAAAAAGCAAAACCACAAAGGTAATAATCTCCCGATTACTACCTGAGCCATGTGCAAATTAGCGTAGGGTAAATTAGATTAGAGAGGTAAATGCGTGGTTCAAAGATTGGTGTGGGAGAAATGGGTTCCGATTCATGGGGAAGGAGAGAGTTGTTCCAATGGGACGGGATTCATTTGAACCATGCTGGGACCAGTGTCCTGGCAAATCGTATCATTAGGGTTGTAGATAGGATTTTAAACTAATTAGTGGGGGGGGCAGGGTTCAATTGAAGGCAAGTTTTTTAAAAAATCAAAATGAAACGAGAGAGCAGGGTAGTTAAGAGGCGAACGGTAATCAAAGTGTGACAGGAAGGGTCAGAAAATATAAGCAGAAGAGTGCAGCAGAAATTAGAACCAGAATGAGTAATAACGGCACAAAGTTAAAGCTTAAGGCTCTTTATCTGAATGCACACAGCATTTGTAACAAGATAGATGAGTTGATGGCACAAATAGAAATTAATAAGTAGACTTGATAGCGATGACAGAGACGTGGCTGCAGGGTGACCAAGACTGGGAACTCAATATTCAAGGGTATTCAACGTTCCGGAAAGATAGGCAAAAAGGAAAAGGAGGTGGGGTAGCTTTGTTAATAAAGAAAGGTATCAGTGTGGTGATGAGTAGTGATATAGGTGCAATAGATCGTGATGTGGAATCAGTTGGGGTAGAAATAAGGAATAGCAAGGGGAAGAAGTCATGGGTGGGTGTCGTCTATGGGCCCCCAAAGAGTTGCCTCACTGTAGGGCAAAGTATAAATCGGGAAATAACAGAGGCGTATAATAAGGGCACTATAATTGTCATGGGTGATTTTAATCTGCATATTGACTGGACAAATCAGATTGGCAAGGGTAGCATGGAAGACGAATTTGTAGAGTGCCTCAGGGATTGTTACTTAGCAATAGGTTGCAGAACCTACCAGGGAACAGACTATTTTAGATCTAGTAATGTGTGATGAGATAGGAATAATAATAGATATCGTAGTTAAAGATCCTCTAGGGGGTAGCAATCACAACATGGTAGAATTTCAAATTCAGTTTGAGGGCGAGCAACTCAGGTTTCAAACTAGTGTCCTCAACTTAAACCAGGGCAATTAGAGAGGTATGAAGAAAGAGTTCTCTAAAGCGGGCTGGGAAAATAGACTAAGGGAAAGGTCAGTGGATGAGCAGTGGCAGGCATTTAAGCAGATATTTCATAACGCTGAGCAAAAATTTATCCCAGTCAAAAAGAAGGACTCGATGAGAAGGATGAACCACCTGTGGTTAACAAAGGTGGTCAAGGAGAGTATCCAATCAAAAACAAAGGCATACAAAGCAGCAAAAACTAGTGGCAGGCCAAAGGTTTGGGAATTTATTTCAGGAACCAGCAACAGATGACTAAAAAGCTAATAAAGAGGGAGAAAATTGATTATGAAAGTAAATTGACAAGAAATATAAAAACAAACAGCAAGAGCTTCAACGGGTACATAAAAAGAGAGCAGCTAAAGTGAGCGTGGGACCCTTGGAGGGTGCGACTGGAGAATTGATAACACGGAACAGGGAAATGGCAGATAATTTAAAACAATATTTTGCATCGGTCTTCACAGTGGAGGATACTATAAACATCCCACAGATATCAGATAAGCAAGAAGCTAATGGGAAGAAAGATCTTGTAACAGTCTCTATCACAAGGGACAATGTATTTGACAAACCAATGGGACTAAAGGCAGACAAGTCGCCAGGACCTGATGGCCTATATCCAAGGGTTTTAAAGGAAGTGGCTGCAGAGAACAGTGGAGGCATTGGTAGAAATATTCCAGAACTTACTGGATTCCAGGAGGGCCCCAGCAGATTGGAAAACCGCTAATGTGACACCGCTGTTCAAGAAGGGAGGGAGACAAAATGCAGGAAAGTATAGGCCAGTCAGCCTCTGATCATTGGGAAAATGCTAGAGTCCATTATTAAGGAAGAAATAGTAGGACATTTAGAAAGGCAATCAAATAGAGTCAGTATGTTTTTGTGTACATATGAATTCTTTGAGGATATAACAAGCAGAGTTGATAAAGGGGAACCGGTAGATTTAGTATATTTAGATTTCCAGAAGGCATTCGATAAGGTGCCACATAAAAGCTTATTGCACAAGATAGGAGCTCATGGTATTGGGGGTAATGTATTAGCATGGATTGAGGATTGGTTAACTCACAGAAGACAGAGTCGGGATTAATGGGTCTTTTTCAGGTTGGATAGACGTAACTAGTGGAGTCCTAGGGCCTTAATTATTTACTATCTATATTAATGACTTGAAGAGACTTAGCAGTTGGCAGGAAAAAATACAGAAGTGCAAGGAGAGAGCCAACTGTGTAACAGCCCCGACAACCAATTTTATCTGCAGCGCCTGTGGAAGAGTCTAGAGACTCTAGAATTGGCCTTTTTAGCCACTCCAGGCGCTGCTCCACAAACCACTAACCACCTCTAGGTGTTTACCCATTGTCTCTTGAGACAAGGAGGCCAAAGAAGAAGATATTAATGACTTGGAGGAGGGGGCAGAGTGTAATATATCCAAATTTGCTGATGATACAAAAATACGTGGGAGGGCATGTTGTGATGAGGACAGAAGGAATCTGCAAGGGGATATAGATAGGTTGAGTGAGTGGGCAAAAACTTGGCAGACAGATTAATGTAGGAAAGTGAGGGGTCATGCACTTTTGTAGGAAGAGTCAAAAGGCAGAATATTATTTAAATGGAGAGACACTCCAAAAAAGTGCATCACAGAGGGATCTGGGTGTTCTTGTGCATGGAACACAAAAAGTTAGCATGTAGGTGCAGCAAGTAATTAAGAAGGCAAATGGAATTTTGGTCTATATTGCTAGGGGCTAGGAGTTTAAAAATAGGGAAGTCTTGTTACAACTGTACAGGTGTTGGTGAGGCCACACCTGGACTACTGTGTACAGTTTTGGTCCCCGTATTTAAGAAAGGATATACTGGCATTGGAGGCAGTTCAAAAAAGAGATTCACTAGGCCGATTCCTGGGATGAAGGGTTTGAATTATCAAGAACAGCTAAACAGGTTAGGCCTTTATTCAATAGAGTTTAGAAGAATGAGGGGTGATCTCATTGAAACGTACAAGATTCTGAGGAGGCAAGACAGGGTAGATGTTGAGTTGGTGTTTCCATTAGTGAGGGAATCGAGAACTAGGGGAAATAGTTACAGAATATGGGGACACTCATTTAAAACTGAGATGCAAAGGAATTTCTTCTGAGAGGGTAGTGAATGTCTGGAATTCTCTACCCCAGAGAGTTGTGGAGGCTAGATCACTGAAAGTATCTAAAGAGGAGGTAGATAGATTTTTGAAATATCAGGGAGTTGAGGGCTATGAGGAGCTGGCACGAAAGAGGAGTTGAGGTCTGGGGCAGATCAGCCATGATCTTATTGAATGGTGGGGCAGGCCTGAGGGGCCAAATGGCCTACTCCTGCTCCTAGTTCTTATGTTCATTGCAGCAACTCACCAAGTTTACATCAAAAGTACCATTCATCTCCAGGACCTCTCACCAAGACGTTCAAGAGCAGCAAAATCATGGGAACACCATCATCTCCAAACTTCCCTCCAAATCAAAAGCCATCCTGACTAGGGAGAAATACTGCCTTTCCTTCATGGTCCTTGGGTAAAATTTTGTAACTCCCCCAATCACTGTGAGAGCACCATCACTACAAGGATTGCAGCTCACCACCATCAAGGCAACTAGGGATGGGCAATAAACACAGTCCTGTCAGTGTCACCCACATTCCAAGAACAAAAAATGCATACTGGAGGATGCTATAACACTGTAGGTTTTTAAACAACCTTGAATACTTTTCCAAAGTACAATGTAGTGCAAGAATTTATTTAATATCTATGGCATCCCTGTCAAATGTACACTGTAGGAAGGTATCTAAAAATGTTTTTAGAGTCATCTAGATAGTAAGTATAAACTATGCTGTAATGTTCTATGTTCTATACCTTACAGAGACAGTATATACAAATGAAACATACACAGCTCGTGCGAGTCATAACAATAATGGACGGGCCATCCAAAGTGTTTTTTAAAATATGGTTTCTCCATCAGACAGGGAGCCATAAACAATACATATTACAATAGAGGTCACAGTATGCTGGACAATCCTTTAGCGAGGCTCTACTTTAATGCAGTTTAAGCATTACGAAATCCCACCTGATCATTAGAAGATTTTGTTCTTTGATTTTAAACAAAATTCTGTGTAGATTTCTTCCCAGAATTGATGTTATCGAATAATTAATAATCTCCTGCACAACTACATGATAATAAAATAACCAAGAAGGGTGTATTATAACATCTGCAATTTGTACGCTTGTGTGCATGCATGCTTACAAAGAAAGAGGTGGGGACAGAATTCTTTTTCTGGCAAGCAGACATGGTGTTGAAATTCAGGAATTAATTTTTTTTGGAAACTGTTGCCAGTTTTAGAGACCAGTATTTTTTCTAAATTGTAGTAGGAGTTCAAGTGCAGTAGGAGTAGGGAACAGTACCACAGGGCATGCGCGACACCTATATCATCACCCTCTATAAGAACAAGAGTGACTGCAGCAACTACCGTGGAATCTCCCTGCTCAGCATAGTGGGGAAAGCCTTCACTCGAGTCGCTTTAAACAGACTCCAGAAGATGGCTGAGCGTGTCTACCCTGAGGCACAGTGCGGCTTTCGAGCAGAGAGATCCACCATTGACATGCTGTTCTCCCTTCGCCAGCTACAGGAGAAATGCCGCGAACAACAGATGCCCCTCTACGTTGCCTTCATAGATCTCACCAAAGCCTTTGACCTCGTTAGCAGACATGGTCTCTTCAGACTACTAGCAAAGATCGGATGTCCACCAAAGCTACTAAGTATCATCACCTCTTTCCATGACAATATGAAAGGCACAATTCAGCATTATGGTGCCTCATCAGACCCTTTTCCTATCCTGAGTGGCATGAAACAGGGCTGTGTTCTCACACCTACACTGTTTGGGATCTTCTTCTCACTGCTGCTCTCACATGCATTCAAGTCTTCAGAAGAAGGAATTTTCCTCCACACAAGATCAGATGGCAGATTGTTCAACTTTGCTTGTCGTAGAGCGAAGGCAGAGGGATCTGGGCATACAGGTCCACAGGTCACTGAAAGTGGCAACGCAGGTGGTTAAGGTAGTCAAGAAGGCATACGGCATGCTTGCCTTCATCGGTCGGAGAAAGAGTATAAAAATTGGCAAGTCATGTTGCAGCTGTACAGAACCTTAGTTAGGCCACACTTAGAATATTGCATGCAATTCTGGTCGCCACACTACCAGAAGGATGTGGAGGCTTACCAGGATGTTGCCTGGTCTGGAGGGCATTAGCTATGAGGAGAGGTTGGAAAAACTCAGATTATTTTCACTGGAACGACGGAGGTGGAGGGGCGACATGATCAAGGTTTACAAAGTTATGAGCGGCATGGACAGAGTGGATAGTGAGAAGCTTTTTCCCAGGGAGGAAGAGTCAGTTACTAGGGGACATAGGTTTAAGGTGAGAGGGGCAAAGTTTAGAGGGGATGTGCGAGGCAAGTTTTTTTTACACAGAGGGTGGTGAGTGCCTGGAACTTGCTGCCAGGGAAGGTGGTGGAAGCAGGTACGATAGCGACGTTTAAGAGACATCTTGACAAATATATGAATAGGAAGGGAATAGAGAGATATGGGCCCCGGAAGTGCAGAAGGTGTTAGTTTAGGCAGGCATCAAGATCGGCGCAGGTTTGGAGGGCTGAATGGCCTGTTCCTGTGCTGTACTGTTCTTTGTTCTTTTTCGTATGGATAGTCCTCATCAGGGAACTCCTGTTTCCTGACAATGCTGCATTAACATCCCACACAAAGAGTGTCTGCAGAGACTCATCAACAGGACTGCGGCTGCCTGCAACACTATTTGGCCTAACCATAAGTATCAAGAAAACGATCATCATGGGACAGGACGTCAGAAATGCTCCATCCATCAAGATCGGCGACCACGCTCTGGCAGTGGTTCAAGAGTTCACCTACCTAGGCTCAACTATCACTAGTAACCTGTCTCTCAATGTAGAAATCCATATAATTTTCAAGATGGCTCCTGGGCTGGAAGCTCCCTAGCTGTTCAACTCTATCCATGGCCATCTGCTCCCATCCCTAACGTTTTCTCCCCCAATCTGCCCTCTTAAACTGTTTAAATTCCCCTGGCTCTTTAAATCAGTTCATTTTAGCCCTATCTAAAAGTTAACAGTTAGTTTAGTGTATGTTACCTGGGCCCACTGCCCTCCCCCAGCCACACCTGCTCTTTGTTTTCTCAATGAAATTGATCCGGATGAAACTGACAAGCACAGCTGCCGATACTTTAATCTCCGATCCTGCTGTCTTCACAGTCCAGAGTGTCTGCAGCCACGGCATGCGGTAAGTCCATTGAGGTGAAGAAGGAGCTGCGGGACCCGAGAGAAGTCCTGTGAAAAGGTGCCCCGAACACCCAAAACATCCACGAACGGCCCCCCCGGCCGCAACTTCAAAGCGCCCGCGGGAGATGGCTCGGAGAGCATCTGCAGCGCACTGTCGGCAATGCTGCATGCTTTTATTTAAACCACTGCAAAAAAAAACCCTTAGCAAATGTAATCACCTCCAAGTCTGCCAAATGATGCTTCACCTCCCGAAGGACGTGGATGAGCTTTCCGGACGTCGATGGTGGGCACTGAGGAAATGGCTTATTACCTGCACCAGATTCCACCCCCCCTCCCCCCCCTTTTACCCCCCTTCCACCCCCCCCCACCCCCGTCCCCTTCCCTGCTCCACCCTCTCAGCTCACCCCCTCACAACCCCGTCCCAGCCCGCCCCCCCCTCGCACCATCTTCACCCCGCACCCCCTTCCCCTGCACCCCCCCCCACCCCCTCCCTCTACCCCTCCCCCTTGCATCCCCTCCTCCCACCGGCACCATCCTACACCTGTGTAGGGGCCCCAACAACCCCACTGCCTTGTGGGCGTCTCGGGAGAGACCAAGGCTAAGGGAGTAAACCCCAACAGAAAATCCGGAGCGGAACCCCGTAGGCGGTCATGTGTCACCTTTGGCATGTTTCCGGCAGTTCCTGCAGCCATACTGGTGCCAAACGTCGTGTCCTGCACTCCTTTGGACCCCACCAGAAAGGCCGAGAGGGGGGTTTTGACGACTGGGCAATTCTCAACCTCCATAAATTTGCCCAGGCATGCGCCATGGAGAGGTCACTCCATAGTTGCCTCACAGCGACTAAAACAACACGGAAGGCAGCAGTTACGGGTTATAAGTCCAGATAAATTGGCGTAGAAACTGGGCGCCACGGGTTGCCTTTGTCGGTGGGAGAGGTCATTGCACCTCACTGGACAGCTACCGCCCGCCTCAAACCGGGCAGCCCCCGGTCAACAAGGTTCTGTCCCGCCACAGTCTGCCTGCTTCAATGGGTGCTTGGAGCTCAGGGTCATTGCCCGAAAGGTGGACTGATACACCGCACCAAACAACATGAAAAAAGGAAAGAAGGTACCAGCCCTTCGCTTTGCAAGCTGGAACGTCAGAACTATGTGTCCTGGCCTGTCGGAAGACCTTACACAAATCAACGATTCTCGGAAGACCGCCATCATTAACAACGAGCTCAGTAGATTCAATGTGGACATTGCAGCACTTCAGGAGACTCGCCTCCCCGCGAGTGGCTCTCTAGCAGAGCAAGACTACACCTTCTTCTGGCAGGGCAGGGATCCTGAAGAACCAAGACAGCATGGAGTGGGCTTCGCCATCAGAAACTCCTTGCTCAGCATGATAGAGCCTCCCTCAAATGGCTCGGAACGCATACTGTCCATCCGACTGCTCACCACCTCTGGTCCAGTACACCTACTCAGCATCTATGCTCCAACACTCTGCTCCGCACCTGAAGCTAAAGACCAGTTCTATGAACAACTCCATAACATCATTAGCAGCATCCCCAACACCGAACACCTATTCCTGCTGGGGGACTTTAATGCCAGGGTTGGGGCCGACCATGACTCATGGCCCTCCTGCCTTGGGCGCTATGGCGTTGGAAGGATGAATGAGAACGGGCAGAGACTGCTTGAGTTGTGTACCTATCATAACCTCTGCATCACCAACTCGTTCTTTCACACTAAACCCTGTCACCAGGTTTCATGGAGGCACCCAAGATCACGTCGTTGGCACCAGCTAGACCTCATTGTCACAAGGCGAGCCGCCTTAAACAGTGTTCAAATCACACGCAGCTTCCACAGTGCGGACTGCGACACCGACCACTCCCTGGTGTGCAGCAAGGTTAGACTCAGACCAAAGAAGTTGCATCATTCCAAGCAGAAGGGCCATCCGCGCATCAACACGAGCAGAATTTCTCACCCACAGCTGTTACAAAAATTTCTAAATTCACTTGTAACAGACCTTCAAAACACTCCCACAGGGGATGCTGAGACCAAGTGGGCCCACATCAGAGACGCCATCTATGAGTCAGCTTTGACCACCTACGGCAAAAGTGCGAAGAGAAATGCAGACTGGTTTCAATCTCATAATGAAGAGCTGGAACCTGTCATAGCCGCTAAGCGCATTGCACTTTTGAACTACAAGAAAGCCCCCAGCGATTTAACATCTGCAGCACTTAAAGCAGCCAGAAGTACTGCACAAAGAACAGCTAGGCGTTGCGCAAACGACTACTGGCAACACCTATGCAGTCATATTCAGCTGGCCTCAGACACCGGAAACATCAGAGGAATGTATGATGGCATGAAGAGAGCTCTTGGGCCAACCATCAAGAAGATCACCCCCCTCAAATCTAAATCGGGGGACATAATCACTGACCAACGCAAACAGATGGACCGCTGGGTTGAGCACTACCTAGAACTGTACTCCAGGGAGAATGCTGTCACTGAGACTGCCCTCAATGCAGCCCAGCCTCTACCAGTCATGGATGAGCTGGACATACAGCCAACCAAATCGGAACTCAGTGATGCCATTGATTCCCTAGCCAGCGGAAAAGCCCCTGGGAAGGACAGCATTACCCCTGAAATAATCAAGAGTGCCAAGCCTGCTATACTCTCAGCACTACATGAACTGCTATGCCTGTGCTGGGACGAGGGAGCAGTACCCCAGGACATGCGCGATGCCAACATCATCACCCTCTATAAAAACAAAGGTGACCGCGGTGACTGCAACAACTACCGTGGAATCTCCCTGCTCAGCATAGTGGGGAAAGTCTTTGCTCGAGTCGCTCTGAACAGGCTCCAGAAGCTGGCCGAGCGCGTCTACCCTGAGGCACAGTGTGGCTTTCGTGCAGAGAGATCGACTATTGACATGCTGTTCTCCCTTCGTCAGATACAGGAGAAATGCCGTGAACAACAGATGCCCCTCTACATTGCTTTCATTGATCTCACCAAAGCCTTTGACCTCGTCAGCAGACGTGGTCTCTTCAGACTACTAGAAAAGATCGGATGTCCACCAAAGCTACTAAGTATCATCACCTCATTCCATGACAATATGAAAGGCACAATTCAACATGGTGGCTCCTCATCAGAGCCCTTTCCTATCCTGAGTGGTGTGAAACAGGGCTGTGTTCTCGCACCCACACTTTTTGGGATTTTCTTCTCCCTGCTGCTTTCACATGCGTTCAAATCCTCTGAAGAAGGAATTTTCCTCCACACAAGATCAGGGGGCAGGTTGTTCAACCTTGCCCGTCTAAGAGCTAAGTCCAAAGTACGGAAAGTCCTCATCAGAGAACTCCTCTTTGCTGACGATGCTGCTTTAACATCTCACACTGAAGAATGCCTGCAGAGTCTCATCGACAGGTTTGCGTCTGCCTGCAATGAATTTGGCCTAACCATCAGCCTCAAGAAAACGATCATCATGGGGCAGGATGTCAGAAATGCTCCATCCATCAATATTGGCGACCACGCTCTGGAAGTGGTTCAAGAGTTCACCTACCTAGGCTCAACTATCACCAGTAACCTGTCTCTAGATGCAGAAATCAACAAGCGCATGGGTAAGGCTTCCACTGCTATGTCCAGACTGGCCAAGAGAGTGTGGGAAAATGGCGCACTGACACGGAACACAAAAGTCCGAGTGTATCAGGCCTGTGTCCTCAGTACCTTGCTCTACGGCAGCGAGGCCTGGACAACGTATGCCAGCCAAGAGCGACGTCTCAATTCATTCCATCTTCGCTGCCTTCGGAGAATACTTGGCATCAGGTGGCAGGACTATATCTCCAACACAGAAGTCCTTGAAGCGGCCAACACCCCCAGCTTATACACACTACTGAGTCAGCGGCGCTTGAGATGGCTTGGCCATGTGAGCCGCATGGAAGATGGCAGGATCCCCAAAGACACATTGTACAGCGAGCTCGCCACTGGTATCAGACCCACCGGCCGTCCATGTCTCCGTTATAAAGACGTCTGCAAACGCGACATGAAATCGTGTGACATTGATCACAAGTCGTGGGAGTCAGTTGCCAGCATTCGCCAGAGCTGGCGGGCAGCCATAAAGACAGGGCTAAATTGTGGCGAGTCGAAGAGACTTAGTAGTTGGCAGGAAAAAAGACAGAGGCGCAAGGGGAGAGCCAACTGTGCAACAGCCCCAACAAACAAATTTCTCTGCAGCACCTGTGGAAGAGCCTGTCACTCCAGAATTGGCCTTTATAGCCACTCCAGGCGCTGCTTCACAAACCACTGACCACCTCCAGGCGCGTATCCATTGTCTCTCGAGATAAGGAGGCCCAAAGAAGAATGTAGAAATCAACAAGCGCATGGGAAAGGCGTCTACTGCTATGTCCAGACTAGCCAAGAGGGTCTGGGAAAATGGCGGACTTTTGTGTTCTGCGTCAGTGCGAGTGTTTCAAGCCTGTGCCCTCAGTACCTTGGTCTACGGCAGCGAGGCCTGGACAACTTATGTCAGCCAAGAGCAAGGTCTCAACACATTCCATCTTCGCTGTCTCCGGAGAATCCTTGGCATCAGGTGGCAAGACCGTATCTCCAATGCAGAAGTCCTTGAGGTGGCCAACATCCCCAGCATATACGCTCTACTGAGCCAGTGGCGTTAATGATGGCTTAGCCAATGTGAGCGCATGGAAGATGGCAGGATCCCCAAGGACACATTGTACAGCGAGCTCGTCAGTGGTATCAGACCCACCGGCCGTTCATGTCGCCGCTTTAAAGACGTCTGCAAACGCGACATGAAGTCCTGTGACATTGACCACAAGTCGTGCGAGTCTGTTGCCAGCGATCGCCAGAGCTGGCGGACAGCTATAAAGGCGGGGCTAAAGAGAGGCGAGTGGAAGAGACTTCGCAGTTGGCAGGAAAAGAGACAGAAGTGTAAGGAGAGAGCCAACTGTGTAACAGCCCCGACAACCAATTTTATCTGCAGCGCCTGTGGAAGAGTCTGTCACTCTAGAATTGGCCTTTATAGCCACTCCAGGCGCTGCTCCACAAACCACTGACCGCCTCTAAGCGCTACGCATTGTCTCTTGAGACAAGGCAGCCAAAGAAGAGTAGGAGTTCACATTAAGAAACACTTTAGATTTGTAAATACTTTCGAAATAGCAATATTTGCACCCTAAATCTAAGTTAAGTGCAGTTGCTTTCAAAATGTAGCATAGAAGCTTCACCTGCAGTGGAGATCAAGAAGCAAAGCAGATTATTTTAAGGTGGGAGGTTTTATCAAAACCATAGGTTCCAATCCTAAATTAAGATATTTTAACTTTTTATAGTATTATCCTGTAAATGTTGAAAAGAGGAAGCCATCAACATCTCTTTAAGGACACAATAAATATTGAAAATATTTAATTTAGCAAATGACTTGACCTATTAACACATGCCGACTTTGAGGTTAAGCTGGGTTTTTTTTAATTAACTTTTAAACTGCCAGTAGGTTCAAGGAATTTACCAGCCTCTTGGGCTGATCCTTTTGAAGTTTACCACCTACACACCACAATGTTACATAAAAACTATTAGAGTAATAAGGCTACTCAAATGTCAGGAGTTTAAAACATTGTACTTACTGATTTTCTTTTTCCTAATTCCTATTTACTTGAATGTCAGGGCAACTTTTGAAAAAAAAGGCAACATTTCGCTACAAATTCATGCTAGAGGCCGGTTTTTCCAATCAACTGAAGTCCAGAAGTTATGATTGAAGCAGGTATATCAACTTTGAGTTTTTGAAAATCCGAATGAAACTCCTGTCTGCTTCAAAAACATAGAAACATAGAAAATAGGAGCAGGAGTAAGCCATTCGGCCCTTCGAGCCTGCTCCGCCATTCATTATGATCATGGCTGATCATCCAACTCAGGAACCTGTTCCCGCTTTCGCCCCATCCCCTTTGATCCCTTTAGACCCAAGAGCTATATCTAACACCTTCCTGAAAACATACATGTTTTGGCCTCAACTGCTTTCCATGGTAGCGAATTCCACAAGCTCACCACTCTATGGGTGAAGAAATTTCTCCTCATCTCAGTCCTGAAAGGTTTACCCTGTATCCTGAGACTATGACCCCTGGTTCTGGACTCCCCCACCATCGGGAACATCCTTCCTGCATCTACCCTGTCAAGTCCTGTTAGAATTTTATAGGTTTCTATGAGATTCCCCCCTCACTCTTCTGAACTCCAGTGAATATAATCCTAACCGACTCAATCTCTCCTCATACGTCAGTCCCGTCATCCCAGAAATCAGTCTGGTAAACCTTCGCTGTACTCCCTCTGTAGCAAGAACATCCTTCCTCAGATAAGGAGACCAAAATTACACACAATATTCCAGGAGTGGCCTCACCAAGGCCCTGTATAATTGCAGCAAGTCACCCCTGCTCCTGTACTCCAATCCTCTCGTTATGAAGGCCAACATACCATTTGCCTTTTCTACAGCCTGTTGCTTACCTTCAGCAGTTGGTGTACGAGAACACCCAGGTCTCGCTGCATATTCCCCTCTCTCAGTTTATAGCCATTCAGATAATAATCTGCCTTCCTGTTTTTGCTACCAAAACAGAATGGAAATGTAATGGGGTCCAAATTAGAAAGTAATTCAACAGAACTGGTTTCCCTTGGACTTTATGGTCTGGTACTTCTTGCTTGTGCCCAAGCTGGAATGGCTAGATAGCAAAATTGACATCATCATCCACTAAAATAGTGACTCCCCAAATTTCCTTTGTGGCCACCAAATGAGGTGACATTATTCGTGGTTCCCTCTCCTCATGCACTAACCACCCTCTCTTTCAAAAATACCATCAGCATGTCTCTCCACAAAAAACACCCCCTCAACCTATCTGCCCCATTGCCCGACACCAACGTTCCTTTCCTCACCAAAGCTCTGCCATCCTTCCCACAACTCCATCACATGAAAATGGCTTCACCTAAAGTCAAAATTACATACTATTCACTGTGGCCGTCATCATGGTGCATTTTGCCTTCATGGACTGCAGCTTACAGAGCAAGTTTCAGGAGGGAGAACTGTGTATATTACACAGCAAGAGTGAGAATGTTAATGTAACTTCATTCTTTAAAAAAAGGTGAGAGAGAAAAACAAAGGAATCATCAACCTGTTGTGGAGAAGTTATTGAAATCTCTTAACTTTTTCCGGTCCTGATGCAAGGTGATCAACCTTAACTCTGTTTCGGTCTCCAAAGATGCTGCCTTACCTGCTGAGTATTTCCTGCATTTTCTGTTTTTATTATTGGAATCTATAAGAACAGATGGTAGGCGTAGGCGGTGGCGCAGTGGTATTGTCACTGGACTAGTAACCCAGGGTATTTGTCTGGGGACATGGGTTCAAATCCCACCACAGCAGAAGGTGGAATTTGAATTTAATTAATAAATCTGGAATTAAAAGCTAGTCTAATGATGGCCATGAAACCATTGTCGATTGTTGTAAAAACCCATCTGGTTCACTAATGTCCTTTAGGGAAGGAAATCTGCTGTCCTTACCTGGTCTGGTCTACATGTGACTCCAGACCCACAGCAATGTGGTTAACTCGTACATGCCCTCTGAAATGGCCTAGCAAGCCACTCAGTTGTACCTAACCGCTACAAAGTCAATAAAAAGGAATGAAACTGGATGGACCACCCGGCATCGAGCAAGGCACCCAAAGTCCTCCTTACTAACATCTGGGGGCTTGTGCCAAAATTGGGAGAGCTGTCCCACAGACTAGTCAAGCAACAGCCTTACATAGTCATACTCACGGAATTATACCTTACAGACAATGTCCCAGACACAGCCATCACCATCCCCGGGTATGTCTTGTCCCACCGGCAGGACAGCTCCACCAGAGGTGGTGGCATAGTGGTATACAGTAGGGAGGGAGTTGCCCTGGGAGTCCTCAACATCGACTCCGGACCCCATAAAGTCTCTTGGCATCAGGTCAAACATGGGCAAGGTAACCTCCTACTCATTACCAGCTACCTCCCTCCCTCAGCTGATGACTCAGTACTCCTTCATGTTGAACACCACTTGGAGGAAGCAGTGAGGGAGGCAAGGGCACAAAATGTACTCTGGGTGGGGGACTTCAATGTCCATCACCAAGAGTGGCTCGGTAGCACCACTACTGACCGAGCTGGCTGAGTCCTAAAGGACATAGCTGCTAGACAGGGTCTGCGGCAGGTGGTGGGGGAACCAACACGAGGGAAA
Source organism: Heterodontus francisci (assembly GCF_036365525.1). Taxonomy (NCBI): domain Eukaryota; kingdom Metazoa; phylum Chordata; class Chondrichthyes; order Heterodontiformes; family Heterodontidae; genus Heterodontus; species Heterodontus francisci. The sequence continues at coordinate 33,970,381 of NC_090377.1, read as the reverse complement.
AACATACTTGACCTCGTCCTCACCAATTTGTCTGCCGCAGATGCTTCTGTCCATGACTGTATTGGTAGGAGTGACCACCGCACAGTCCTTGTGGAGACTATGTCCCGCCTTCACATTGAGGATACCGTCCATCGTGTTGTGTGGCACTATCACCGTGCTAAATGGGATAGATTTCGAACAGATCGAGCAATGCAAAACTGGGCATCCATGAGGTGCTGTGGGCCAGCAGCAGAATTGTACTCGACCACAATCTGTAACCTCATGGCCCGGCATATCCCCCACTCTACCATTACCATCAAGCCAGGAGACCAACCCTGGCTCAATGAAGAGTGCAGGAGGGCATGCCAGGAGCAGCACCAGGCATACCTCAAAATGAGGCGTCAACCTGGTAAAGCTACAACACAGGACTATCTGCGTGCCAAACTGCGTAAGCAGCATGCGATAGACAGAGCTAAGCGATCCCATAACCAACGGATCAGATCTAAGCTCTGCAGTCCTGCCACATCCAGCCATGAATGGTGGTGGACAATTAAACAACAAACTGCAGGAGGTGGCTCAACAAATATCCCCATCCTCAATGAAGGCACTGGATACTGCAAAAGCTATGGGCCCTGACAATATTCCGGCAATAGTACTGAAGACCTGTGCTCCAGAACTTGCCGCGCCCCTAGCCAAGCTGTTCCAATACATCTACAACACTGGCATCTACCCTGAAATGTGGAAATTTGCCCAGGTATGCCCTGTACACAAAAAGCAGGACAAGTCCAACCCGGCCAATTACCGCCCCATCAGCCTACTCTCAATCATCAGTAAAGTGATGGAAGGTGTAATCAACAGTGCCATCAAGCGGCATTCGCTTAGCAATAACCTGCTCTGTGACACTCAGTTTGGGTTCCGCCAGGGCCACTCAGCTCCTGACCTCATTACAGCCTTGGTTCAAACATGGACAAAAGAGGTGAGGTGAGAGTGAATGCCCTTGACATCAAGGCAGCATTTGACTGAGTATGGCATCAAGGAGCCCGAGCAAAACTGGGGTCAATGGGAATCAGGGGGAAATCCCTCCGCTGGCTTGAGTCATACCGAGCACAAAGGAAGATGGTTGTGGTTGTTGGAGGTCAATCATCTGAGCTCCAGGACATCACTGCAGGAGGTCCTCAGTGTAGTGTCCTTATCCCAACCACCTTCAGCTGCTTCATCAATGACCTTCCTTCAATCATAAGGTCAGAAGTGGGGATGTTCGCTGATGATTGCACAATGTTCAGCACCATTCGTGACTCCTCAGATACTGAAGCAGTCCATGTAGAAATGCAGCACGACCTGGACAATATCCAGGCTTGGGCTGAGAGGTGGCAAGTAACATGCGCGCCACAGAAGTGCCAGGCAATGACCATCTCCAACAAGAGAGAATCTAACCATCTCCCCTCGACATTCAACAGCATTACCATCGCTGAATCCCCCACTATCAACATCCTAGGGCTTACCATTGACGAGAAACTGAACTGGAGTAGCCATATCAGTGGCGCAGTGGTTAGCACCACAGCCTCACAGCTCCAGCGACCCGGGTTTAGTTCCGGGTACTGCGTGTGCGGAGTTTGCCAGTTCTCCCTGTGACCGCGTGGGTTTCCGCCGGGTGCTCCGGTTTCCTCCCACAGCCAAAGAGTTGCAGGTTGATAGGTAAATTGGCCATTGTAAATTGCCCCTAGTGTAGGTAGGTGGTAGGAGAATGGTGGGGATGTGGTAGGGAATATGGGATTACTGTAGGATAAGTATAAATGGGTGGTTGTCGGCACAGAATTGGTGGGCCGAAGGGCCTGTTTCAGTGCTGTATCTATAAATAAATAAATACCGTGGCTACAAGAGCAGGTCAGAGGCTAGGAATCCTGAGGCGAGTAACTCACCTCCTGACTCCCCAAAGCCTGTCCACCATCTACAAGGCACAAGTCAGGAGTGTGATGGAATACTCTCCACTTGCCTGGATGGGTGCAGCTCCAACAACACTCAAGAAGCTCGACACCATCCAGGACAAAGCAGCCCGCTTGATTGGCAGCCCATCCACAAACATTCACTCCCTCCACCACCGACGCACAGTGGCAGCAGTATGTACCATCTACAAGATGCACTGCAGCAATGCACCAAGGCTCCTTAGACAGCACCTTCCAAACCCACGACCTCTACCAACAAGGAGGACAAGGGCAGCAAATACATGGGAACACCACCACCTGCAAGTTCCCCTCCAAGTCACACACCATCCTGACTTGGAACTATATCGCCGTTCCTTCACTGTCACTGGGTCAAAATCCTGGAACTCCCTTCCTAACAGCACTGTGGGTAAATGGACTACAGCGGTTCAAGAAGGCAGCTCACCACTACCTTCTCAAGGGCAATTAGGGATGGGCAATAAATGCTGGCCTGGCCAGTGACGCCCACATCCCATGAATGAATTTTTAAAAAAAGACTGACTGAGCACTGGGAGAAATCTGAGCTCATCAGAAAGGTCATGTCTCGCACACCGAATTAAATTTTTGAGGTAGCAGCTGAAGTAGCAAACAGAAATGTCTATGGATGTAGTTTATATGTAGTTATAGAAGTCATTCAATAATGTTCTACATAAGAGACTGTTAGCTGAAATTAAAGTTCATGGAGAGGACAAATTATTGACCAGGTTAAGAGATTCGTTAAGTGGTACAAGATAGAGAGTAGGGATAATGAATAGACACTCAAATTGGAAGGTCGTGACTAGCAGTGCCCCACAAGGATCTGTGCTCTGGCCTCAGCTAATTACTATATTTATTAATGACTTAGATAATGTAATAGAGAACCATGTATCTAAGTTTGCCGATGACACAAAGATTGGTGGCACAGTAAGTACTGTAAACAGGAACATAACGTTGCAGAAATAATGATAGATTAAGTGAGTGAGCAAAACTGGCAGATGGATTTTAATGCAGGTAAGTGTGAAGTCATCCATTTTGGCTCAGAAAAGGAGAGCTCACAGTATTATTTAAAGGGGGAAAAGCTAGGAATTTTGGTGCTCCAAAAGGATATCGGGGGCCATGTACACAGATCACTAAAATGTAGTAAGGTACAAAATATCAAAAAAGCTAATGGAATGTTATCCTTTATAACTAAGGCCCGACAATATAAATGGAGGAAGTTTAGTGACAGCTATAGTTCTGGGCACCACAACTTAGAAAGGATATATCAGCCATGGAAAGAGCGTAGTGCAGATTCACCAGAATGTTACCAGGGCTCCAATGGTTAGATTCTGAGGGGAGATTACATAAATTGGACTGAATTCCTTCGAGCATAGAAGGTGAAGGAGTGATTTGATTGAGGTTTTCAGAATTTTGAAAATAATTGATAGGATTGATAGAGAGAGAAAAATGTTCCATGCTGGTCAGGGAGTCTAGGACAAGGAATCATAGTCTTAAATCTGAGCCAAATCATTCAGGAGAGAAGTTAGGAAACACTTCTTCAGGCAAAGGGTGGTAGAAGTGTGGAACTCTCTCCTTTAAATGTAGCAGGTGCTGGCTCAATGAATTATATTAAAAATCAGAGATCGATAGATATAGGCTCGCCAAGGGCATTAGGGATATGGAACCAAGGCAGATAGATGGGAGTTAAGATACAAATCAGCCATAATCTCATTGGTGGAACAGGCACAAAGGGCTGAATGGTCTTCCGACTCCTGCTCCCATGTTAGTTCCTTTTAAGAGTGCAATCTCCAAAATGAGTGAAAGGCACCTTTAATGCAGCATCCATCATAAATGGCAGCCGAAGGACTTCAGGACATCCTTGGTGAAAAACATGGCAAATGGTCTCATCAGTTAACTAACACAAAAACACAGCAAGACAAATACCTGCACAGGTAGCTAGCATAAAAACAGTCCGGATGCAGAATTGCATCAGATGAAAAACAGGCCCAAACCTTTCTGATCCAATTCTCGGCGATGCTCACTTGATCATGGTCAGTTTTACTGGCATATCAAAACACACAATCAGCCTTAGAAGTTGTATCCAATAAGCCTTCATCATATGTTCTAACAACACATCAGAAAGATACATTCAAATAAGAACTGCATGGAAATATTCAACTGACAAACAATTACAGCCATCAAACTTTTACAATGCTATCTGTTTGCAATTATGATACCAGTTACTAAAATCATGAGAAATATTTCAAAGTAATGGCATCACAAGGAATCTTTTGTTCCTGTGTTACACTGTTTCCCTGATTCTTTGCACACCAATTGGTAAAGTCAGTGAGTCAGTGCAAAAGACAAGGCTGAAACATTTGCAACCATCTTTAGCCGAATGTGCCGAGTGGATGATCCATCTCGGCCTCCTCCTGAAATCCCCAGCATCACGGATGCCAGTCTTCAGTCAATTCGATTCACTCCACTCGATATCAAGAAATGGCTGAAAGCACTGGATGCAGAAAAGGCTTTGGGCCCTGACAGCATCCCAACTGTAGTACTGAAGACCTGTGTTCCAGAACTAGCCACCCCGCTAACAAAGCTGTTCCAGTACAGCTTCAACTCTGGTATCTACCCGACAATGTGGAAAATTGCCCAGGTCTGTCCTGTCCACAAAAAGCAGGAAATTTTCTAACCCAGTCAATTAGCGCCCCATTAGTCTACTCTGAATCATCAGCAAAGTGACGGAAGATTTCATCGACAGTGCTATCAAGTGGCACTTACTCAGCAATAGCCAGTTCACTGATGCTCAGTTTGAGTTTCGCCAGGGCCACTCATTACAGCCTTTGTACAAACATGGACAAAAGAGCTGAATTCCAGAGGTGAAGTGAGAGTGAATGCCCTTGACATCAAGGGCAGCATTTGACAGAGCATAGCATCAAGAAGCCCTAGCAAAATTGAAGTCAATGAGAATCAGCAGGAAAATTCTCCACTGGTTGGAGTCTTACCTTTCACAAAGTAAGATGGTTGTCGGTGTTGGAGGCCAATCATCTCAGCCCACGACATTAATGCAGGAAAAGCATTCAGGGTATTGTCCTAGGCTGCTCATCAATGACCTTCCCTGCATCACAAGGTCAGAATTGGGATGTTCACTGATAATTGCAGAGTGTTCAGTACCATTTCCAACTCCTCAGATACTGAAGCAGCCCATGTCCAGATGCAGCAAGACCTGGACAACATTCAGGCCTGGGCTGATAAGTGGCAGGTAACATTTGCGCCATACAAGTGTCAAGCAATGACTATCTCCAACAAGGGAGAAACTAACCACCTGCCCTTGACATTCAATGGCATTACCATTACTGAATCCCCCATCATTATCCCTGGGGTTACCATTGACCAGAAACCTAACTGGGCCAGCCACATAAATACTGTGGCTACAAGAGCTGGTCAAGGCTGGGAATTCTGCGGCGAGTAACTCACCAAAGCCTGTCCACCCTCTACAGGGTACACATCAGTGTCATGGAACACTCTCCACTTGCTTGGGTGAGTGCAACTCCAACAACACTCAAGAAGCTTGACACCATCCAGGACAAAGCAGCTCACTCGGCACCCTATCCACCACCTTAAACATTCACTCTCTCCACCACCAGTGCACAGTGGCAGCTGTGTGTACCATCTGCAAATGCACTGCAGCAACTCGCCAAGCCTCCTTCGACAGCACCTTCCACACCCCTGACCTCTACCACTAATACGAACAAGGGCAGCAGACACATGGGAACACCACCACCTGCAAGTTCCCCAAGTTACACACCACCCAGACTTGGAACTATATCGCCATTCCTTCACGGTCACTGGGTCAAAATCCTGCAACTCCCAGGATTTCCAGGAATGTGGGTGTTACAACACCACATGGACTGCAGCAGTTAGAGGTAATGGCTCACCAACTTCTCAGGGGAAATCAGGGATGGGCAATAAATGCCGGCTTTGCCAGCGATGCTCACATCCCATGAACAAATATAAATAAACTCAAAATATTATAGCCTGTGTAACTGTACGGAATAAAAGACATTTCTGGGAATGAACCCAAGGAGGTAGATTAATTTTAGAGATCTGATCGTAATTTCTCTGAAATCTTTGCAACTTAAGATATCAAAATTACACATTTACATGAGTTCTGAACTCTCAGACAACCTCCACTATCCTGCAAATACCAGTTTTTTAAGACTGCACTTCTTTTTAACCTTTTTGCAGACAATGTATATTAGGACATTGTACCACAGCTACTCAGCAGGCACTATCATGTTGGAATTTATACCAGAAGCTCAGTCACTCAGATTTGCATGGACTGCAGAATGCACCTTCCTTTTCCGACTGTATAGGACCGAAAATTACTTAGAGGATGTAACCTTGTCCAAGGAGCCACTAGATACATGGGATATATTCCTCAAAAATGCTGACTGCTGTAAGAAACATGGCTGCTCCCTTTCAAGATAAGCTGCGTTTCTCTTGTTATTTAATGTAATAGGGGTTTTTGTAATTACTTCTCTGCTATCGAATGAACAAACACCAAACACTACACAAGGAAAATTGAAACAGATCTATTTTAATTCAGGTTGGGGATTCTTTGTGTGGAATTTTTGTTTTACCTTTCCCCTTTTATATCTGCCAATTTACTCTCCTGAAGGCACTACACCTTTTACTGTTTACAGATCCGTGAGCTCCTCGAGTAGTACCTTACTTAAGTGTTCATTCTTAGTACTGAAAGTGTTCAGGCATGATCACTGGATAGGGCGAACCCAAGACAATTTCCCCCTGCCCTAACGCAAGCATACTGACACCTGTTACGGCCAAGATATGCTACCCCAGAAAAAAACAGAGATCAAACCTGAAATCTTCCAGTCTGTACGGTTTTGTAACACAGCAGGCAATGTCTTTATCTGCTAAGTCTTTGGCTGACCCTTTCTCAATAGAGTATATTAATTCATCACACAAGAACTGCTACTATTATAAATCTAACCCTGCCCTTGAAAACGGGAAAACAGACTACCTGATGAGCACAGACAATAGAAATTGCCATCTTAGTGTGAAAAGTGTATCTAGTAAATAATGTATACAATAAATAAATTATAATTTTGGATGTTAGTTGCACTTTGGTATTCCCAACATTTTAATGTTAATGTTATTAGTTGCAATTAAGTACAAGGTCTAAAGAGAATGTTTTAAGTGGGGTTTACAAATTAGCCAGCATGACGTTCAGGGTCTTTTATGCTCAATTTTGAGGTCTCCTTAAGGATTTAAGTTGAGTAATGTAAGAGGTTGGAACTTCTTTCTGATGTATCGAATTGCAAAGGCAGCACACGACACCTGCAACAACAGTTGCATGATACACCTGTGGGAGCTGCATGCTGGGCTGATCAGCAATAACCCTAATCCAACTCATATCCTAGCTAGTGATGATACTCAGTGGATTCACAGACCTAAAGGATGGCTTAATTTTCATTTTAAACACAAGTACTTTAAACGTCTGGCATGATGACTTTTTTTATTCATACAATTCTTGAGCCGAATATTCATCTTTGATTCAATTATTTCAATGTCAAATCTCTTTTACACAGATATCAACACCAAGAAAGCTAAGTGAACTGATTAAAAAAGGCTCTCATTTTGCAAAGAAAACTCTCATTTTGACCGATGTCACCTTATATATGGAATGTTTCTGCAGGTGTAGATGAATGTCATTAGATAATAGAAAATATGCAAATGTTCCACAATCTCAGTTTTGATATGTACAATCAAATAATTCCATTACTGTGCAGTAATGACTTAAGCAGCTTATAATTACTAAAACAAACTGGGCTAATAATACTTTACTGTTCACAGTGAGATAAATGAGCTCTTCTACACCGTTATCACAAATGCAGTTTAAATAGCATGCCGTGCTCACGCATGGAATAAGAAAGTGAGTTGAAAGTGAGCCTACATTATAATCTTTATTGTATTGATGGTGACAAATGATAGACTGTTAGAATGAGCATTTAATGTTTTTGTACCTATAAAGGAAAAAATTGAATATTAATGCGGTCAATCATAATGTCATTTGTGAAACATTATATACTCACTTTTCATTCTGGAGAAGTTGGTGCATATTTTCAGCGGGTGGGGGGGGGGGGGAGGAGATGATCATTTTTTTGTGCATCAATAGTTTAATTCAGATTTTGCACTAGTTATCAATCAGTGTCACAGTTGTAGCTGACCCCATGTTCATATTTGATTACATTATTATGCTGTCTGTGTTTTTTTTTTAAAAAGGAAAATTCCAGTGAGGCTAAACAGATTAGAAGGTGGCCAGAAATCTTTTCATTGAAAAAAATCTTGCAACTTAGCCCCTTGTTTCACTGACTATAGATCCAATAACAACACAGGAAGCAAATATTATCTTCAACTTACTTTCAGCACTAACAATACAAGCTATCAGATATAACTTCTCACCACTAAGTAAACTAGTATCATGTGGGAAAATAGGACGATTTTACAATATAACCAAATTTGGACCAGGGTCAAACACCCCTATATTCAACTATCAATGATGTCATTCCCTTTTCATGAATTTGGCACACTCATTGTTAGTTTCCAAGAAAATGTCCTGGTGTGCCAATAGCAACTCCTGTAGACTTATTTGCAATTGTAGATTTCATACTGTAAGGATAAGGTACTTCAGGCAACATGAGTAGGCTGCAACCCAAATAAACATTAAGTGTTGGGTTCCTTACATACAAAAATTTTATTTCCCAATACATTATATTTTTGCCCAATATGGTAAAATGCTCTTCCAAATGACAACTGAAATGAGTCCCCCAAAATACATTTCAGCTTTAAAAAGGGCCAAAGGCTTTTCCAGTGCTTCACTACATATTCATCAAATTAACTTACTTACACTGGATGAGTTCTTCCTTTGAGCACAGCAAACTACCAAATATGAAAATAAACATAGAAACACCGAAAGCCAAAAAAGATCACTGTACTCATGTTAGCTCTTTAGTGAACTTTAAATAACAGCTTACTCCAGTTACTGACCTGGTAACGTCAGGAAACCTGATTGGAAAATACAGCACTTGGCACTTGGGTCTGATGAGTTTCTCAAGTTCTTTGGGTCGATGATCAGGAATTAGTCTCATGAAAGGGCCAATGGACATGAAGAACGATTCCATATTAAATGCAGAATTGAACACGACCACATCAGCTACCAAGCTGAAAATAGAGAATTTGAGCTGTTAAAAAAACATTTTAGATCTTGCTCTTATGAGTAGACTCCAGGCCCAATTTGTAATAGAAAACTTTATCCTGAGACAAGTTCAAACCTTGAAAAAGGTTATTTGTACATTAATATGCAAGTTGCTCATATTTACATTACCCTGCGGTTTCCACAAATGCACATAACAGCCTTGAACCCTTAAACTACATATGACTCTATTTTGATGCCATAAGCATTTCCCAAATGCTTTTATAAAAGCAAAATACTGCAGATGCTGGAAATCTGAAACAAAAACAAGAAATGCTGGATTCACTCAGCAGGTCTGGCAGCATCTGTGGAAAGAGAAGCAGAGTTAACGTTTCGGGTCAGTGACCCTTCTTCGGAACAGTTCCGAAGTAATTGCCTAATAACCAGGTGTTGAATTATGTTGATTTTCCATGTAACTATGGGTTAAAAGAATCAAATTTACCACTAAATTTGGGATCCCTTAACAAGTAAACCATTAGAAAGCATGAAGAACATGCGTGAAAACCAACAAAAATAATGTCTTGTAACTGTTAATGTTGATGACATCATGAGATGAACAGTCTGGGAGGAGTTACTGAGTTGAACTAACATTGGTAGCAAAAGTCAGCCTAGATTACTTCAGCTTTAAAACTGCATAGTAGACTCATGACTAAGATCACATCATGGGGAGTCAGGGAACAAAAAGCAGAATAGATAGTAAGCTGACTACTTGGCCATGTGAGCCGCATGGAAGATGGCAGGATCCCCAAAGACACATTGTACAGCGAGCTCGCCACTGGTATCAGTCCCACCGGCCGTCCATGTCTCCGCTATAAAGACGTCTGCAAACGCGACATGAAATCCTGTGACATTGATCACAAGTCGTGGGAGTCAGTTGCCAGCGTTCGCCAGAGCTGGCGGGCAGCCATAAAGACGGGGCTAAAATGTGGCGACGCGAAGAGACTTAGTAGTTGGCAGGAAAAAAGACAGAGGCGCAAGGGGAGAGCCAACTGTGCAACAGCCCTGACAAACAAATTTCTCTGCAGCACCTGTGGAAAAGCCTGTCACTCTAGAATTGGCCTTTATAGCCACTCCAGGCGCTGCTTCACAAACCACTGACCACCTCCAGGCGCGTATCCATTGTCTCTCGAGATAAGGAGGCCCAAAAAGAAAAAAGAAACAGAAACAGAGTAGCTGTCAAATATAGTTACTCAACCTGGCAAAGGTGGGAAGTGGTGTTCTACAAGGATCAGTGCTGGGACCACTGTTGTTCACGATTTACATAAATGATTTGAATTTAGGATCAGAAGTACAATTTCAAAATTTGCAGATGATACCAAATTGGGGGATGTAGTTAATATAGAGGAGGACTGTGACAAAATACAGGAAGATATTAATAAACTTGCAGAATGGGTGTAATTGACAAATTAACTTCAATATAGATAAGTTCACTAATATCCTTTAAGGAAGGAAATCTGCCGTCCTTACCTGGTCTGGCCTACATGTGACTCCAGATCCACAGCAATGTGGTTGACTCTTACATGCCCTTTGAAATGGCCTAGCAAGCCACTCAGTTGTATCTAACCGCTACGAAGTCAATAAAAAGGAATGAAACCGGACAGACCACCCGGCATCGACCCAGGCACCAGAAACGACAACGGCAAACCCAGCCCTGTCAATTTTGCAAAGTCCTCCTTACTAACATCTGGGGGCTTGTGTCAAAGTTGGGAGAGCTGTCCCACAGACTAGTCAAGCAACAGCCTGACATAGACATACTCATGGAATCATACCTGACAATGTCCCAGACTCTGCCGTCACCATCCCCGGGTATGCCCTGTCCCAGCAGAGGTGGCGGCACAGTGGTATACAGTAGGGAGGGAGTTGCCCTGGGGGTCCTCAACATCGGCTCTGGACCCCATGAACTCTCATGGCATCAGGTCAAACATGCACAAGGAAACCTCCTGCTGATTACCACTTACCGCCCTCCCTCAGCTGATGAGTGCCACTCCATGTGATCCCTTAACTCCTCCATGTTGAACACCACTTGGAGGAAACACTGAGGGTGGCAAGGGCACAGAATGTACTCTGGGTGGGGGACTTCAATGTCCATCACCAAGAGTGGCTTGGGAACACCACTACTGACCAAGCTGGCCGTGTCCTAAAGGACATGTCTGCTAGATTAGGTATGCGGCAGGTGGTGAGGGAACCAAGAGGGGAAAACATATTGACCTCGTCCTCAAAAATCTGCCTGCCGCAGATGCATCTGTCCATGACAGTATTGGTAGGAGTGACCACCGCACAGTCCTTGTGGAGACAAAGTCCCGCCTTCACAATGAGGATACCCTCCTTCGTGTTGTGTGGCACCACCACCTTGCTAAATGGGCTAGATTTCGAATAGATCTAGCAATGAAAAACTGGGCATCCATGAGGCGCTGTGGGCCATCAGCAGCAGCAGAATTGGACTCAACCACAATCTGTAACCTCATGGCCCGGCATATCCCCCACTCCACCATTACCATCAAGCCAGGAGACCAACCCTGGCTCAATGAAGAGTGCAGGAGGGCATGCCAGGAGCAGCACCAGGCATACCTCAAAATGAGGCGTCAACCTGGTGAAGCGACAACACAGGACTATCTGCGTGCCAAACTGCGTAAGCAGCATGCGATAGACAGAGCTAAGCGATCCCAGAACCAACGGATCAGATCTAAGCTCTGCGGTCCTGCCACATCCAGTCATGAATGGTGGTGGACAATTAAACAACTAACTGGAGGAGGTGGCTCAACAAATATCCCCATCCTCAAAGATGGGGGAGCCCAGCACATCAGTGCGAAAGATAAGGCTGAAGCATTGGCAACAATTTTCAGCCAGAAGTGCCGAGTTGATAATCCATCTCGGCCGCCTCCAAAAGTCCCCAGAATCACAGATGCCAGACTTCAGCCAATTCGATTCACTCCACGTGATATCAAGAAACGATTGAAGGCACTGGATACTGCAAAGGCTATGGGCCCTGACAATATTCCGGCAACAGTACTGAAGACCTGTGCTCCAAAACTTGCCGCGCCCCTAGCCAAGCTGTTCCAGTACAGCTACAACACTGGCATCTACCCTGAAATGTGGAATATTGCCCAGGTATGTTCTGTACACAAAACGCAGGACAAGTCCAACCCGGCCAATTACCGCCCCATCAGCCGACTCTCAATCATCAGTAAAGTGATGGAAGGTGTCATCAACAGTGCCATCAAGCGGCATTCGCTTAGCAATAACCTGCTCTGTGACACTCAGTTTGGGTTCCGCCAGGGCCACTCAGCTCCTGACCTCATTACAGCCTTGGTTCAAACATGGACAAAAGAGGTGAGGTGAGAGTGACTGCCCTTGCCATCAAGGCAGCATCTGACCGAGTATGGCATCAAGGAGCCCGAGCAAAGCTGAGGTCAATGGGGATCAGGTGGAAAACCTTCCGCTGGTTGGAGTCATACCTAGCGCAAAGGAAGATGGTTGTGGTTGTTGGAGGTCAATCACCTCAGCTCCAGGACATCACTGCAGGAGTTCCTCAGGGTAGTGTCCTTGGCCCAACCATCTTCAGCTGCTTCATCAATGACCTTCCTTCAATCATAAGGTTAGAAGTGGGGATGTTCGCTGATGACTGGACATTCAATGGCATTACCATCGCTGAATCCCCCACTATCAACATCCTAGGGGCTACCATTGACCAGAAACTGAACTGGGGTAGCCATATAAATACAGTGGCTACAAGAGCAGGTCAAAGGCTAGGAATTCTACAGCGAGTAACTCACTTCCTGACTCCCCAAAGAGTGTCCACCATCTACAAGGCAAAAGTCAGGAGTGTGATGGAACATTCTCCACTTGCCTGGATGTGTGCAGCTGCAACAACACTCAAGAAGCTCGACGCCATCCAGGGCAAAGCAGCCCGCTTGATTGGCACCCCATCCACAAACATTCATTCCCTCCACCACCGACGCACAGTGGCAGCAATGTGTACCATCTACAAGATGCACTGCAGCAACGCACCAGGGCTCCTTAGACAGCACCTTCCAAACCCGCAACCTCTACCAACTAGAAGGACAAGGGCAGCAAATACATGGGAACACCACCACCTGCAAGTTCCCCCCCAAGCCACACACCATCCTGACTTGGAACTATATCGCCGTTCCTTCACTGTCGCTGGGTCAAAATCCTGGAACTTCCTTCCTAACAGCACTGTGGGTGTACCTACCCCACATGGACTGCAGCACTTCAAGAAGGCAGCTGACCACCACCTTCTCAAGAGCAATTAGGGATGGGCAATAAATGCTGGCCTGGCCAGCGACGCCCACATCCCATAAATGTATAAAAAGAAAGTGAGGTAGTGCATTTTGGTAGGAAGAATAAGGAGGCCATATACTCCATGGAAAATAAGTGTCAAAATGGGGCAAAGGAGTTGGTCAATCTGGGGATACAAATCTCTAAAAGTAGCAATGCAGAATAATAAGGCCATAAAAAAGCAAACAAAGCACCAAGGTTCATATCTGGAGGGATAGAATTGAAAACCAGAGAAGTTATGTTCAACTTCCATAGAACCTACATTGTGTACTGTAGAGAGTTCTGGTCTCCATATTATAAAAAGGATACAGAGACACTGGAGAAGGTGCAAAGTAGATTTCCTAAAACAATACTATAAGAGAGGTGACACATGTCAGGCAAAACTGAACAGGCTGGAGCTCTTTTCTCTAGAAGGAAAAGATTGAGGGATCACCTGATAAGAGGTCTCCAAGACTGCAAAATGATTTGGTAGGATAGATGTAGGAATTGTAGAAAGGGCAAAGTGTGACAGTGAGTACAATGACAGAAGACTACAAGAGTGGAGCTATTAAAGGTAAAAGGAGGTAGCTAGTGGCTAGAATTTTGAGGGAAAAAAATGCAAATCTAAAAAAAAGCAAGAAAGAGAATTTTTACTGCCCACTGAAGGCATGGAAGGGATCAAGTTGTAGTGATTCAGACATTACACTGTGAGAATGCAGACTATTTGCCCTGAGGACTGAAAGAAATTAATAAGTTTAGAGTGGACTCATCAGCTAAATTGTAGATTCGGTTAAAAATCCACAAAGCAGGTCATTGATATGAAGACAGACAGAATGAGAAAAGAACCTAGTCATGGGGAACCCCTATGTTACTGATAATTCTATGTAATGTTGTCATTTTTAAACAGAGGTACTTGATAGTGACCCTCTCCTTGCCCCATCAGTCCCTTGTGATTTTTCAATCTGGTCTCTCCTAGATCTCACAGTGAGCTTCACTCACTGTCCACACTGCTATCTTGTACTCTCCTGAAGAAGCCGGACTGTGACAATGAAAAGCACAGAGAATAACAGAAAAGATGGAATAAAGATTTTAATATAGACTTCCTGTGAATTGTCCTCTCTTTTACCTTCAATTTCTTTTCAATCACAGCTGGTCAGGAGATTACTACAGCAGATATATTGCTACTTGACAGATACTCTGGTATGGGAGCCAGAATTCCAAGTTCCTTTGTTACATAATATAACTGAATCCTGAAAAAATGCAAAGGTAGTTTGCCAAGCAGCCTTGCGCCTGGACCAGGTTTCTCTAAAATGCAAGTAAAAGAAATGAATTTTCAAACTCTTATGCCACAGGCCTTTTTAATGCTTATTCAACTATTCCTTCTGAATAAAAGTAGAAAACCTGCATACATGGGGAGAAGGAAATAAAGGGATATGGGAGCAAGGTAGGGAAGAGTTCATTAAAGGAAACTTTGAGTACTGGCATTGACCAGTTGGGCCAAATGACATGGTTCTGTAGATTCTATGTAAACATCAAATTTTAGGGGAAAAAAGTTAGCTTCTTGTGGTTTTAATTTGCTCTTAGTACACTGATTGTACACTAAATGAGATTTGTAGGTAATGTTTCCTCCCTTTCTGAGCTGGGTGCTAGATGAGGGGGGCACATCCGCCTTATTTGCTTATGATGGCCTTGCTTGAGACTACACAAAGCACAAGCAGTCGTCGGACCGTCTTTACTTCTGGGAAACCCCAGAAATCCCCAGGCAATGCAAATTCCTTTTCCCTTTTTCCTACACTCCACTTTGTCTGATCTGACTCGACCTATATTTTCTGAACCTGCCTGTATTTTATGGTTCAGATTATTTAATTAGGTCATACACTCCCCAAATACAGGAAACTGTAGTCTTTAGCCCCAGGAACAGTGTCCAGTAATAAAAGATAAAAGGTGCTGATCTTCAACCAACTTACTTTTCTTGCTGGCTGTCCCTTCACATATCCTATGATCTGAGTAGACCTGAGCACAGGGCCCAAGGCCCAGTTGGCACTGCAAAGAAATGATCACTTCCCCAGCATTGCCAGAGAGAAATGAGACAGGAGGCACCATTAAGGCCTGTGACCTCATTAGCAATGGATGATCTTACTTCCAGGCACAAACATTCCATCCACCACTGCCCCTGCAGCCCATTTGTATTTTGCAATGCCACCTTATAGCTTGGCCTTGAAACTTGCACAAGGGCATTAGTAAGCTCTTCCATCACATGCCAAAGAGATCTGAATCATAAAGGACAGTGTTTGGACACAACATTTATAACCTACATTTGGAGTCTGTCATTGAAAAAAGACAGACAGAAATGCACTTCACCTATTTTCATTGTGGTCCCAAATGTCAGAAGAGTTTTGAAAGACTATTTTCTCTGGGGAGGCAATGATGAGTCACCATCAATTTAAAATGGTTACTTAGAGAGTTAGGAGAAATTTCTTAATGCAGGGGGTTGGCAAAACATGGAATATTTGCCACAGGGTTGAGGCAGTGGCCATTTAATTTCTCTTAATGGGAAAATTAGAAAACTATTTGAAGTAGAGGAAAACACAGGGCTATGGGGAGAGTGTGGAGCATTGGGATTTGTTTTGGAGGGCACTAGCAAAGACCTGCACAGGTGGACCAAATGGCCTCATTCTATGCTGTTAAATATGATGACTCGAAGGTACTATTAAACAATTAGCATGTGCTTCACCTCTAACCATAGCTAAAACGCCTTATGGTATCTTGATTGATAAATTCCTGCCACAAAGTCTTAGCTGCATCTTAACAAAAGGTTTAGAGTTGTGCTTGATGTTATTGTCATTTGCCATCCACATATACACATACACTTTCCAGTAGGGTCATTGGGCAGCAATCAGGAAGATGAACCTTGAGGCAGAACAGCCAACTGAAGCATCCCAAATGTTTATTCTGGCCAAAGCCAAATAAACGCAGCACAGGAATTGATTTGTTTGGCTTGGTACTTCATCGTGCTGCACCTTTAGCCACAAGTTCATTGTTGAATCCTATTCACAGTGTTGCAATAAACCATGAAAATGATCTAGTTAAAACAAAAAAAAACACAAGGCAGGATTCTGGTTTCAACTGGCATTTATTGCATCCTCAAAACGATTGTAAAAAGCTGACTACAATCAGGTCACATTCTTTACTCACTGAAGTCAGTGGTTGAATATAAGCATGGAGCAACCTGTAATTGTCTCTTTCTTCATTCCCTGTCTCTGCACTGTGAACACCTGTTCTTGTTTAGATGCAGCTCTCTCCACATTCACAGAGTTTGTTGGAATTGTCTGACAGCGCCGTGCTAGCCTTGCAAGGTGGGGGATTCTACATTCCACGGAATTTCAAAACTGCAGCACAAAGTACAATCTGCTTCTTTTGCAATGCTTTTATAAGCAGGAATCTCCAGCCAAGAGTTCTGGTCAAAGCCAGGAATCACATCAAACGAGTTTAAATCCAGCATGATCGGGTGCATTTTTGCAGGGTCAAAGATACGCACAGCTTTCAGGAACATATGAACATACGCACATATGAACATATAAATTAGGAGCAGGAGTAGGCCACTCGGCCCTTCGAGCCTGCTCCGCCATTCAATAAGTTCATGGCTGAACTGATTAATCCACATTTCCAACTACCTCCGATAACCTTTCACCCCCTTGCTTATCAAGATCTATCTACCTCTGCCTTAAAAATATTCAAAGACTCTGCTTCCAATGCCTTTTGAGGAAGAGACAACCAAAGACTCACGACCCGTTGAGAGAAAAAAGTTCTCCTCATCTCTGTCTTAAATGGGTGACCCCTTATTTTTAAACAGTGACCCCTAGTTCTAGATTCTCCCACAAGGGGAAACATCCTTTCCACATTCACCCTGTCAAGACCCCTCAGGAACTTATATATTTCAATCAAGTCGCCTCTTACTCTTCTAAATTCCAGCGGATACAAGCCTAGCCTGTCCAATCTTTCCTCTTTAGACAGCCCGCCCATTCCAGGCACTACACCTTCTCTGTACTGCCTCCAACGCATTTACATCCTTCCTTAAATAAGACGACCTGTACTGTACGCAGTACTCCAGATGTGATCTCACCAATGCCCTGTATAGCTGAAGCATAACCTCCCTACTTTTGTATTCAATTCCCCTCACGATAAACGATAACATTCTATTAGCTTTCCTAATTATGTGCTGTACCTGCATACTAACCTTTTGCGAATCATGCACTAGGACACCCAGATCCCTCTGCCTCTCAGAGCTCTGCAATCTCTCATCATTTAGATAATATGCTTCTTTTTTATTCTTCCTACCAAAGTAGACAATTTCCCACTTTCCCACATTATACTCCATTTGCCAGGTCTTTGCCCACTCACTCAACTTATCTATATCCCTTTGCAGCCCGCTTATGTCCCCTTCACAAGTTAGTTTCCTACCTATCTTTGTGTCATCAGCAAATTTAGCAACCATACCTTCGGTCCCTTCATCTAAGCCATTAATATAAATTGTAAAAAGTTGAGACCCCAGCACAGATCCCTGTAGCACACCACTCGTTACATCCTGCCAACCACAAAATGACCCATTTATGCCTACTGTCTGTTTCCTGTTAGCTAGCCAATCTTCTATCCATGCCAATATGTTGCCCACCATACCATGAGCTTTTATTTTCGGCAATAACCTTTGATGTGGCACCTTATCAAATGCCTTCTGGAAATCTAAGTGCAATACACATCCACCGGTTCCCCTTTATCCACAGTACATGTCATTCCCTCAAAGAACATCAATAAATTGGTTAAACATGATTTTCGTTTCACAAAATCATGTTGACTTTGCCTGATTACCTTGATTTTTTCTAAATGCCCTGCTATAACGTGTTTAATAATAGCTTCTAACATTTTCCCTAAGACATAGGTTAAGCTAACTGGACTCTAGTTTCCTGCTTTCTGTCTCTCTCCCTTTTTGAATAAAGGGGTTACATTCACTATTTTCCAATCTAACGGAACCTTCCCCGAATCTAGGGAATTTTGGAAAATTAAAACTAACGCATCAACTATCTCACTAGCCACTTCTTTTAACACCCTTGGATGAAGTCCATCAGGGCCGGGGACTTGTCAGCCCGCAGGTCCAACAATTTGTTCAGTACCACTTCCCTGGAAATTGTAATTTTCTTGAATTCCTCCCTCCCTTTCATTTCCTGACTTACAGCTAATACTGGGATGTTACTTGTATCTTCAACAGCGAAGACCGATGCAAAATACCTGTTCAATCATTCTGCCATCACCTCATTATCCATTATTAGGACCAACGCTCACTTTGTTAACTTTTCTTTTTTAAATATCTATAGAAACTCTAACTATCTGTCTTTATATTTCTTGCTAGTTTTTTTCTCATACTCTAATTTTACCTTCCATATCAATTTTTTAGTCATTCTTGGCTGTTTTTTATATTCTGTCCAATCTTCTGACCTGCCTCCCATCTTTTGCACAATTGTATGCTTTTTCTTTAAGTTTGATACTATCTTGAACTGTTTTAGTTAACCATGGATGACAGGTCCCACCCTTGGAATTTTTATTTATCGTTGAAATGTATCTTTTCTGTGTATTCTGAAATATCCCGTTAAATGTCTGCAACTGCATCTCAATTGACCTATCCCTTAACCTGATTTGCCAGTTCACTTTAGCTAGCTCTGTTTTCATGCCCTCATAATTGCACTTATTTAATTTTAAAACACTAGTCTTGGACCCACTCTTCTCTCCCGCAAACAATGTAAAATTCAATCATATTATGATCGCTGCTACCTAGGGGCGCCTTAACTATGAGGTCATTAATTAATTCTATCTCGTTGCACAATACCAGGTCTAGTATAGCCTGCTCTCTGATTGGCTCCAGAATGTATTGTTCCAAGAAATTATCACAAAAACATTCTATATACTCATCTAGGCTAGGCTACCTCGGCCCATCTGATTTTTCCAGTCTATATGTAGGTTAAAACCCCCCATAATTATCACTGCACCCTTCTGACAAGCTGCCATTATTTACTTTATACCCCATCCTACAGTGTGGTTAATGTTAGGTGACCTGTACACCACTCTCATCTCTACCCAAACTGCTTCTACGTCCTGGTCTCCTGAACTTAGGTTATCCCTCTCTATTGCGCTAATACTACTAATTAACAGAGCTACCCCTCCACCTTTTCCTAGCTTCCTGTCCTTCCTAAATGCCATGAACCCTTCAATATTCAGGTATCAATCTAGGTCCTGCAGCCATTTCTCTGTAATGGCTTATTTATTTCTATTTGTGCTCTCAGTTCATCTCTTTTGTTTCAAATGCTACATGCATTCAGGTACAGAACCTTTAGTTTTATCCTATTATTTTTGTAACCTCTACCCTTATCTGTTGATTTACTCTTAGATTTGTATGCTCGGTCCCTTCCTGTCACAGTCTGTTTATCATTTCCCATATCATTTCTCTCTTGCTACTCTACTCCTTGATTTACCATATCTTCCCAAATTTGATCCCTTGCTCCCACTATTCTGTTAAAAACCCTTGCCACAGAAGGTTGTTTAAAGCTCTGAGTCGCCTTTTCTTCATCGCTTGACTCTTAGCACGAATATTGTTTGAGCTTCTTTGCCATGCAAGAAAACACCTGTAGACCACAGGAATGTAATTCAGCGTCATTAATGTTGATCGTTTGACTGCGATTCAGCCCAGAACAGTACATCCATTACTTTATTGTAAGCTTTGAGGATTGTGACGTGTCGAGATTCAAACCAAGTGATTAAACCCATGCATTCTTGGCAAACTGAACCTCCTCATTAAGCTGAGCATCGGTTAGAAGGGTAACAATGTCTGTTAAAACCTGTGGTTTCAGTGCCAGTGTGAACTATCCTGAGACAAAGTCTGAGTAATATTTCAGGTGAGCTGCATGATACTGTACTGCCCGAAATCAAGAATTCCAACGTATAACTACTGGCTTTGGAGGAAGGGCGATGCTTTGTTCCCCAATTTCAGCTGCATTTGCATTGTGTTCCCTGTATCAAAGCTTGCAGCTGGAGCAGTGTTTGAAGATCTTTTTAATGCAGCTGAGCAGTTCGTCAATTTCACCAAACTCGCTTTTCCACTACTCACTGACAAGAGAAATTATATGTGCATTACATATAATATTGACAGCATTTGGCATGACACCTTGGAGCACAAATTTGAAAGATTTTGTCATGCAAGTTGCATTGTCACTAATAAAAGCAGGCGCTCCGTTGAAATCTACACCGTATTTTGAAACAGTTTTGAATATCACTTGGGAAAATGTAGTGTAATTAACAGCTCCTAAACGGACGCAATATACGAGCACTGTTAGCTTTCCTAACTGTACATCTTCAGCCTTACCAGGCATAAAATCGAACAAAATATACAGCGCATGGTTGTCTTGCTCATCGGTGGACTCAACACAAATAATTGCAAAAGACTCATATGTGTTCATCTGAGACATCTCTGAACAATGTGTAGCAAAAATCTTTGGTAGGTAGTCCTGTCAGTTTATTTGCACTTGGCAAACAACCACCATTTTGCACATTACATTGCAGCTTTAGGTGACCAAGTTTTTCCAATGGTATGTTGGTGTTTGCAAAAGCATCCACAAGTTCCACTGTAACCAACTGATGATTTTCTGAGCTCTGTCGATTTCTTAAAAAGTTCATTTTCCAGCAGTGCTCTCTTTCTGCTGCAATGGCTTTCAGACTCTAAGTGGCGTTGAGCCGTTGATCACTCTGTCTGATCCAATGAAACATAGTGGCTTGCACAAAACAGTATTTCACCACCAGCATGCAGAATTCGGCTTCCAAATTCTTTCACTCAATGTGCTGCAGTAATGGCTGCGGCCATTTTTGATTTGCTCAATCTGGCATTCTCACTTATCTGCCAATATTTGACTGCTTCTCTCAAAACTGCACCTGAAGCCCACTCTCACCTACTGCTTTTTAAAAAAAAATTCATTCATGGGATGTGGGCATCGTTGGCTAGGCCAGCATTTATTCCCATCCCTAATTGCCCTCGAGAAGGTGGTGATGAGATGCCTTCTTGAACTGCTGCAGTCTATGTGGGGTAGGTACACCTGCAGTACTGTTGGAAAGGGAGTTCCAGGATTTTGATCCAGCGACAGTGAAGGAACGGAGATATAGTTCCACGTCAGGATGGTGTGTGGCTTGGAGGGCAACTTGCAGGTGATGGTGTTCCCATGCATCTGTTGTCTTTGTCCTTCTAGTTGGTAGAGGTCACGGGTTTGGAAGGTGCTGCCCAAGGAGCCTTGGCGAGTTGCTGCACTGTATCTTGTATATGGTACACACCGCTGTCACCGTGCATCGGTGGTGGAAGGAGTGAATGTTTATGGATGGGGTGTCAATCAAGTGGGCTGCTTTGTCCTGGATGATGTCTACCTTCCTGATTGTTGTTGGAGCTGCACACATCCAGGCAAGTGGAGAGTATTCCATCACACTCCTGACTTATGCCTTGTAGATGGTGGACAGGCTTTGGGGAGTGAGGTGGTGAGTTACTCGCTTCAGGATTCCTACCTCTGACTTGCTCTTGCAGCCATGGTATTTATATGGCTACTCCAGTTCTGATCAATGGCAACCCCCTAGGATGTTGATGGTGGGGGGGGGATCCAGCGATTGTAACGCCATTGAATGTCAAGGGGAGATGGTTAGATTCTCTCTTGTTGGAGATGGTCATTGCCTGGCACTTGTGTGGTGCGAATGTTAGTTGCCACTTATCAGCCCAAGCCTGGATATTGTCCAGGTCTTCCTGCATTTCTACACGGTCTGCTTCAGTATCTGAGGAGTTGCAAATGGTGCTGAACATTGTGCAATCATCAGCAAGCATCCCCACTTCTGACTTTATGATTGAAGGAAGGTCATTGATGAAGCAGTTAAAGATGGTTAGGACACTACCCTGAGGAACTCCTGCAGTAATGTCCTGGAGCTGATATGATTGACCTCCAACAACCACAACCATCTTCCTTTGTGCTAGATACAACCAGCGGAGAGTTTTCCCCCTGATTGCCATTGACTCCAGTTTTGATAGGGCACCTTGGTGCCATACTCGGTCAAATGCTGCCTTGATGTCAAGGGCAATCACTCTCACCTCAGCTCTTGAGTTCAGCTCTTTTGTCTATGTTTGAACCAAGGCTGTAATGAAGTCAGAAGCTGAGTGGCCCTGGCGGAACCCAAACTGAGCGTCACTGAGCAGAACATTGCTAAGCAAGTGCCACTTGATAGCAATGTTGACGACCCCTTCCATCACTTCACTGATGTTTGAGAGTAGACTGATGCAGGGGGGTTATTGGCTGGGTTGGACTTGTCCTGCTTTTTGTGTACAGGACATACCTGGGCAATTTTCCACATTGCAGGGTAGATGCCAGTGTTATAGCTGTACTGGAAAAACCTGGCTAGGGGTGCAGCAAGTTCTGGAGCACAGATCTTCAGTACTATTGCCGGAATAGTGTCAGGGCCCATAGCCTTTGCAGTGTCCAGTGCCTTCAATCGTTTCTTGATATAATGCAGAGTGAATTGAATTGGCTGAAGACTGGCATCTGTGATGCTGGGGACTTCAGGAAGAGGCCGAGATGGATTATCAACTTGGCACTTCTGGCGGAGGATTGTTGCAAATGCTTCAGCCTTATCTTTTGAACTGATGTGCTGGGCTCCCCCATCAATGAGGATGGGGATATGTGTCGAGTCACCTCCTCCAGTTAGTTGTTTAATTGTCCACCATCATTCACGACTGGATGCGGCAGGACTGCTTAGATCTGATCCATTGGTTATGGAATCGCTTAGCTCTGTCTATCGCATGCTGCTTACACTGTTTGGCATGCAAGTAGTCCTGTGTTGCAGCTTCACCAGGTTGACACCTCATTTTGAGGTATGCCTGGTGCTGCTCCTGGCATGCCCTCCTGCACTCTTCATTGAACCAGGGTTGGTCCTCCGGCTTAATGGTAATGGTAGAGTGGGGAATATACTGGGCCATGAGGTTACAGATTGTGTTTGAATAGCATTCTGCTGCTGCTGATGGCCCACAGCGCCTCATGGATGCCCAGTTTTGCATTGCTAGATCTGTTCGCATTCTACTCCATTTAGCATGGTGGTAATGCCACACAACACGATGGAGGGTGTCTTCAATGTGAAGACGGGACTTCGTCTCCACAAGCACTGTGTGATGGTCACTCCTACCAATATTGTCATGGACAGATGCATCTGCAGCAGGCAGGTTGGGGAGGACAAGGTCAAGTATATTTTTCTCTCTTGCAGGTTCCCTCACAACTGCTAGACTGGGTCTGCAGCAAGTGATGTCCTTTTGGTGCAGCCAACTCAGTCAGTAGTGGTGCTACTGAGCCACTCTTGGTGATGGATGTTGAAGGCCCCACCCAGAGTGCATTCTGCGCCCTTGCCACCCTCAGTGCTTCCTCCAAATGCTGTTCAACATGGAGGAGTGCTGATTCATCAGCTGAGGAGGGGGCAGTAGGTGAAAATCAGCAGGAGGTTTCTTTACCCCTGTCTGACCTGTTCATGGGGTCCGGAGTCGATGTTGAGGACTCCCAGGGCAACTCCCTCCCGAATGTATACCATTGTGCTGCCACCTCTTCTTGGTCTGCCCTGCCAGTGGGACAGGACAGACCCGGGGATGGTGATGGCGGTGTCTGGGACACTGGGTATGATTTGGTGAGTATGACTGTGTTGCTTGACTAGTCTGTGAGACAGCTCTCCCAACTTTGGCACAAACCCCCAGATGTTAGTAAGGAGGACTTTGCAGGGTCGACAGGGCTGGATTTGCCATTGTCATTTCCGGTGCCGAGGACAATGCCAAGTGGTCCGTTCGGTTTCATTACTTATTGACTTCGTAGCAGTTAGATATAACGAAGTGGCTTGCTAGGCCATTTCAATGAGCATTTAAGAGTCAACCACATTGCTGTGGGCCTGGAGTCACATGTAGGCCAGACCAGGCAAGGACAGCAGATTTCCTTCCTTAAACGGCTTTAGTGAACCAGATGGGTTTTTACAACAATCAACAATGGTTTCATGCCCAGCAGTCAGCGCGGTCAGCCTTGTGTCAATGAATAAAACACACAAAGTTCGCAAAATGTTCAATTTCACGGAGCACCCGAGATTTCATGTTCCATGACCCATTTTTCATGGCCATGCATCTGGTAGGGCCCTACCTATAGCTTTTAATTCCATTTGCTCGAAACTTCTATGCTGAAAATAGTGATGGGTATTCCAGAGGATGGGGGTGGGTGGATAACTTCCACAGTTCAAAGAGAGAATGGCTTCCCTTTAACCAAAACGTGGAAGAGTTCTAAAACGGCTAACTGATTGCCAACCGGCAATGAAATCAGCCTACTGTGTCAGATGTGCATTGTGGATGCACAAGTAAGTCTGGCAATTAAAAGCAAGCATATAGTTTATTTTGCATGGTTATCAGCCTATCTTCCACCTCCGTGAGACCATCTGGAGATGAGATGTGCCCAAAACTTGTTAGGGTATTCAAACTTGAATAGAAATGGTACATATTAATCCATACTTTCCAGTCCACCAACCATGTCAAAATCTGACTTGCACAATAAACACAATTAGCCACCAGTAATGTTTCTGATTTGATGCTCGTTTTGTGACGAGTGAGCTTATTTTGGTCCAAGGCTGCATTAATGGGCCTACAATTGGCCTCAGTACCAATTGGCCTAGGGAGGAAGGAGAGATATTAACAGGGGGGTGCTCCTCCGCCTGATTTGTATTCTGTGGCTCCTGCTGGAATTTCCTCCTGCATAAATGCCATGCAAGGAGAGGACTGGCTTGGGCTGTGATGCCCCCATCAGCAAGCAGCCAGCTGACAGTGACAGTCTAAACCTGAAGGATGATCACTTGTACAAAGTACCAGAAAGCAGCCAGCTCCCAAAGCACCATATCCCACCATGAGTCAGCACCTTTAGGACAGGCAAGGAGAGATGAAGAGAAAAGCAGAGGAAGGAATAAAACACACTGAGCCAGCAAAAAATATTGAACATGTAATGAAAAACCTGTCACTGTAAGTAATTTATGTTTTAAACGTCTCCCATCATTACAGTAGTAGCCGAGAGATAAACTAATTGAAAATGATCAAAATATTTGTGAAAAAAAAGTCCAAAGAGTATGTTTGATTGACAGTAGTGGAGAAACTGTAGGGATCCCTGATTTTAAGCCTCCATCATTGATAGCCACACCTTCAGTTGCCCAGGCCCCAAGTTCTGGAATATCCTCCCTAAACCTCTACGCCTCACTTTCCTCTTTTAAGACACTCCTTACAACCTACATTTTTGATCAAGTTTTGGTCATCTGACCCAATAGGCTGAATTTTATCAGCCCACCACACTCCACAGCGGTGCTATATGTAAACAGCGGCCTTCTGACATGGAAGTGCCACCGCACAGCCCCCGCGATATTACGCATGGGAGCCGATTTTTAAACGGCTTCAAGCCCTTAGCAAAGGTTTACATTTTTAGAGGGATATTAGATTTCATTTGCTTTTAATAAATAATTAGAAGATGGAAGCCCTTTCCCAACACCCCTGCCAATGGTCTTTTCATTGCCCTATATTCAGAAAACCAATTTTATTCCCGACCCGAACTTCTCCCCGCCCTTCTTACATTTGCCCTTCAACCTCTTCCCACCGCCAATAAAAAGTGTTTTCCCCACTCCCCCACCTCTCCTGCACTTATAATTTTATTCCACCCTCCTCCCCACCAGTGTCTCACCTCCGAACTCCAATGGAGTTCCGAAGGCGCGCGGTTTGCGGCCGGTTAGCCGTAAAATCGGCGTGCATCCGCCGCCGTCTGGAGGTAAGTTAGTTTGAATTTTATTAATGCTCATTTATATATTTTAATGAGTGGCAGGGGGGTGCCGCACCGAGGCCTCAGCACCGGCGGTGCCTTCTCGGCATCATGGGTCTTGGCGAGCCACTCCTGCAAGTATTTTACAAGCCTCCCCGCCACGACCCACGGCATCGAGGGGCTGGTAAATTCAGCCCAAAATCTCCTTATGTAGCTTAGTGCCATAACTTTGTTTTATAATGCTCCTGTAAAACAGATCGGAATGTTTTATTATGCTAAAGGCACGATATAAATATAAGTTGTTGTTGTTGGATAAATGGTGAAAAGTAGTTTGAAAATTCATTTCCAACATTTCAAGCATAACACTAAATGGACTATGATTATGGCCAAAGAGAAAGGCAGGTTTTTTTTTTAATACTAAAACCGAAACTGGGGTTATCAAAGGTGATCATATCCAATTCAAATAGGGTTTGTGCAGGTAAATTACCACAAACACAGAGGTTTGCAAAATCCAGGGCTTCAGTCAGAAATGGATTATTAGGCTGAAATGTTTGGCTGTGCTGAACCTGAGAAAGTACAGAGATGAGCCAGCATTGATCACACTGTGCAACTGCCCTGCTGTGGAAGTTTAACAGAAAGTGGCAGCTGCACCCATAATCCCTTCACAAACGAACTCAAAGTAGCAGAGACACGATGCAAAACAATGAACACATTCAGTTTTCTGATTTAATCTGTGCTGCGGGGAAACACGACCCATATACCATAGCAATTACAATGTTATCAGCTTTGCAGGGTGCAAAACCAAAAGCTTTAAATGATTCTGTATTCCTGTGCACAATGATTCCAGAAAATATCTATTGGAATTGATCAAGAGTAGGGTGGTGAGGTGGGGGGGGGGGGGGGGCGTGGGGGTGATGGGAAAGGGAGAGAGAGAGAGAGAGAGAGAGAGAGAGAGAGAGAAAGAAAGAGAGAAGAATCTTCCAATACAAAGTAAAAATACTGACTTCATTTTAGTAAAAAAATTTCAACTCACGTTTGAAAATGAGTTCCCATTGCCATGAATTAGCCTGTAAAACTGGTTTTCAACAGACTTCCCCACTACGTACATGTATTTATTGATTCTTCCTCTCTGCTTTCACTTTATTGAGCCACTTTCCAGACTTTACCTTACCTTAGAGCAGCAAGGTGGTCGAGTCGAAGAGATTTCACTCTCTAACTAGATGGCGTGACTTACCTTCCAGTTCTGAGCAACTGAAAAACAAACTATTTCACAGTAAGTCATGAGTAACATCAGTGTGTTTTCTCCTACTTTTCTGTCTTACTTGTCCATCTGTTGCAGCTCCTCCATATTACACTGACTGCTTCATTCTCCTTACTAAAAGATGCATTTCATTTTATTTACAAGCACATGGGAAAGGCGTCCACTGCTATGTCCAGACTGGCCAAGAGAGTGTGGGAAAATGGTGCACTGACACAGAACACAAAAGTCCGAGTGTATCAAGCCTGTGTCCTCAGTACCTTGCTCTACGGCAGCAAGGCTGGACAACGTACGTCAGCCAAGAGCGACGTCTCAATTCATTCCATCTTCGCTGCCTCCGGAGAATCCTTGGCATCAGGTGGCAGGACCGTATCTCCAACACAGAAGTCATCGAGGCGGCCAACATCCCCAGCATATACACCCTACTGAGCCAGCGGCTCTTGAGATGGCTTGGCCATGTGAGCCGCATGGAAGATGGCAGGATCCCCAAGGACACATTGTACAGCGAGCTCATCACTGGTATCAGACCCACCGGCCGTCCATGTCTCTGCTTTAAAGACATCTGCAAACGCGTCATGAGGTCCTGTGACACTGACCACAAGTCATGGGAGTCAGTTGCCAGTGATCGCCAGAGCTGGCAGACAGCCATAAAGGTGGGGCTAAAGAGTGGCGAGTTGAAGAGACTTAGCTGCGGCAGGAAAAAAGACAGAAGCGCAAGGAAAGAGTCAACTGTGTAACAGCCCCAACAACCAATTTTATCTGCAGTGCCTGTGGAAGAGTCTGTCACTCTAGAATTGGCCTTTATAGCCACTCCAGATGCTGCTTCACAAACCACTGACCACCTCTAGGCACTTACCCATTGTCTCTCGAGACAAGAAGGCCAAAGATGATGATGATTCTTTATCGGGATTATTTTTCACAGCCGAAAATTCAAGTAGAAGTTTGAGGAAGAAAAACTTGATCTTGGTAAGTTTGACATCACTCTCCAACTTTTCAAAACATGGTATCCCACATCCTATTCCATACTTACTGCCATTCATCCATAACCCCAGTTTCTTACATTGGCTTCCTGTCTCTCAATGTATTATATCTAGCTTTTTTGTCCAAGTCCTCAAATCCCTCCAGACCCTCACTCCCACCCTCCCTCTGCAATGTCTTCCAGACGTATTTCCTCTCCCACTGATTTGGGTCTCCAACACTGCCTTTTGTACTCAACCACCCGCACCCCTGACCAACCTTGGTCTATATCTTGGCCTTTTTTCCTGGATTTCTCTCCCGAAACACATCTACCTATTCATTACTCTTTCTTTTGTTCAAATCCTTCTCCTGATTTTCAATCAATTTTCCATAATCTCTTCAAAATATCCTATCTTGACACAGCATTTAATCCTTTATCCCTTATATTTATTGAATGTTACCCTGACTCCAAGGTTTAGATAATGAGGAGAGATTACATAAACCAGCTTGCATTCCCCGGACTTGAGGCTTTTAGGATTTTGACAGGAATGAATAGCGTTGATAGAGAAAAACTTTTTCTGATGGTTGGGGAGTCTAGGGCAAGACGAGATAACCTTAAAATCACAGCCAGGCCATTGAGGAGAGAAGAAAACACTAATTCACGCAAAGGATTGTAGAAGTGTGGCGCTTTCTCCCACAAACAGTATAGATGCTAGCTAATAAATAATTTTATATCCAAGATTGATAGATTTTTGCCAGCCAAGGGTTTAAAGGATATGAAGCGCCAAGGCAAGTTGATAGAGTTGAGAGACAAATCAGGGACAATCTCACTGAATAGCGGAACAGGCTCAAGGAGCTGAATGGCTCCACCACCATCCATTAAGCACCCTGGGACATCTTTCTCGATTATAAATGCACAATATTCTACTGCCTAAGCTGCTTAGCCAAGTCTCACCTGTTCAAATAAATATTTTTCAGGGCAGAAACGTTTACTGTGTAACAGTAAAGTTAAATCTCTGTTTCAGGATCTTACATTATAGTTGTTGGGTTATACAAAAATCTTTCATCAATACAATGTTTACATTGAGTCCTTGAATCCTCCTTGGTCTCCCGCTTAATATGGTCTGCATTTAACCCACTGTAGAAATTCACCATTCCTAAGAATCAGACTATGTAGATGAAATAGTAAAAAATCTATGTATGTGCTCATATCACCAGGGTTATATTTTCATGATTTTTTTAATATTCGTTTGTGGGATGTGGGCATCGTTGGCTAGGCCAGCATTTATTGCCCATCCCTAATTGCCCTTGAAATGAGGCTATTTGAGAGGGCATTTTAAGAGTCAACCACATGTAGGCCAGACCAGGTAAGGACGGCAGATTTCTTTCCTTAAAGGATATTAATGAACCAGATGGGTTGTTACAACAATTGACAATGGTTTCAGAGTAACTATTACTCTAGCTTTCAATTCCAGATTAATTAATTTAATTCAAATTTCATCATCTGCAATGGAGGGATTTGAACCCATGTCCCCAGAACATTAGCCTGGGCTCTGGATTACTAATCTAGTGACATTACCACTATGACACCACCTCCAACTTTTGCCTGTTATGGGCTCTGACAACATTCCGGCAATAGTACTAAAGACCTGTGCTCCAGAACTAGCTGCGCCCCTTGTCAAGTTGCTCCGGCAATGTGGCAAATTGCTCAAAATTTGTCTTGTACACAAAAAGTAGGACAAATCCAACCCGGCCAATTACCCGCTATCAGTCTACTCTCCGTCATCAGCAAAGTGATGGAAGGGGTCATTAACAGTGCTATCAAGCAGCACTTGCTCAGCCATAACCTGCTCACTGACGCTCAGTTTGGGTTTCACCAGGAACACTCAGCTCCTGACCTCATTACAGCCTTCGTACAAACATGGACAAAACAGCTGAACTCGAGAGGTGAGGTGAGAGTGGCTGCCTTTGACATCAAGGCAGCAGTTGACCGAGTATGGCACAAAGGTGCCTTAGCAAAACTAGAGTCAATGGGAATCGGGGGAAAGCTTGCCGTTGATTGGAATCATGCCTCGCACTAAGGAAAATGATTGTGGTTTTTGGCGGTCAATCATCTCAGGCCCAGGACATCACTGCAGGAGTTCCTCAGGGTAGTGTCCTCGGCCCAACTGTCTTCAGCTGCTTCATTAATGACCTTCCCTCCATCACAAGGTCAGAAGTGGACATGTTCACTCATGATTGCACAATGTTCAGCACCATTCGCGACTCCTCAGATACTGAAGCAGCCCATGTCCATATGCAGCAAGACCTGGACAACGTCCAGGCTTGGGCTGATAAGCAGCAAGTAACATTCGTGCCACACAAGTGCCGGGCAATGACCATCTCAAACAAGGGAGAATCTAACCATCGCCCCTTCACCTTCAAAGGCATTACCATTGCTGAATCCCCCACTATCAACATCCTGGGGGTCAACCATTGACCAGAAACTGAACTGAACCAGCCACATAAATGCTGTGGCTACAAGAACAAGTCAGAGCCTAGAATTCTGTGGCGTGTAACTCACCTCCTGTCTTCCTGATGCCTGTCCACCATCTACAAGGCACAAGTCAGGAGTGTGATGGAATACTCTCCACTTGCCTGGATGGGTGCAGCTCTAACAACACTCAAGAAGCTTGACACCATCCAGGACAAAGCAGCCCGTTTGATTGGCACCCCATCCACCACCTTCAACATTCACTTCCTCCACCACTGACTCTCAGTGGCAGCAGTGTGTACCATATACAACAATTCACCAAGGCTCCTTTGACAGCACCATCCAAACCCACGACCTCTACCACCTAGAAGGATAAGGGCAGCAGATGCATGGGAACACCACCACCTGCAAATTCCCCTCCAAGCCACACACCATCCTGACTTGGATCTATATCACCTTTCCTTCACTGTGGCTGGGTCAAAATCCTGGAACTCCCTTCCGAACAGCACTGTTGGTGTACCTACACCCAGGAACTGCACCGGTTCAAGAAGGTAGCTCACCTTCTCAAGGTCAATTAGGGATGGGCAATAAATGCTGGCCTAGCCAGCGATACCCACATCTCCGTAACAAAAAAAACCACAGTAAATAGCATACAACACTGAGGCAAGGAAAACACCAAAGATTCACTCAAGATTTAGAATTTAAATGGCTCTATTGGAATAGAATGTTATTTTGATACTACGAGCAACTAGCACTCTTGATAATACAAAGTACACTGTCTATTATATTATTATAAGTTTGTCAATAGGTTTGCCAGCTCATTAGGGGAAGGTTAATGAGCAACATCAACGGAAATGATGACATGCAAGCTCACCTACCATGAAATCACTTGGTTGTATCCATACTGGAAGTCTCTTTCCTGGCTTTTCCGGACAGGATATACCAACTGGTTCTCATGAAAGTATAGGACCTTTTTCAATTTGGCAAGGTCAGGTCTGAGGGCAACCAGTTCAGCCAGGTTAAGGACGGAGCTTGTGAACAGGACCCTATAAAACAAGGACAGCAGTGTTTGCAAATATTGAGTATGTTCCATTGGATATCCATCACTCCCTTCCCCCACACCAAAGCAGAAAAAAAACCCTACAGGGACACATCAGAAGCTGAGCATTAATACCATGTAGCTGCACTGAAAGTTTTGATCTTTTAAAGCAACTGCTATGAACTCCAACTAAAAAGAGTTGGCATCACATTGGTCTTTTGAGCTCTGTTACTGTAAAAGCTGCAGCATAAAAAAGGGAGACAAGATGGATTTTATTGAAGGAGGCAAGAAAAGTGATATCTGAAGGACAAGTGGAACAAAGATAAGATTGAATGGGGAATACTAGGATTGCTGGACTCATTAAAATTTCCTATTTCTTGTAGGATCTTGCTGTTGAACGACCACAATATTTTTTATGAGTGAAATGGATAGTCAAAAAATGTTTCTTTTGGCAAACTGCTGACTAATGACTCCAGTGACCCCCTAGAAATTTATTTGGCCACAGAGATTTTGAAAGTTAACTGGAGTCAATTAATCTTCAACCTGTGGAAATACGAACAGTTAATCATAAAAAATAATAAATACAGGATTTGCTCTTTTCAAAAAAACTAAGATATTTTCAGCACAGATACTAAAATGACTGCAAATAAATGAGAGCGTTGAAAATAAACTTTACATATTGGCAGCAATGTGAGAAACACAGTATATCACCAAATTCTCACAACTTTGTTTTCAACACTTTCTATGTATACCACTTAACTGTTGTCCACGGAAATATTACAAAAGCAATGAAACACCAACAATTCTAAAACACATGAAACTTTCATCATAAAGCCCTCAAAAATAAGTACCACTCTTTCAAAAGTGACTGTCCAAATCACCACCAAAAATTCGTAATTAAAGCAGAAAATGCTGGAAATACTCAGCAGGTAAGGGAGTATCTGTAAAGAAAGAAACAGTTGACCTTTCATCAGAATTTCAGTCTTACCCCCTGCCCTAGAGCTGAACCCGTGTTTCTCTCTTCTCTCCTCATGCCCATTCTGAACTCTTGTCCGCGAGACCCACCTCCTGCTCTGTCAACTCTATTTCCACTAAACTGCTAACCAGCCAAATTCCTTTTCTGCTCCCCTCCCCATTCTAACGGATATTGTAAATGATTCCTTCTCCTCAGATACTGTGCCCCTCCTTTTAAAATCTGCCAATATCAACCTCCATCTCAAAAATTCCACTCTGGAAAACTCTGGCCTACTAATTTACCAGTCTATCTCCAACCTCCATTTCTTCGCCAAAGTCCCTGAATGTGATGTTGCCTCCCAAATCCATGTCCATCCTTCCAGAAACTCCATGCTTGAACCTCTCCTGAGATTTCCACCCTGCCACATCACTGAAACAGCCCTAATCAATGTCACAAATGACATCCTGTGTCACTGTGACCATGGTGCACTCTCTCCCTTCATCCTTCTCAACCTGTCTACAACCTTTGAAACCGCTGACCACACCATTCTCCTCCGCTGCCCAGCTGAGTGGGACTGCCCTAATCTAGTTCTACTTTTGCCTATCCATCAGCCGCCAGATAATCTCTTGCAATGGCCTCTCTTTCTGTCCCTGCACCATTACCTCTGGAGTACTGAAGAATCTATCCTTGGCCTCCTCTTTCTCATCTACATGTGGCCCACATGACATTGTTTGAAATTTGAATTGCTCCACCATTGGTGGCCATGCCTTCAATGTCCAGAGCCTAAGCATTGGAATTCCCTCCCTTAACCTCATCACACCTGCCAAATGGAAACATATTAATTTTGTCATTTGGGACACTACTTGAAACTTTTTACTAGATATTGAAATAACTTGTTTAAAAAAAGTACAGCTGAGCAGCTGAAAACATGGTTGCACATTTGCATTCTGAGAGACATGAATGGAGAGACAATGGGGATGCTCCTTGATTCAATTAACAAGATTGGTATGGACAATAGTGATGATCAAAAGACACCGGTAGCTTTTGACTTTGTAAAAAACAAAACCCCACCGAGTGTGTCTGGGAGGCACTGAAATCGAATAACCCTCCCAGAAGTTGCTGTTTCAAACAAAGAGATGGGCACATGACCTACCTGCTGGTAAGACACAGAAAGGAAGAGACTACAATTTTCAACACCAAAGAGAAAACCTCTCTCTTTCCAGCAAATTCCCAGGAAAATCACAGTGGCAGCTTCTACACTTCAAAACTACAGAAAAAGCACCTCTTCGGCCTTCTGCTACCAGAGAAGCAAGTCAACAGGCCCCAGCGAGAACGCCAGACCTTAACTTCAATCAAGGTCATTACATCAAAGACAACAGACAGTACCTGTATTCCATTTATTTACAACTCCACTTCAACCCCCACCCCCCAACTCTTTCTTCCCCTCTGTATCTATTTTTGTGTGTGTGTGTCACTTGTATGCATGTGGGTGTGGTTGCGTCGAGTATTTTAGTAATTCTAATCGGGTTAGAGTGATAAGACTAATAAACTTACATCTTTCTTGGTTAAACCTAATAAAACCTGTCTAACTGTCATTACAAATAAACCAGAGTGCAGATGATTTGGAGTTGGGGACCACGTGTAGGGTGTCAAAGTTTGCAGATGATACTAAGATGAGTGGCAGAGCAAAGTGTGCAGATGACTGTGAAACTTTGCAGAGGAACATAGATACATTGAGTGAGTGGGCAAAGGTCTGGCAGATGGAATACAATGTTAATAAATGTGAAGTCATTCATTTCGGTAGGAGTAACAGGAAAAAGGATTATTACTTGAATGGTAAAAAGTTGCAGCATGCTGCTATGCAGAGGGACCGAGGTGTCCTTGTGCATGAATCGCAGAAGGTTGGTCTGCAGGTACAGCAAGTAATTAGGAAGGCAAATGGAATTTTGTCCTTCATTGCTAAAGGGATTGAGTTTAAAAGCAGAGAGGTTATGTTGCAGCTGTATAAGGTACTGGTGAGGCCGCACCTGGAGTACTGTGTGCAGTTTTGGTCTCCTTACTTGAGAAAGGATATACTGGCACTGGAGAGGGTGCAGAGGTGGTTCACTAGGTTGATTCCGCAGTTGAGGGGGTTGGCTTATGAGGAGAGACTGAGTAGATTGGGATTATATTCATTGGAGTTCAGAAGAATTAGGGGATATCTTACAGAAACATATAAAATCATGAAGGGAATAGATAAGATACAAGTAGAGAGGATGTTTCCACTGGCAGGTGAAGCTAGGACAAGAGGGCATAGCCTCAAGATTAGAGGGAGCAGATTTAGGACTGAATTAAGAAGGAACTTCTTCACCCAGAGGGTTGTTAATCTATGGAATTCCTTGCCCAGTGAATTAGTTGACGCTTCTTCAGTAAACGTCTTTAAAGCTAAGGTAGATATCTTTTTGAACAATAAAGGAATTAAGGGATACGGTGGGAGCGCGGGTAAGTGGATCTGAGTCCACGAAAAGATCAGCCATGATCTTATTGAATGGCGGAGCAGGCTCGAGGGGCCGGACGGCCTACTCCTGCTCCTAGTTCTTATGATCTTATGAACAAGGGCTCACTGAGGCGGTAAGCTAAAAATCACGGTGTTTTAAAAGATAAACCCTGTTAGAGCCAAACCAGGAAAGGGGCAAGAGACCCCTTTCTCACCAGGTCGTAACACTAGTGAATCACTTTGGCAATTTTACTATGTTAAAACTGCTATATAAATTCAAGTTGTTGTTGAAAATACGTCAAGTTCCACATATACGCTGACAATGGCCTCACCGCCATTCCTCTTGAACTATCCACTGCCTGTGCTGTCAAATTGCTTGTGTAACACCCAATCCTGGATAAGCCAAAATTTCCTCCAATTAAACTTTGGGAAGATGGAATCATTATCTTTGATCCCCGCCACAAATTCTAATCCTTAGCCATTGGTTACATCCCCCTCCCTGACCATTGTCTCAAACTGAACCACAGCATTCTTTGGCCTTGAGCTGAACGACTAACTCCATAGCCTCTCCATCACCAAAACTGTTCTTGAACATGTGGGTTGTCACCTAAATCCATGCTCATCTGCAGTTTGAATCTCTCCATTCAAGTTTCAATCCATTTCACACCACCACAATGGTCCTAAGCAAAGTCACAAATGGCATCCTCTGTAACTATAGTGCATTAATCCCCATTGCCTACCTCAACCCTCTCTACAACCTTTGACATGTGTGACCACACCATCCATTCAGATGTCTTCCTCTGTTGTCCAACTCAGTGGGACTACCCTCACTTGATTCTGCTTTTACCT
Source organism: Heterodontus francisci (assembly GCF_036365525.1). NCBI lineage: Eukaryota > Metazoa > Chordata > Chondrichthyes > Heterodontiformes > Heterodontidae > Heterodontus > Heterodontus francisci. Next base: position 33,934,026 of record NC_090377.1, on the reverse strand, counting down.
ACTCAATCATAGCCAGACTATCTCCAACAATGGCTTCTCTTCCTGCCAGCAAACTGTTACCTCCAGAATACACCAACAATCTATCCTGACCCCTTCCTCATCTATCTGCTGCCCTCTAGCTTCATCATGCTCAGACATGGATTCATTTTCCATGTGCATGCCTACACCACAGCTCTATCTCTTCACCACCACTCTTGACCGTTCACTGCCTCAGTGTTGTCAGACTGCTCTAGCCTTCAACAACCTGCAATTTACTCCAGCCAAATATCAATAAAACCAAAGTTATAGTTTTTGGCCCCCACCATAAATTTCATACCCTTGCCATCAATTCCACATTCCTCCTAGCCTACCTCAGGCTGAACCAGTCAATTCACATCTTTGGTATCCTTAGCCAAGTTGCAGAGAGATGCCATATCCAGCTCACATAAAGACACCCTACTTCTACCTCCACAATATCACCCATCTCTACCTCTGTCTCAACCAATCTGCTGCTGAAACCCTCGGCCATGGCTTTGTCACCTCCAAACTTGACTATTCCAATGTTGACAGGCCAGTTGCTTGGCCACATGCTCTGGACTTCCTTCCCTAATCCCTCCACTATATCTGGCTCTTTTAAGACCTTCGTTACTACTTACCTATCCTACCAAGCTTTTGGCCAGCCTCCTAAAATCTCCTCCTTTGGCTGAGCATTCCGTTTTTCCTTACACCTTGAAGCATTTTTTGTACGTCAAAGGTTCGATATAAATGCAAGTTGTTTAAATGTGAATATTTAACTGCTGATTTCTAATCAGAAATCCCATGATTGAACATGTTTTGCACATTCTCTCACTCCTCTTCAAATAGATTTCATGAAATTCTTAGTGCACTGCTATAGCATACTCAAGCGCCAGCAAATAAGGTCAGTGCAGGGAAAAATGGTAAAAAGACAGAATTAAAGGCTCTTTACCTGAATTCACACCACATTCATAACAAGATGGATGAATTGATAACACAAATAGAAATAGTATGATATGATAGCCATTACAGAGCATGGTTGCAAGGTGATCAAGGCTGAAAACTGAATATTCAAAGTTATTTGATATTTCAGAAGGACAGGATGAAAGGAAAAGGAGGTGGGATAGCTCTGTTAATAAAGGATGAGGTCAGTACATTAGTGAGAAATGATCTTGGTTCGGAAGATCAAGATGTGGAATCAGTTTGGGTGGAAATAAAAAATAACAAGGGAAAGAAGTCAATGGTGGGAGTAGTTTATAGGCCCACTAACAAACGTTACACTGTAGGACACAGTATAAATCAAGAAAGGTAAAAAAGTGATTTTAAGTGAGTGATTTTAATCTCCTTATCAATTGGACAAATCAAATTGGCAAAAGCAGCCTGGAGGATGAGTTCATAGACTGTATTCAGGACAGTTTCTTAGAACAATACATTCTGGAACCAACGATGCAGCAGGCTATTTTAGACCTGGTAATATGTAATAAGACAGGATTAATTAATGACCTCATAGAAATGGGTCCTCTCGGCAAGAGTGATCATAACATGATGAACTTCACGTTGAATTTGAGGATAAGAAATTTGGGTATGAAACTAGTGCCTTAAAGTTAAATAAAGGTAATTACAAGGCTATGAAGACAGAGTTGGCTAACATGGACTGGGAAAACAGGTTAAAAGATAAGCTGGCAGAGAAGCAGGAGCAGATATTTAAGGAGATATTTCAGAACTTTCAACAAAGATATATTCCATTGAGAAAGAAAGACTATGAGAAGAATGCACCATCCGCAGCTAAGTAAGGAAGTTAAGGATGGTATCAAATTGAAAAGAAAGATGTACAATGCTGCAAAGATTAGTGGCAGGCCAGAAGATTGAGATCATTTTCGAAACCAGCAAAGGATAACTTAAAAAGGGAAAAATTGAAGTATGAAATTAAACTAGCAATAAATATAAAAACAAACAGTAAAAGCTTCTACAAGTATATAAAAAGGAAAAGAGTAGTTATAGTAAGTACAAAATTAAAATACTGCAGATGCTAGAAAACTGAAACAAAAACAGAAAATGCTGGAAGTACTCAGCAGGTCAGGCAGCATCTGTGGAGAGAAAAACAGTTAATGTTTCAGGTCGATGACCTTTCATCAGGACTGGCAAAGGTTAGAAATGTAGCATGTTTTGAGCAAGTGAAAGAGGTGGGGGAGGGGGGTTGCGGGGAGAACAACCACCAAAGGGAAGGTCTGTGATAGGGTGGAGGACAGGAGGCATTAAATGACAGAAGTTTTCACGGTACAAAACCACATAAAGAAACAAAAGATGTGTCTGGTGGAGGTGTAGATGGCAGGATAGCAGCCATCTGAACAAATGGAGAGACCTAAAGTAAGTGTTGGTCCCTTAGAGAATGAGACTGGGGAATTAATAATGGGAAACAAGGAAATGGCACCGACTTTGAACAAGTATTTTGTATCTGCTTTCACGGAAGAAGACACATAAAAGCACCCCAAGAATAGCAGCAAATCAAGAGGCAAAAGGGAGGGAGAACTTGAAACCGTCACCATCACTGGAGCAAAGGTACTAGGCAAACTAATAGGACCAAAGACTGGGAAGTCCTCTGGACCAGAAGGCCTGCATCTTAGGGTCTCAAAATTAGCGGCTGCAGAAATAGTTGATGCATTGGTTGTAATCTTCCAAAATTTCGGAGATTCTGGAAAGGCCCCAGCGGATTGGAAAACTACAAATGTAACACCTCTATTCCAGAAAGGAAGGAGACAGAAAGCAAGAAAATATAGGCCAGTTAGCCTGACATCTGCCATTGCGAAAATGCTAGGATCCATTATTAAGGAAGTTGTAGCAGGACAGTTAGAAAATCATAATGCAATCAGGCAGAGTCAACATGGTTTTATGAAATGGAAATCATGTTTGACAAATTTATTAGAGTTCTTTTCGGATTTAACAAGCAGGGTAGATAAAGGGGAACCAATAGATGTAGTGTGGTTGGATTTCCAAAAGGCACTCGATAGGGTGCTGCATGAAACATCACGACACAAAATGTTGGGGTTGTTGGGGGTAATATATCAGCATGGACAGAGGACTGGCTAACTAACAGGAAACAGAGTCAGGATAAATGAGGTATGTTCAGGTTGGCAAACTGTAGCTAGTGGAGTGCCATAGGGATCAGTGCTGGAGCCTCAACTATTTACAATCTATAGTAATGACTTGAATGAAGGTACCGAGTGCACTGTAGCCAAATTTGCGGACGATACAAAAATAGGTAGGAAAGCAAGTTGTGAGGAGAGCAGAGAGTCTGCAAAGGGATATAGATAAGTGAGTGGGCAAAAATTTGGCAGATGGAGTATAATGTGGAAAAATGTGAGGTTGTCCACTTTGGCAGGAAGAATAGAAAAGCAGATTATTATTTAAATAGAGAGGCGCTGCAGAGGCTGCAGTACAGAGGGTCCTGGGTATCCATGTACATAAATCACAAAAAGTTAGCATGCAGGCACAGCGAATAATTAAGAAAGCAAATGGAATGTCAGCCTTTATTGCAAAGGGGATGGAGTATAAAAGTAGCCAAGTCTACAGTGTTGTGTACAGTATTGATTAGATTAGATTAGATTAGAGATACAGCACTGAAACAGGCCCTTCGGCCCACCGAGTCTGTGCCGAACATCAACCACCCATTTATACTAATCCTGCACTAATCCCATATTCCCACCAAACATCCCCACCTGTCCCTATATTTCCCTACCACCTACCTATACTAGTGACAATTTATAATGGCCAATTTACCTATCAATCTGCAAGTCTTTTGGCTTGTGGGAGGAAACCGGAGCACCCGGAGAAAACCCACGCAGACACAGGGAGAACTTGCAAACTCCACACAGGCAGTACCCGGAATCGAACCCGGGTCCCTGGAGCTGTGAGGCTGCGGTGCTAACCACTGCGCCACTGTGCCGCCCTCATTTAAGGAGGAATATACTTACATTGGAAGCAGTTGAGAGAAGGTTCACGAGGCTGATTCCTGGGATGAAGAGGTTGTCTTATGAGGAAAGGTTAAGCCTATACTCACTGGAGTTCAGAAGAATGAGAGATGATCTTATTGAAGCATATATGATTCTGAAAGGGCTTGACAGGGTAGGTGCTGAGAGGATGTTCCCCCTTGTAGGCGAATCTATAACTGGGGGTACAGTTCAAAAATAAGGGGTCTTCCACTTAAGACGGAGATGAGGAAGTATTTCTTCTCTCAAGAAGGTCATTATATTTGGAATTATCTTCCACACAGAGAAGTGGAGGCTGGGTCATTGAATATATTCAAGGCTGAGTTAGACGGACTTCTGCTGTACATGGGGGCCAAGGGTTATGGGGGCCAGCAGGAAAGTGGAGTTAAGGCCACAATCAGATCAGCCATGATCTTATTAAATGGCAGAGCAGGCTTGAGGGGCCAAATGGCCTACTTCTGCTCCTAATTCTGATGATCTTATGATCCTTCCAGATTCATTCCCATAATCCCAATCTTTGACAGGTCAACAAAGAGGAATGTAGAGTGAAGATTATGTCCTGCCCCAAATAAATGTTAGTGGAAAAGAAACTAGGTCATATTAACCCAGGTTGTTCTCATACGCTCTTGAACAGCTAGTCAGACAACTACAATGACAGAGACTAAGGAATAGGTCAACTTAAAAAGAGAAAAAGATATATCAAAAAAAAAAAGCTTGAACCAAATCATCTACCAATCAGGAGAATACTAATTTTAATAAACTACTCTGGAAGTTAAATCTTGTTTAGATATGAAGGCCCTAAATGTCAACTATTGCACTTGGGAGTCACTAGCTGGGAAAAGAAGGAAATGGCGACACATTTTGTAGACTGATGTGCATTGCCACGATGACCAGTTGCTACAGCAGCTTAGCAACAGGCGCCAAAATCAAAAACAACATCTCACAGCGTCACTTGGCGACTTCAAGTGCAGCACTTTTGGCAGAACCTGCTCTCAAGGATTGGCCTTCACAGCCATCAACAAAGGTGCACCAAGAAAAGACAACCCACCTAAATGGATTGTTTGTTGCATGTCCATCATCCTTCATAGATGGAAGGGTGCCAACCAGTTTCAAAGGTAATTTGAATATTGATCTAGAGATAGTGTTCCAACATTATGGCCTCTGCTCCACACTTCAATATTAACAATATTTTGGTTCATGTTTCATAAAAGAGTTTTATTTGAGAAAGCAAAAAAAGAGCACAGACAAAAAGGGTATTCAGCAGATTGCAACATCTGGTCTTAAACAATACAAGACTATTTTGTATATTCTGGATTAAAAAGTAAATATTTAAGGTCTCATTGCTCATTAGGTCACATTAGCCTTGTACAGTATAAATACAGCAGAATTCCATTAAGATGGACAAAAATGCTGCCAAACATGCTTACAACAGAAATAACTACACAGCAGAAACCTTGCAATATCCAATGTTCATTACGAGGATGGTCTGTTACTAAATCATCACCTATGGAATACATAAAAGAATAAACTACATTGAATTACACAGAATATATAGCACTGAAACAGGCCATTTGGCCCAAGCGGTCCATGCTGGCAATGTGCTCCACTCTAGCCTGCTTCCATCCTTCCTCATCTAATCCTATCAGAATAACCCTCTATTTCCTTAAATAAAAACAAGAAATGCTGGAACCACTCAGCAGGTCTGGTAGCATCTGTGAAAAAAGAAGCAGAGTTAACATTTCGGGTCGGTGACCCTTCTTCGGAACTGACAAATATTAGAAAAGTCACAGGTTCTAAGCAAGTGAAGTGGGGGTGGGGCAAGAGATAACAAAGGAGGTCTAGATTGGACCAGACCACATAGCTGACCAAAAGGTCACGGAGCAAAGGCAAACAATATGTTAATGGTGTGTTGAAAGACAAAGCATTAGTACAGATTAGGTGTTAATACACTGAATATTGAACAGCAGCAAGTGCAAACCTGAAAAAAAAACAGTGGGTAAGCAAACTGAACAAACTAAAATGAAATGAAATAAATGCAAAAAAAATTGTAAAAAATGTAAGAAAAAGAATGTAAAAACAAGAAAGAAAAAATAACTAAAAATGAAAGTAAAATGGGGGGCTGTCATGCTCTGAAATTATTGAACTCAATGTTCAGTCCGGCAGGCTGTAGTGTGCCTAATCGGTAGATGAAATGCTGTTCCTCGAGCTTGCGTTGATGTTCACTGGAACACTGCAGCAATCCCAGGACAGAGATGTGAGCATGAGAGCAGGGGGGAGTGTTGAAATGGCAAGCAACCGGAAGCTCAGGGTCCTGCTTGCGGACTGAGCGGAGATGTTCCACAAAGCGGTCACCCAGTCTGCGCTTGGTCTCCCCAATGTGGTAATGGAGGAGTGGACCAGGGTGTCGCAGAGGGAACGGTCCCTTCGGAATGCTGACAGGGGAAGGGAGGGGAAGATGCGACTGGTAGTGGCATCACGCTGGAGGTGGCGGAAATGGCGGAGGATGATCCTTTGGATATGGAGGCTGATGGGGTGAAAAGTGAGGACAAGGGGAACCCTGTCATGGTTCTGGGAGGGAGGGGAAGGGGTGAGGGTAGAGGTGCGGGGAATGGGCCGGACACGGTTGAGGGCCCTGTCAACCACAGTGGGGGGAAATCCTCGGTTGAGGAAAAAGTAGGTCATATCAGAAGCACCGTCATGGAATTTCCTTAACCCTGATATGCATCCCTTAAATGAACCTATTCGCCTCAACTGCTCCTCATGGTTGGGAGTTCCACAATCTCCCCACTGTCCTGGCAAAGAAGTTTTTCCTGAATTCCCTATTGCATTTCTTGGATGCTACCTTATGTTTATGGCCTCTAGTTTTGCTCTTCTGCACAACTGCAAGCATTCTCCGTGTCTACTCGATTAAACCTTTCATAATTTTAAGGCCTCTATTAGGTGGCCCCTCAGCCTTCTCTTTTCAAGAGAAAAGAGACCCATCATGTCTCCTTTCTTGATAGGTATAACCTCATATTTCTGAAATCATCTTTGTAAATCTTTCATGAACCCTCTCCAGTGTCTCTATATCTTTTTTATAATATGGCGACCAGATCTATACACAGCACTCCTAAGTGCGGTCTAACCAAGGTGCGATACAAGTTTAGCACAGTTTCTCTACTCTCAATTCTATCCCTCTAGAAATGAGCCCTCATGCTGGGTTCGCATTTTTGAAAAGTTACTTTGTACAAATTGTTATTAGCTTTACCAGCCTTCACTCTGGTCTTTCTATTGATTTGTTCAATAAACTGCAGTCATGACATCAGCGTGTTGTTCCGGGACGAGCGGTTGAGTTTGACAGAGCTTCCTTAATCCACTGTACTGAGACTGAAGAACCGTCACTTGTTACTTTATTGCTACAGGTGTTTAGTTAGCCCCTTTGTGATTTTGGGGATTGAGTTAGCCACTTTGCAACATTAGACTCAGTAACTTCAAAACCTAACAATGTCAGTACTGACACTACTTCACAAAGATGAAAAAAGTTATCAAGATTGAAGATAATTCTTTATTACAACACTAATCTAAACTGAGGCTACATTCAAATCGGGTGTGCGTTGGCAGTTAGGATAAGTGATTCTGGGTCAAAAAAAAAGACTTGGGACCCCCAAAAGGACAACAGTGTTTAGTTGAAGGGATGTTAAAGCTAATAACAAGTCATGCTAAGTGACTTAAAAAGTACTGATAGTGACATTCACTTCAAAACATCTCACAGGCAATGATCTAGTAAAATAACCGTCATGGCGGTGAACATTTGATATTAAAATGCTTCTGCTGTTTAATTATTATGTTGGAAGCATGTTTGGCAGCATTTTTGCCTATCTTTATGGAATTCTGACCAATATTTTGATAACAGAGCAGCTAACTGGAATTCTGAAAATGATTGTGTATCAGAACTGGACGTAGTCAGCAAAGGTCTGTGATGCCAGTTTCCTGAACTACAGCTGAACTCCAGCTTTCTGCATTCTCTTGTTTCTTCAGGATGTGAGTCTGACCTGAAAACAGACTGCATGTATCACAAAAAAGAGAGACTGCACATCCTGTGACTGCTTCGTGCAGCTGAATTAGAACAAATGCTTTAAAAAAAAAGTGGAATTGAGAGATTGGTCAGCCAAAGTGATGATTTTTCTTTTATAAATGGTATGAGGTCTGCATCTTTTAGCAGGCCAGGGTGGTGGGAAGAGATGAAGGAAGTGGTAAATTTTGTCACTGTTAGTCCCTTTGGATATACAATAAATCCCTTCTGACATTTTGAAGCATACAAACTTAAATTTATTTTAAAACTGAAAAAAACGAGAACAGACATCGTTTTGATGGCTGTGCTGTGAGCCTTTTGCTCTGAGGAAGTCCCTGGAGGCTCCATTGGACCCTCTGGGGAATCCTTACCAACAGTTTTTTTTTTCAAGTGAACAGAGAGGAAATTTTTGTGTACGTGGTCAGATTACGTCTTTCTCAGACGATTTCCCAACATTCACACACAATATCAGTAATATTTGATGTAAATCAGTGTTTGGCAGCAATAATTGACACCTGCTATTAATTTGCCAATATTAAAGGCAGCTTTAAGTCACATTAACTATTTATGAAACTTTAAATAAAGTTGCTGAAAATAGATGAAAGTCTTGTCCTCAGTGACCAGGGCCCCTGATAACTTAAAATGAGAGTTGGGAGGGTGCAGTGTTTTAACTTTCCCATTTTAATACAAATGCTTTGGGTTTTACATTAGAGCATACAACCATGAGACACAGGCTTGATTATTTTTGAAGTAGTAAGGTTTTATGCCTGCTCACTTTTTTTAAAAAATACAGCATTTTTTGCACCTGGGTAACCTTGCACTTTAAACATTGCTCCATCGTGGATAATACATTTATAGATGTGGTCACCCCACAGCTTAAGAGTATGCAGGGAAAGAGGGAATGGATGACCACCAGAGTCAAGAAGAAACAGGCAGGTACTGCAGGAGACCCACCCGGTATTCAGTTCTGAATACTGAGGAAAGTGATGGTTCATCTGGGGAGCGCACCCATAACAAAGGCCATGGCATCACGGCTCTGTTCCACAGCTGCACAGGGGGGCACCACGAATACTGGAAGAGCGACAGTGATAGGAGATTCGATAGGCAGGGGAACAGACAGGCATTTCTGTGGCTGCAGATATGAATCCAGGATGGTGTGTCGCCTCCCTGGTGCCAGGGTCAAGGATGTCACTGAACAGCTGCAGGGCACCGAGGGGACAGGCAGTCACGGTCCACATTTGTATCAACAACATAGGTAGGAAGAGGGATGTGGTCCTGCAGAAAGAGTTTAGTGAGCTAGGTAAGAAAGTAGCAAGCAGGACCTCAAAAGTAGTAATCTCCAGATTACCCCTAGTATCATGCGCGAGTATAGAAATAGGAGAATAGTGCAGATGAATGCATGGCTGGAAAGAAGGTGCAGAAGGGAGGGCTTTAGGTTCCTGGGGCACTGATACCAGTTCTGGAGAAGGTGGGATCTGTACAGGCCGGACAGTTTGCACTTGAACAGAGCTGGGACAAATTTCCTTGTGGGGTGATTGCTAGTGCTATTGGGGAGGGTTTAAACTAACTTGGCAGGGGTGTAGGAACCAAGAAGGAAATATTAGCAAGGATTACCAAGGTGCACAAAGTACTGGGAGCAATAGACAGCACTGGAGTAGGGAATAGTAAGTTATTAGGTGGGGTCAGAGTAAGGGAGAAAGTAATAAAGTCTAAATCAGGGTCAATGTGCATATATGTGAATGCATAGAGTGTCACTAATGAGATTGGTGAGTTACTGGCGCAGATTAACAAGTGGAAATATTATGTTGTGGCTAGAACAGAGAACTGGCTCAAAGAAGAGGACTGGGTGTTAAATATTCCTCGATACAAGACGTTCAGGAAAAATAGGAAAGGGAAAAAAGGGTGGCGATATTGATTAAGGAGAGCATTGCATTGCTGGAGAGAAAGGATGTCCTCGAGGGACCGAGGACATATTCTATTTGGCTAGAGCTAAAGAACAAAAAAGGTGCAGTTGCATTGCTCGGTGTTGGCTGTGGCCACCAACTAGTGGGAAGGATGCACAGGAACAAATTTACAAAGAAATTACAGACAGGTGCAAAAGTTATAGGGTAGTTATAATGGGGGACTTTAATTATCCAAATATAGACTGGGATAGTACTAGTGTAAAGGGCAGTGCGGGGCAAGAGTTCATAGCATGTGTTCAGGAAAATTTTCGACAGCAGTATGTTTCTAGCCTAATGAGAAAGGAGGCACTGCTAGACCTGGCTCTTGGGAATGAGGTATTGGAAAGGCTGTCTACTTAAAGTGGATAAGGCACCCAGACTGGATGAGATGCATCCAAGGATACTGAGGGAAGTGAGAGTGGAAATTGCTGAGGCACTGGCCATCATTATTCAGTCTTCCTAAGACTTGGGGTGGTGCCAGAGGGCTGGAGATTTGCAAACGTTACACCCTTGTTCAAAAAAGATAAGCCCAGCAACTACAGGCCACTCAGTTTAACTTCAATGGTGGGGAAAATTCTAGAAAGAATAATGCGGGACAAAATTAATAGTCACATGGACAAATTAGGGTTAATTAAAGAAAGCCAGCATGGATTTCTTAAGGGAAAATCATGTTTAACTAACTTACTGGAGATTTTTTGGAACAGGTAACAGAGAGGGTTGATGAAGGCAATGCAGTTGATTTGGTGAACATGGACATCCAAAAGGCGTTTGATAGAGTGCAGCACAACAGACTTGTGAACAAAGTTATAGCTCATGGAATAAAAGGAACAGCAGCAACATGGATACAGAATTGGCTGAGTGACAGGAAACAAAAAGAGTAGTGGTTAATTAATGTTTTTTGGGCTGGAAGGTGGTTTGTAGTGGAGTTCCCTAGGGGTCAGTGTTGGGACCCTTGCTTTTCCTGATATATATTAATGACCTAGACCTTGGTGTACAGGGCACAATTTTAAAGTTTGCAGTTGATACGAAACTTTGAAGCATTATGAACTGCGAGGAGAATAGTGTAGAACTTCAAAAAGAAATAGACAAGTTGGTGGAATGGGCGGACAGGTGGCAGATGAAGTTTAATGCGGAGAAATGTGAAGATACATTTTGGTAGGAAGAACATGGAGACACGTGCAGATTCTGCACTCAGTATGAAGAAGGGAGTTTGGTAAGTGACGGCATTTTAAGGATGAATCCCTCTAGTCTAGCTTTTTGTTTAAATTTAGCAATCAACTAAAATTACTGTTTAAGAGACAAGTTAAGTTTCTTACAGTTTTAAACAGGGATATACACGTTCTCAGAGTAGAGGTAGCCAGTTAATTAGGTAGCTAGCTTAAACTGGTTTCTGAGCTCCAGCAAGCTGCTTCATCATTGTTTTCAGTGAGTATAATTTCAGGGGTCGGAGTGCTGCTTGTCTGCACTGAGTGCTGCTGAGTGCACAGAGCATGAAGAAGGGAAGGAGGGGAACTAAATTAATTAAGAAAAATCAATTTAATAGAGAGAGCACGAGCGAGAGTTCACCAGGAATCAGCGAGGGGGGAGTGGGGTTAGCTGCTGCTGCCGCCAGTCTGCCAGCGTTCGGAAAGAGGTGTGACATCACAGGGAAGCAGGTGGGTGATTGTAGCTCCAAAGTTTCACCCAGCCAAACAGCGCGAGAGGGGAGAGAGCGCGGTGAGGCACAGGGAGCTAGTCAGTGAGTATCTGGTGGGTATTTTCTTACTTTTTTTTCTGCTGATTTAAATTTTTTTGATTAATGATTAGAGATACAGCACTGAAACAGGCCCTTCGGCCCACCGAGTCTGTGCCGAACATCAACCACCCATTTATACTAATCCTACACTAATCCCATATTCCTACCAAACATCCCCACCTGTCCCTATATTTCCCTACCACCTACCTATACTAGTGACAATTAATCTAACGTTTAAGTCTATCTACTAAGTAGAAGCTAAAATACCAGTAGTTGGTAGGTAGTTACTCATTTGTTCATTCTATCCATAACCATTTTGTGTTTATTTAACTTCCAATTTTAGTGCAGTAAATAAATAATTCGAGGCATGGCAGGGCTACTCACATCCATCGAATGCACATCATGTGCTATTTGGGGACTCCAGGATCCTACCGATGTCCTGGACAACTACATGTGCAGAAAGTACCATCAAATGTAAAAACCCAAGTGCCGAATTCTGGAACTCGAGGAGCAGCTGGTGTCACTGAGGCGCATTCGCGAGGATGAGAGATACATGGACAGCACATTTCAGAGTCATAGAGAGATACAGCACCGAAACAGGCCCTTCGGCCCGAGTCCGCGCCAACCATCATCCACCCATTTATACTAATCCTACATTAATCCCATTTTCCCTCTCCCATCCCCACCTTCCCTCAATTCTACTACCACCTACCTACACGAGGGGCAATTTTTTTACAATGGTCAATTTACCTATCAACCCGCAAGTCTTTGGCATGTGGGAGGAAACTGGAGCACCCGGAGGAAACCCATGCGGTCACAGGGAGAACTTGCAAACTCCACACAGCCAGTACCCAGAATCGAACCCGGGTCGCTGGAGCTGTGAGGCTGCGGTGCTAGCCACTGTGCCACCCCGCAGCTTAAGACAGCACAGGCAGAGGGGGACTGCCAGACAGACAAGGACAAGGCAGGTAGTGCAGGAGTCCCCAGCGGACATCCCACTTTCTAACTGCTATTCAGTTCTGAGTACTATTGGGAGAGGGGGTTCCTCTGGAGAGTGCAGTGAGAACACCATAGGTGACTCAGCTGTGCAGGGAGAGGGGAGAAAATACAGGAGAGCAATAGTGATAGGGGATTCTATAATTCGGCGAACAGACAGGCATTTCTGTGGTCACAGACGTGATTCCAGGATGCTGTGTTGCCTCCCTGTTGCAAGGGTCATGGATATCACCAAGCTGCTACAGAGCCTTCTGGAGGGCAAGGGTGCACAGCTAGAGGTCGTGGTCCACATTGGTACCAAAGATATTACTAAAAAAAAAGGGATGAGGTCCTGCAGGCTGAGTTTAGGGAGTTAGGAAAGAGATAGCAAGCAGGATCTCAAAGGTAGTAATCTCCGGATTACTCCCAAGACCACGTGCTAGTGAGTAAAGAAATAGGAGAATACACCAGATGATTGTGTGGCTGGAGAGATGACACAGGAGGGAGAGCTTCAGATTTCAGGGGCAGGTGGGACCTGTACAAGCCGGATGGGAATAGGACCGAGACGAATATCCTTTCAGGAAGGTTTGCTAGTGCTGTTGGGGATGGTTTAAACCAGACTGGCAGGGGGATGGGAACCTGAGGGCTGTTTCAGATCGGATAAATTCAGAGCAGGGAACAGGAGGCAGAAAATTAGCGAGTGACTCAAAGACAGAAGTGTTAAAAAGTGTACAGCACAGAAATTTGGCAGTGTTAAAAGGTATTTATTTAAATGCAAGGAATACAGCAAATAAAGCCAATGAGCTGAGGGCACAGATAGACACAAGGCAGCATATCATTGCTATAACGGAAACTTGGCTTAAAGAGGGGAAAACAGCAGCTCAACAACCCTGCATATAGTGTTTTCAGGCAGGATAAAAAGGAGGATAAAAAAGGAGCAGATGTCACATTATTGGTTAAAGAATCAATTACAGCTGTGAGAAGGGATGATATGCTAAACGAATCATCAAATGAGGCCATATGGATTGAGCTCAGAAGTAAAAAAAAAAGGGGTAGCCACACTACTAGGAGTGTACTATGGACTCCCAAATAGTGAGAGGAAGATAGAAGAACAAATATGTAGGCAAATTTCTGAGTGCAAAAACAATAGGGTAATAATAGTTGGGGATTTCAACTACCCCAATATCAGCTGGGATACAAACAGTGTGACGGTCACAGAGGGCCAAAATTCTGGAACTGCATTCAAGAGAACTTTTTTTAGCCAGCACATAACAAGCCCAACGAGGAGGCGCAATTCTAGATTTAGTCTTAGGAAATAAAGCTGGGCAAGTGAAGTAGCAGTGAGTGACTATTTTGGAGGTAGTGACCATAATACAGTTATATATGGCATTATTATGGAAAAGGACAAAAATAGAACAGAAATAAAGGTTCTAAATTGGGGGAAAGCTGAGGGATGATCTGACGAAAGTGGACTGGATGCAGCTACTTGAAGGAAAATCAGTGGAAAACCAGTGGAAGACATTCAAAAGCATGATTCTATAGGCACAGTGTAGATTAAAGGCCGGCTACCCTACCCAAACCCAACTGGACCCAACGACGTGTGTCGGGTCGGGTTGCACTTCCAGGTCCGGCATTCGGGCTAGGGTCGGGCCAGGTCAGACATGCTCTATCACAGGTAAGTGGCTCCAATGTTAATTTAATTTTTGGACTAGAAAGGTGGTTTTGTTACAGTTAGTTTAAGTTTCTGCAGATCAGCAACAAAGTGAAAAGTGGAAGGTAAATTAACTGACGGTCGGGTTGGGTCGGGCGCAGGAAAAAATGGAAGGACTCAGGCCAGGTCAGGCTCGGGTCGGATGCGGTTCTGGTAGGCTTGGGTTGTTTTATTTTTTGCAGACCTGAGCAGGCCTTTCGTGTAGATATGTCTCCACAAAGAAAAAGGATGGTACTGCCAAATTGAGAGCCTCCTGGTTATCTAGAAGCACACAAGGTAAGATAAAGCAGAAAAAGAAAGCTATGACAATCATAAAAATCTTAATACATTAGAAAGCCTCGAGAAGTACAGAAAGTGCAGGGGTAGTGCAGGAGTGAAGTAAAAAAGGAAATTAGAAAAGCAAAGAGAAGACATGAAAAAATATTGGTAGTTAAAATCAAGGAAAACCCAAAGACATTTGATCAGTACATTAAGAGCAAGAGGAAGGGGTAGGGCCTACCAGAGATGTTCAAGGTAACTTATGCGTGGATGCAGAAGATGTGGGCAGGGTTCTTAATCAGTACTTTGTCTCTGTCTTCACAAAGGAGAGGGTTGATGCAGACATTGTAGTTAAAGAAGAGGAGTGTGAAATATTAGATACCATAAATCATGAGAGGGGAAGCACTAGACGGTCTGACATCCATGAAACTGGATAAATCACCAGGGCCGGATGGATTGTATCCCAGGTTGTTAAAGGAAACCAGAGAGGAAATAGTGGATGCTCTGAGGATCATTTTCAAATTGTCACCAGATACAGGCGAGGTACCAGAGGATTGGAGGTCTGCGAACGTTGTATCGTTGTTTAAAAAGGGAGCGAGGGATAAGCCAAATAATTCTAGGCCGGTCAGTCTGACCTCAGTGGTGGGCAAATTATTAGAATCAATTCTGAGAGGTAAGATAAACTGTCACTTAGAAAGGCATGGATTAATCAGGGATAGTCAACATGGATTTGTTAAGAGAAGGTCGTGACTTACTAACAATTGAATTTTTTGAGGAAGTAACAAGGAGGATTGAAGAGGGTAGTGCAGCGGATGTGGTCTATATGGGCGGCAGAGTGGCGCAGTGGTTAGCACTGCAGCCTCACAGCTCCAGTGACCCAGGTTCAATTCTGGGTACTGCCTGTGTGGAGTTTGCAAGTTCTCCCTGTGTCTGCGTGGGTTTCCTCCGGGTGCTCCGGTTTCCTCCCACAAGCCAAAGACTTGCAGGTTGGTAGGTAAATTGGCCATTATAAATTACCCCCAGTATAGGTAGGTGGTAGGGAAATATAGACAGGTGGGGATGTGGTAGGAATATGGAATTAGTGTAGGATTAGTATAAATGGGTGGTTGATGGTCGGCACAGACTCAGTGGGCCGAAGGGCCTGTTTCAGTGCTGCATCTAATCTAATCTAATCTATGGATTTTAGTAAGGCATTTTGACAAGGTCCCACACGGCAGACTGGTCAGAAAAGTAAAAGCCCACGGGATTCAGGGAAATGTGGCAAGTTGGATCCAAAATTGGCTCAGTGACAGGAAACAGATGATAATGGTCAACGGATATTTTTGCGAATGGAAAGCGGTTTCCAGTGGTGTTCCACAGGGCTCAGTATTGGGTCCTTTGCTGTTTGTGGTATATAATAATGATTTGGACTTAAATGCGGGAGGCATGATTGGGAAATCTGCAGATGACACAAAAATTGACCGTGTAGCTTATAGTGAAGAGGATAGCTGGAGACTCCAGAATGGTTTGGTTGAGTGGGCAGAAAAGTGGCAAATAGAATTTAATCCGGAGAAGTGTGAGGTAATATATTGGGGGAGGGCAAACAAAGCAAGGGAATACACAATAAATGAGAGGATATTGAGAGGAGTTGAGGAAGTGAGACACCTTGGAATGCATGTCCACAGGTCCCTGAAGGTGGCAGGACAGATAGATGAAGTGGTGCAGAAAGCACTTGAAAAGCTTTATTTATTAGCTGAGATATAGAATACAAAAGCAGGGATGTAATATGCTGGAACTGTAAAATGCTGATTAGGCCACAGCTGGAGTATTGCGTACAGTTCTGGTCACCACATTACTCTTGGCATTTCTTCACGGACAAAGATTTTGAGAAGGTTGTAGTCATCGGTTGCTGGCCGCTGGTGGCTAGTCTGTGACTGGCAGATTCTCCCACAGTGGGTACAACTGAAGGTGTAGTCACTGCTGGGGGCAATGGGATCTATCCTTCTCCTTTTCTCTTTCATGCTGGTCCTTCACTCAGGTGTCTGTAGCCCTCCTGATGTAGCATCTCCAGGCATCACGATCTATGGTCTGCACTTCCCACTGGCGATAGTCAATGTGGCACACAGAGAGGGACTTCTTCAGGGAGTCTGTGAAACATTTGCATGGGGCCCCTCTGTTCATTTTACCCGTGGGCAGCTCTGCATACAACACGATCTTGGGCAGGCGACTGTTGTCCATCCAGACGTGACCCGCCCAACGCAGTTGGCTTTGCAGGAGGATGGCCTCGATGCTGGTGATGTGGCTGTTTTCAGGACTTCAATGTTTGTGATGCGGTCCTGCCAGCAGATCTTGAAGATGCTGTGGAGGCAGCGCTAATGGAAGCACTCTGAAAGCCATACATGACGGCAGTATAGGACCCATGACTCGGCGCCATACTGAAGGGTGGCGAGTTCTATGGCTTTGTACACTTTGAGTTTGGTCTGTGCTCTGAGGCTGTGGTTGCTCCACACACGTTTGTACAGTCGGCCGAATGTTCTGTTTGCTTTTGAAAGCCTATTGGCCACTTTCTTGTCTATGGTGGCATCAAACAAGATGACGCTCCCCAAATAAGTAAATTCCTTGACGGCATTCAGCTTGGTTCCCTCGATAACAATGCTTGCTGGTCTATATTCTTCTTGGGGTGCAGGCTGATGCAGGACTTCAGTTTTCTTAAAAACTGATTTTTAGTCTGAAGAGCTGTGCCGCCAGGGAAAAATGCGTTGTTATACATTGCAGGTCTGACTGACTGAGGACCAGGGGAGGATAGTCATCGCACATTACAGGAAGGACATAATTGCTCTGGAGAGAGTACAGAGGAGATTTACAAGAATGTTGCCAGGGCTTGAAAACTGCAGCTATGAGGAAAGATTGGATAAGCTAGGGTTGTTTTCCTTAGAACAGAAGAGGCTGAGGGCTAACTTAATGAGATGTAAAAAATTATGAAGGGCCGAGATAGAGTAGACAGGAAGGACCTGTTCCCCCTAGCGGAGAGGTCAATTAGCAGATGGCATAGATTTAAGGTGATTGATAGAAGGATTAGAGGGGTCATGATGAAAAAAAATTTCACCCAGAGGGAGGTGGGTGTCTGGAATTCGCCGCCCAGATTGATGGTGGAGGCAGAAACCCTCAACTAATTTAAAAGGTACCTGAACCTGCAAGGCTACAGACCAGGTGCTGGAAGGTGGGATTAGAATGGGCGGCTAGTTTTGTTTTCAGCCGACGCAGACACGATGGGCTGAATGGCCTTTTTCTGTGCTGTAACTTTTCTATGGTTCTGTGGCTGTAAACAATATAAAATAAAAAGTACAATTCTAAAGGGGGTGTAGGAGCAGAGGGACCTGGGTGTATATGTGCATAAGTCATTGGAGGTGGCAAGACAGGCTGAGAGCGCAATTAATAAAGCATACAGTATCGTAGGCTTTATTAATAGGGGCATAGCATACAAGAGCAAGGATGTCATGTTGAACTTGTATAAGACATTAGTTTGGCCTCAGCTGGAGTATTGCGTCCAGCTCTGGGTGCCACGCTTTCGGAAGCACGTGAAAGCATTAGACAGGATGCAGAAAAGATTCACGAGAATGGTTCCAGGGATGAGGAACTTCAGTTATGAAGATAGATTGGAGAAGTTAGGACTGTTTTCCTTGGAGAACAGAAGGCCGAGATAGAGCTATAGATACAGGTATTCAAATCATGAGGGGTCTGGACAGAGTATATAGGAAGAAACTGTTCCCACTCATGAAAGGATCAAGAACATGAGGGCACAGATTTAAAGTAATTGGTAAAAGCAAAGCGACGTGAGGAAAAACATTTGCACGCAGTGAGCGTTTGAGGTCCAGAATGCACTGCCTGAGAGTGTGGTGGAAGCAGATTCAATTGAAGCATTCAAAAGGGAATTAGACAGTTATGTGAAAAGCAAGAATGTGCAGGGTGACAGGGAGAAGGTAGGGGAGTGCCATTAGATGAAATGCTCATTAGGAGACCCGGTGCAGACATGATGGGCCAAATGGCCTCCTTCTGCACTATAACGATTCTGTGATTCATCTCTATAGTCTGCGTTGAAATCTAAAGCAACAGAAACGGCAGTATTAAACATGCTAAAATATTTTTTTAAATTTGTATGAAGGAGGGTCAAGGGATCATGTGTCCCACACCCTTTGCTTTATAATAGTTCCCTGAAAAGAACACAGTGTGCAGATATCAAGTCTCTCCACTTACAACAAATTATCCAAATTTTCCACATTAATTGAATTTTCTGAACTTTCAGTCCATTCAATTTGGGCTAACAATTTTATAAATATTTGATGAATTATCTCAGATATCCAGAGTATGCTAAACAGTACCACTGCAAAAAAGACTATGATGGAGAACTGAATAGTATCCAATCTGCTATGAAGGGTCAATTGCCGCATCGGACAGTAGAACTTAGATTGTTGCAACAAAGCAAGGGAATGATATTTAACTGAAGGAAAGGAAACAGCCATCTGTACAATAAAATGCACATATTCTCTCAACATTCCTTTGATGGAATCCTTCAATCTTTAGTACATCACACCATCAGTTTTGCCACCTTAGGTTTTCCTTAGTGATGACGGTATATTTAATTTTCCAAAATGAATGTATAATACTCAGCACTCTTGGTAATGTGGATTCAGAAAAACTCAGAACAAAGCATCATCATTGTATGGATCGAGTTTAGACAATCTTAGCATAGCCACAGGGATCTGGATACTCCATTCTCATTTCTTCAGTTACTCTCATCAACAACTCCCAGTTCTTGATACCTTCCAGAGTTAGAGGCAGGCTAGCTGGATGATTTGCAAAGTCCAATAGTACCACTTTGGAGTTTTCAAGTGTTCTTTCAAAAGCTGGAATCAAAAGCACTTTCCAGATATAAATTGCACTTATTTATCTTCCCCAGTTTCTCCTTCTGGCTGCCAGCAAGCTGGCCCATATAATTTTAGCTTTACATAGAGCGGGAGCTGATAACTATAGGGCTTCTAGATATAAGACCAAGGAGATCCTTCCCTTTACGCTAAAAAAAAAAACTTAGCTACTTGCACTGCCACCACTCCAGAGACTTCAGCACATAATCTAGGCTGGCATTTCTGTGAGGGAGTGTTGCACTGCCAGAGGTGTCATCTTTTTGATGAAACATTACACTGAGGTGCCATCTGCCCTCTCAGGTGAACACAAAAGATCTTACAGCACTATTCGAAAAAGGTCAATGGACCACTTTGGAATACCCTGAGGTCATGAAAGGAGCTATATAAATGCAAGTTTTTTTTATATCTATGTCAGTCTTTCACAATCCCTGTCACAATATGCTGTATTATCAACCAAAAATTGGGACAGGTGCCAGTCATATTTTTCACAAGTGCTTTGCGGTTTCAGCTGGAGCCACGTGAGGCTATACTATCCCACATGGAAACATTGTTCAAGATGGAACAGGGAGCACTAGCTCTTCAGTTTCTTCCCGGCAATTCATCATGATCTACAAAAAGGAGCGCTGTATTATATTCATAAACGTTCAAAACAGACACTCCCGAGCCCACTCTCGACAAAAGCATCCATCACATCGTTGGAGAAACATGGAATAACTTGAACAGTGGAAAACCTCGCCCTCTCCCTTTTTGAGAAAGACTGATTGAGCAATTCTCCCAATTCTGGAGCTGGAGTATATATATTGGACATAATCCCATAGCTTCAGCTTCATCACGAAGACAGTATGATGCCTTATGAAAATTGCTGGAAGCGTATGTTCAGTTCTTCTGAGCCTTACTCTGAATATTTTATGTGTCACAACTAATCTTACATATTCCTCAAAACAGAAATTCCTTCCTGTTGCTTTTGAATTGAACATTAACCTCCAAAGCATCAGTTATTCATATGGCAACTCAAAGAACTACCTGAAGAGGTACTGGCTGGTATCAGTATGATTCTTCCATAGTTTTCAGGCCTTTCTTGTAGATAAAGAGACCACAACTGTGGTCCAGAACAGCAAGTTTATGCATACCTCAAATTATATGCGATTCACCAATTCTTAGCAGAGAAATCCAAGGTGAGTTGATGGGATCTCGCACTCCTAGATCATTGCTTTTCACTTCCCACTCACCTACAGCAACATTTTAATTCTTTCTTGGGCGTCGCTGGCATGGCCAGCATTTGTTGCCCATCCCTAATTGCCCTTGACCTGAGTGGCTTGCTAGGCCATTTCAGAGGGCAGTTAAGAGTCAACCATATTGCTGTGGGTCTGGAGTCACATGTAGGCCAGGCCAGGTAAGGATGGTAGATTTCCTTCCTTAAAGTACATTAGTGAACCAGATGGGTTTTTTTTTTACAACAATCAATGATAGTTTCATGGCACCATTACTGAGACTTGCTTTCAATTCTAGATTTTAATTCATTGAATTTTAATTCCACCAGCTGCCGAGGTGGAATTTGAGCCCGTGTCCCCAGGGTATTAGCCCAAGCCTCTGTATTTCTAGTCCGTTGACATTACCACTACACCACTGTCTCCTCAGAAGTGTGAAATTCAGTATAAATACATCTCTGCACCAGTTGTCCTACTACGCAACGCACCAAGGCTCCTTAGACAGCACCTTCCAAACCAGCGACCTCTACCAACTAGGACAAGGGCAGCAAATGCATGGGAACACCACCACCTGCAAGTTCCCCTCCAAGTCACACACCATCCTGGCTTAGAACTATATCGCCGTTCCTTCACTATCGCTGGGTCAAGATACTGGAACTCCCTTCCTAACAGCACTGTGCGTGTACCTGCCCCACATGGACTGCAGCAGTTCAAGAAGGCAGCTCACCACCACCTTCTCAAGGGCAATTAGGAATGGGCAATAAATGCTGGCCTGGCCAACAACGCCCACATCCCATGAATGAATACAAAAAAACTAAACAGCAAGTGCTACATCCTTCCAGTGGATTCATTTATTAAAATCTTTGATCCGTGCAGCACCTTTCAGTAACTTATCCAACTTCTATGCAGATGAGTCCTCACTACGATCTACTGGGTCAGATATCAACTCAATATAGTGTTCCGACTGGACTCTAACGGCGCCCAAAGCAAATCTTTGACTGCCAACAGAACTTATGCAATGGAAAAACAATTTACAATTACTTTTGTGTAAATATGCACCATTATACACAAGTGCAAACCACTGATCTTGCTTCATGTTCCTAATAATCACTGGCCTTATGACGTACTGCATCATAACCCACCTTTGCAACAGCTCTTGATTGCTTTAAACAGGGCTCAAATGCTACTATAAAGGCCCTCTGCTTTTTGACTACAACTCTGCATCCATTTGTTGGTTTTAATAGGACAATGCTTAGTGGATGAGTGTGGTTTAAGTTGTAGGCTTAAGTTTCAGTTTATTTATGGCTTCAACTTCTGAAGTAAGGAAATCATTGGCTCCATCAGCTGCTGTTGAATCTGCCCAGTTGGGAGTGCCACAGACTCGGTCCCGAGCTTTATGACAATCAATATTTCTCCTGTGGCTAAACGCCTGGCCCAATCATTCACAGCACAGAATCTGTCAACCACTCTGACTTGACATTGTCTCGGGTCCAGCATCTTGCCAATGACAACTGCCGGTTGCCCTCTTGATGAAGGTGGTAACTGGCTAAAGATCTAAGATTTCTCAGTAATATTAAGTAATGCAAATAGAAAGCAAAGGACATGCCAAGTTATTAACAGAGCCAACTGGATTCCATTCTGATACCACGCAACTGACAAACCCTGGAAAGAATACAGAGGGAGCTGCTACTGGAGGCCCTTTAAAATATTTTTTCCAGACAAAGTTAGCGAACTCCCATTGCAAGTAAGACCACATTTGGGAGTAAGAATCACACTCCGGGCACAATTTGTATTTAGCTATACAAGCCCTAAAATTATTTGGGAACGATGGAAGCTTTGGCAACAAGCAATGACCATTCTAAATTCTTGAAGGCTAAGGACCTGGATCTATTCCTGGGAAAGGGAAAGCTTACCTCAAGTCAAAAATGTTGACTAACATGCCGTCAAAGATGAATGCAATAACACTCTAGCACATGGCTAATGGGATTCAGTGCATTAAGACACTTTTCCATCCTTTTACGAACAGATGTCAATCTGAACCTTTTGAGGTCTTGACACTAGAAATCAACATCAAATGACAGAGCTCATACAGAAGTTCTCAGGTTCCAGGGATGAGGGCCATCAGTTATGTGGATAGATTAGAGAAGCTGGGTTGTTCTCCTTAGAGAAGGTCCAGAGGGGATTTGACAGAGGTGTTCAAAATCATGAGGGCTCTAGAAAGAGTATACAGAAACTATCACCACTGGCAGAAGGGTCAAAAACCAGAGATCACCAATTTAAGGTGAATATCCAAAGAACCAATGGCAACATGAGGAAAACCTTTCCTACGCAGTGAGTAGTTAGGATCTGGAATGCACTGCCTCAGTGTGTGATGGAGGCAGATTCAACTATGGCTTTCAAAAGGGAATTGGAAAAGCTCCTGATGAGATAAAATTTGCAGGGTTTCAGAAAAGGGCAGGAGAGTGGGACGAGCTTATTCCTGCAGAGAGCCAGCATGGACACAACAGGCCGAATGGCCTCCTTCTGTGCTGCATCCATTTATGATTCAAGACAGCACCAGCAGCAAAAAGGTGAACTGGAGCATGTGCCCATCAAAAAAGAAATCAGGCAGCAGTAAAACCAAGACGGCTTTAGCTTAATTTTGGAACCTTTTAGCTACTGGCAAAAAGAGTGCAGACATCAGTAAATATTCCTGTTTTCAAAATTCTGTATTACAAGTGTTTATCTGGAGTCTGCGAGTCTCCATGGTAAACAATAAATCCATTTCATTTGTGTATGAAGATGAGCACAAAAAGAAAAAAAGTTAGGTGCTCATGTTTAATCAGGAAGTCCCTAAATGGAAAATCAGGCTATATGTAGATTTGGCCACATATCCTATGGCAAATATTTTTACATTAAATGAAAGAGTTTAAAAGGTGCAAGTAAATTAAATGCACATTAATGTTGTAAATCTCATAAAACTTCACAGCACTGAAAAAACAATAGCTATAAATATCCCAAATATGAAGTTCTGTGGCTTACAATGGATTCAAACTACAAGCTTTGAAGCTTCACTGCAGTTCTAACTGAATTTACAAAAGCTTTCATGTGTTCTTTAAAAAAAAGTCTTTAATGTGGAAAAACCAAGAGCCATACGTACTGCCACACAATCACGTCACTATACATCTTCAGTGTGAGAATGATTTGCATTTCCTGTGCTGTTTAAGCTTTAACTAGCATTAAGTACCGCATACAAAAGAAATCACTGCCAAGTAATATGCCAAGCTGACTAAAAACAGATGAAAGTTTCTATTATAAGGTCAACCTGCAAATAATAAAGAAGCAGGATATTCTGCTCACTGAAGATTCCTTTGTAAGGGAAAGGGTTTTACCTGGAATCGAAAGGATGTCAAGGAAGAAAACCATTTCAACTCTTTTACCACTAAGAATTTTATGACTTGAAACATAATGGAGACCTTTTCCATCTCTTTTCCATGACAGATGTACATTCTAAGGCTGTTACCATGAATTTGAGAGGATCGAGATGATCATGCCTTCAACACAAAGCCAACATCAGTCTCTGGAACTTGTAAATCAATATCCTAAAGCTGAGTTTGTACTCTGAATTAGTAAGTTAAACAAAATACCATCCTAGATCCTACAGGAACAGACAGACATGATTTAAGTCAAGAATGCAAATCACTTAGGCTATAGAGTATTAAAACAATACGGCATGCATCAAATATCAGCCCATAAGCAACCGATCAGATGTAAGCTCTGCAGTACTGCCACATCCAGCCGTGAATGGTGCTGGACAATTAAATAACTAACTGGAAGAGGTGGCTCCACAAATATCCCCATCCTCAGTGCAAAAGACAAGACTGAAGCATTTGCAACAATCTTCAGCCAGAAATGCCGAGTTGATGACACATCTCGGCCTCCTGAAGTCCCCAGCATCACAGATGCCAGACTTCAGCCAATTTGATTCACTCCGCGTGATATCAAGAAACGTCTGAAGGCACTGGATACTACAAAGGCTATGGGCCCTGACAATATTCTGGCAATAGTACTGAAGACCTGTGCTCCAGAACTTGCCGCGCCCCTAGCCAAGCTATTCCAGTACAGCTACAACACTGGCATCTACCCAGCAATGTGGAAAATTGTCCAAAATTGCACAAAAAGCAGGACACGTCCAACCTGCCCAACTACCACCCCATCAGTCTACTCTCAATCATCAGTAAAGTGATGGAAGGTGTCATTGCCAGTGCTAATAAGCAGCACTTGCTTGGCAATAACCTGCTCAATAATGCTCAGTTTGGGTTCCGCGAGGGCCACTCAGCTCCCGACCTCATTACAGCCTTGATTCAAACCAAGGGGTAAGGGGCAGGAGGTTTAGAGGGGATTTGAGGAAATTTTTTTGACCCAGAGGGTGGTTGAAATCTGGAATACACTGCCTGAAGTGGTGGTAGAGGCAGCAACCCTCCAATTTAAGAAGTATTTAGACAAGCACTTGAAACGCCATAGCATACAAGGCTACGGGCCAAGTGCTGGAAAATGGGACTAGAATAGTTAGGTGCTTGATGGCCGGCACAGGCCGGCACGATGGGCCAAAGGGCCTGTTTCTGTGCTGTATAACTCTATGACTCGATGACAAACATGGACAAAAGAGCTGAACTCAAGAGGTGAGGTGAGAGTGACTGCCCTTGACATCAAGGCAGCATTTAACCGAGTATGGCACCAAGGAGCCCGAGCAAAACTGGAGTCAAGGGGAATCAGGGGCAAAACTCTCCACTGGTTGGAGTTGTACCTAATGCAAAGGAAGATGGCTCTGATTGTTGGACGTCAATCATCTCAGCTCCAGGACATCACTGCAGAACTTCCTCAGGGTAGTGTCCTAGGCCCAACCATCTTCAGCTGCTTCATCAATGACCTTGTTTCAATCAAAAGGTCAGAAGTGGGATGTTCACTGATGATTGCACAATGTTCAGCACCATTTGTGACTCCTCAGATACTGAAGCAGTCCATGTAGAAATGCAGCAAGACCTGAACAATATCCAGGCTTGGGCTGATAAGTGGCAAGGAACATTCGCAGCACACAAGTGCCAGGCAATGGTCATGTCCAACAAGAGAGAATCTAACCATCTCCCCTTGACATTCAATGGCATTACAATCAATGAATTCCCCACTATCAACATTCTGGGGGTTACCATTGACCAGAAACTGAACTGGAGTCACCATATAAATACCGTGGCTACTAGAGCAGGTAATCCTGCAGCGAGTAACTCACCTCCTCACTCCCCAAAGCCTGTCCACAATTACAAGGCACAAGTCATTACCGTGATGAATACTCAAAACATGCCTGGATGTCTCCAACAATACTCAAGAGGCTCAACACCATCCAGGACAAAGCAGCCCGCTTGATTGGCACCCTGTCTACAAACATTCACTCCCTCCACCACCGACGCACAGTGGCAGCAGTGTGTACCATTTACCAGATGCAGTGCAGCAACGCACCAAGGCTCCTTAGACAGCACCTTCCAAACCCGTGACCTCTACCACATAAAAGGACAAGGGCAACAAATGCATGGGAACACCACCATCTGCAAGTTCCCCTCAAAGCCACACACTATCCTGACTTGGAACTAAATCACCATTCCTTAACTGTCGCTAGGTCAAAATCCTGGAACTCCCTTTCCAACAGTACTGCAGGTGTACCTACCCCACATAGACTGCAGCAGTTCAAGAAGGCATCTCACCACCACCTTCTCAAGGGCAATTAGGGATGGGCAATAAATGCTGGCTTAGCCAGCGATGCCCACATCCCATGAATGAATAAAAAAAAAATCAGCCATTTGACTTCCTCCTCCCTTTTATCTTTGCAAAATAAAATTGCAGGCAATTAACGGAATTAACAGTAAAAACTGGAGTCAATGCTGCCAGGAAAGGATTTTTCACTCTCCCCACAATTGTCTTCATTATTCTGCAAGTAGGAAGCATTTAAAATAGAAAGATAAAACAATTAAGTGCTAATCATGGACTGCAGTGAAGTCTACATGCTGTAAGTAAACATAGTTGAGTTAAACTATTGTTTGGTTGAGCTACTTTGAAGATGGAAAGGTGCTAGTTGGTTTCAGTTTGTAGCTCAGAAACACCTAGCATTTTAAGATCGTGTTACATCTATAACAATGCCATACAATTGTAACATCTGCAGATGCCGATATTGCATTTTTATGACTAGTGATCTCTCATTCAGCGCATAGCAAATGGGAAGGCACCGTCTTTTATCCACTGTTATGAAAGAACTCGCAGTTATACAGCATATCACATCTTCAGTCACTTACAGTAGGTAAAGGAGTAACCCAATTTGTGTACACCAAGTAAACAGCAAATGAATGAGTGAGCAGATCTTTGTTTTGGTGGTGTTAGCTGAGGGATGAATCGCAGAAACTCTCAGCACAGGAGGCCATTCAACTGTCACGCCTATGTCAGCTCTTAGAAAGAGTTCACCAATCTTGTCCCACTCTCCAGCTTTATCCTCAAAACCCTGCAAAAGTTGTCCTCCAAGTACCTATCCAGTTGCCTTTTAAAAGTTGCGATGGAATCTGATTGCACGACCCTTTCAAGCAGTGTATTCAAGATCTTAACAACCCTATGTGTTAAGAAATCTCTCATGTCCCCTCTAATTCTTTTGCCAATTATTTTAAATTTATGGTTTCTGGTTACCAATCCACTTGCCAGAGGAAATAGTTTCTCCCTACTGACTGTATCAAAGTAGTAGTAGGCATCCATCCATCTCAGAAGACGATGGACTGCGCCCAGAGTGTATGTCACTTCTGAATTGAACATCGCCTGTAGTGGCTATAGAGATCAATTCATGAGTGGCAATACTTTTCACTGCAGGCAAAGATGAATATCATTGGCCCAAGATCGACTGATTTTTTTTTTCTTCCACCGAGCTCTCCCACCAGCAGGTCGTCTTTGTTCTCTGCTTTTTCTACAACCTTCCTGACTGCCATTCTATATCAAAACTCTTCATAACTTTGAATACCTTCTATTAGGTCTCCCCTTACCCTACCCTGCTCTAAGGAGAACAAACCAACCTTCTCTAATTGCTCTCCTTTTTTAAACAAGGATGCAAAAGGAGCAATGATGACATGAGGAAAAACTTTTTTATGCAGCGAGTCATTAGGATCTGGAATACACTGCCTGAAATTGCAGGAGGGCTCGCGCGGGAGCGTGACTGAGGTGAGTGAAAAAAACCGGTTGCGTGACTTGCTGACTCAGAAGCAAGAGTGTTACCAGCTGAGTCAACGTGAGTTTCGTCACATACAATATATCAGGACAACTGATTGTAACTGGCTCAAAATCTATGATTTGTGTGTATATCTGCACATAATGGCTTTGATAGAGAAAGGAGGAATAGATGGTGTAATGTAGAATGCATTATAATGCTGGCATAATTTAGGTGCTGTTGGGAATAAATGATTGACAGTGAAGAAATGTAAGCAAAATAAGAGTATATGAGAAATTATATAGAAGTTGAAATTAAATACATGTAATTTAAAAAAACAACACAGTGGTTATGTGGCACAATTGAATTTAAAATGTATTGGAGTTGCAAGCGTATGAAACTGGTTGGATGACGGTTTAAGGGGCGCACGGATGCAGACTTCGCTGGAGCGAGACGCAGTCAAAGTGTGAAGGTGGGAATTAGGTTCAGGGGGGAGGTCGGTTCAGAGAGGGAAAGAGGAATTGACATGTGACGTTCCAGCAAAGAAAGTAATCGATTGGTGGGTGAACATTTTCTCTTATCTAAACTAAGGAATTTTAATTGGGGTTAGTGTAGCATTAATTAGTAATAGTAAGAATAAGAATCCTTCAAGTCTCAGGTAATTTATTAGCAACATTTTATTCGTAGCAGTAGTAACATTTACCAGCAGTAGTAAAGCTTAGTAGTAGTGGGGCTTAGTAGTAGTGGGGTTTATTAATTAATGTAAATTAACACATAATAAAGATAGGGCAGGTGATGCGTTGCAGCTGTAGTATGTGGGAACTGGTGGACACCAGTATGATCCACAGTAAACATGTCTGCAGCTCGAGGAGCTTTGGCTCAGAGTCAATGAGCTGGAGGCTGAGCTGCAGACACTTCAATGCATCATGGAAGGGGAAAGTTACCTGGATACTTTGTTCCAGAAGGCAGTCACACCCTGTAAGATAGAGTCTTCTGATTTGGTCAGCGGTCAGGGACAGGTGTGTGTGACTGAGAGTGAGGCAGGTAAGAGGATCGAGAAGGCAGAAATGGAGCAGCCTCAACCCTTGCAATTGTCCAATAGGTTTGAGGTTCTTTCAGCTTGTATGGATGCAAGCAAAAGCTGTAGGGTGGACCAACAAACTGACTACGGCACCATTGTACAGGAAGCCATTCAATTGGGGGGAGTTAATAGGAATGTAGTGGTAGTAGGAGATAGTATAGTCAGTATTGGAGGGATCGTCAGCAAAGAGGAGTTCCCTGATGAGGACTTTCCGTACTTTGGACTTCGCTCTTAGACAGGCAAGGTTGAACAACCTGCCCCCTGATCTTGTGTGGAGGAAAATTCCTTCTTCCGAGGACTTGAACGCATGTGAAAGCAGTAGGGAGAAGAAAATCCCAATAAGTGTGGGTGCGAGAACACAGCCCTGTTTCACGCCACTCAGGATAGGAAAGGGGTCTGATGAGGAGCCACCATGTTGAATTGTGCCTTTCATATAGTCATGGAATGAGGTGATGATACTTAGTAGCTTTGGTGGGCAGCCAATCTTTTCTAGTAGTCTGAAGAGACCACGTCTGCTGACGAGGTCAAAGGCTTTGGTGAGATCAATGAAAACAATGTAGAGGGGCATCTGGTGCTCGCAGCATTTCTCCTGTATCTGACGAAGGGAGAACAGCATGTCAACGGTCGATCTCTCGACACGAAAGCCACACTGTGCCTCAGGATAGACGCGCTCGGCCAGCTTCTGGAGCCTGTTTAGAGCGACTCGAGCAAAGACTTTCCCCACTATGCTGAGCAGGGAGATTCCCTGCTTTAACATCTCACACTGAAGAGTGCCTGCAGAGTCTCATCGACAGGTTTGCGGCTGCCTGCAATGAATGTGGCCTAACCATCAGCCTCAAGAAAACGAAAATCATGGGGCAGGACGTCAGAAATGCTCCATCCATCAATATTGGCGACCACGCTCTGGAAGTGGTTCAGGAGTTCACCTACTTAGGCTCAACTATCACCAGTAACCTGTCTCCAGATGCAGAAATCAACAAGGGCATGGGAAAGGCTTCCACTGCTATGTCCAGACTGGCCAAGAGAGTGTTGGAAAATGGCGCACTGACACGGAACACAAAAGTCCGCGTGTATCAAGCCTGTGTCCTCAGTACCTTTGCTCGATGGCAGCGAGGCCTGGACAACGTATGTCAGCCAAGAGTGACGTCTCAATTCATTCCATCTTCGCTGCCTCCGGAGAATACTTGGCCATGTGAGCCGCATGGAAGATGGCAGAATCCCCAAAGACACATTGTACAGCGAGCTCGCCACTGATATCAGACCCATTGGCCGTCCAAGTCTCCGCTTTAAAGACATCTGCAAACGCGACATGAAATCCTGTGACGTTGATCACAAGTCGTGGGAGTCAGTTGCCAGCGTTCGCCAGAGCTGGCGGACAGCCATAAAGGCGGAGCTAAACTGTGGCGAGTCGAAGAGACTTAGCAGTTGGCAGGAAAAAAGACAAAGGCGCAAGGGAAGAGCCAACTGTGGAACAGCCCCGACAATCAAATTTTTCTGCAGCACCTGTGGAAGAGCCTGTCACTCTAAAATTGGCCTTTATAGCCACTCCAGGCGCTGCTCCACACACCACTGACCACCTCCAGGCGCTTACCCATTGTCTCTCGAGATACGGAGGCCAAAGAAGATGGATTGGAGGGATATACACAGTTCTCTGCAGCCAAGAGCAAGAGTCCAGAAGGCTCTGTTGCTTGCTGGGGTTTAGGACATCTGCTCAGGGTTGGAAAGGAACTTGCAGTTTGAGGGGGGGGATCCAGTTGTCATGGTCCACGCGGGTACCAACGCCATAGATAGGACTAGGAAAGAGGTTTTGCATAGGGTGTATGAGCAGCTAGGAGCTAAATTACAAAGCAGAACCTCAAAGGTAATAATCGCTGGATTATTACCTGAGCCACAAGCAAATTGGTGTCGGGTAAATAAGATTAGAGTTAAATGCATGGCTCAAAGATTGGTTTAGGAGAAATGGGTTTCAATTCGTGGGGCACTGGCAGCCGTACTGGGGAAACTGGAAGCTGTACCATTGGGATGGTCTTCACCTGAACTATGCTGGGACCAGTGTTTTGGCGAGTCGCATAACTGAGGCAGTAGAGAGAGCTTTAAACTAAATAGTTGGGGGGGGCGAGAGATCAAGTGAGGGAAGATGTGATAATTTAAAGAGAGAAGGCAAGAGAGCAAGATAGCAATAAGGGTAATGATAAACAGAGTGTGGTAGAAAGGGACAGAGCTTACAAACTTAAGAGAGAACCAGATAAGACTAGAGGTTGTGAACTAACAGAGGTGGGGGGTGGGGGTGGAGGGTTCGGGTGAAGGGAGGTTTAGACATCCAAAGAGAAAGGTCAACGCATCAGAACAGTATAGCGTTGTGGGTAGTGACAAGTAGAATGGGGCAGGAAGGGACAGACTGTTTAACAAAAATTGTACATCAGCAAATAAGGTCATTGCAGGGAACAGAAGTAAAACTATGAAATTAAGTGTTCTTCATCTGAATGCGGAAAGCATCTGCAATAAAATAGATGAGCTAGCGGCACAAATAAAGGTAAATGATTTAGATCTAATCGCCATTGCAAAGACATGGTTACATGGTGATCAAGGTTGGGAAATAAATTTTCCAGGGTCCACAATATTTTGGAAAGACAGACAGAATGGAAAAGCAGGAGGGGTAGCCCTGATAGTAAATGATGGCATAAGGGCATTAGTGAGAAAGGATCTGGCATCAGAAAATCATGAAGTAGAATCAGTATGGGTGGAAATTAGGAATAACCAGTGGGAGTAGTTTATAGGCCCCCCAAATAGTAGTTTACTGTTGGACAGAGCATTAAACAAGAAATTATTGGAGCTTGTAACAAAGGCAATGTAATAATTGTGGGGGAATTTAATCTTCATATAGACTGGAACTTTGGAATTGGCAAGAGTGGTTGAGAAGATGTGCTTGAAGAATGTTTTCATGACAGCTTCTTGGAGCAATACAATGTGGAACCGACTGTGAAGCTATCTTAAGTCTAGTCTTCTTTGGCCTCCTTGTCTCGGGAGACAATGGGCAAGCGCCTGGAGGTGGTCAGTGGTTTGTGGAGCAGCGCCTGGAGTGGCTATAAAGGCCAATACTAGAGTGACAGACTCTTCCATAGGTGCTGCAGATAAAATTGGTTGTCAGGGCTGTTACACAGTTGGCTCTCCCCTTGCGCTTCCATCTTTTTTCCTGCCAACTGCTAAGTCTCTTCTAATCGCCACACTTTAGCCCCGCCTTTATGGCTGCCCGCCAGCTCTGGCGATCACTGGCAACTGATACCCACGACTTGTGATCCGTGTCACAGGACTTCATGTTGCATTTGCAGACGTCTTTAAAGCAGAGACATGGACGGCCAGTGCATCTGATACCAGTGGCGAACTCGCTGTACAATGTGTCCTTGGGGATCCTGCCATCTTCCATTTGGCTCACATGGCCAAGCCATCTCAAGCACCGCTGACTCAGTAGTGTGTATAAGCTGGGGATGTTGGCCGCCTCGAGGACTTCTGTGTTGGAGATACGGTCCTGCCGCCTGATGCCAAGGAACTCTCCGGAGGCAGCGAAGATCGAATGAATTGAGACGTCGCTCTTGGCTGACATACGTTGTCCAGGCCTCGCTGCCGTAGAACAAGGTACTGAGGACACAGGCTTGATACACGCGGACTTTTGTGTTCCGTGTCAGTGCGCCATTTTCCCACACTCTCTTGGCCAGTCTGGACATTGCAGTGGAAGCCTTTCCCATGCGCTTGTTGATTTCTGCATCAAGAGACAGGTTACTGGTGATAGTTGAGCCATTAGCTAGGTGAACTCTTGAACCACTTCCAGAGCGTGGTCGCTGATATTGATGGATGGAGCATTTCTGACGTCCTGTCCCATGATGTTTGTTTTCTTGAGGCTGATGGTTAGGCCAAATTCATTGCAGACAGCCGCAAACCTGTCGATGAGATTCTGCAGACACTCTTCAGTGTGAGATGTTAATGCAGCATCGTCAGCAAAGAGAAGTTCCCAGATGAGGACTTTCCATACTTTGGTCTTCGCTCTTCGACGGGCAAGGTTGAACAACCTACCACCTGATCTTGCGTGGAGGAAAATTCCTTCTGCTGAAGACTTGAACGCATGTGAGAGCAGCAGGGAGAAGAAAATCCCAAACAGTGTAGGTGCGAGAACACAGCCCTGTTTCACGCCACTCAGGATAGGAAAGAGGTCTGATGAGGCGCCCCTATGCTGAATTGTGCCTTTCATATTGTCATGGAATGAGGTGATGATTCTTCGTAGCTTTGGTGGACATCCGATCTTTTCTAGTAGTCTGAAGAGACCACGTCTTCTGACGAGGTCAAAGGCGAGGTGAGATCAATGAAAGCAACATAGAGGGTCATCTGTTGCTCGCGGCATTTCTCCTGTAGCTGACGAAGGGAGAACTGCATGTCAATGGTCGATCTCTCTGCTCGACAGCCACACTGTGCCTCAGGGTAGACACGCTCGGCCAGCTTCTGGAGCCTGTTTAAAGCGACTTGAGCAAAGACTTTCCCCACTATGCTGAGCAGGGAGATTCCACGGTAGTTGGTGCAGTTACCGCGGTCACCTTTGCGTTTATAGAGGGTGATGATATTGGCATCGCGCATGTCCTGTGGTACTGCTCCCTCATCCCAGCACAGGTAAAGCAGTTCGTAGAGTGCTGAGAGTATAGCAGGCTTAGCACTCTTAATTATTTCAGGGGTAATGCCGTCCTTCCCAGGGGCTTTTCCGCTGGCTACAGAATCAATGGCATTACTGAGTTCCGATTTTGTTGGCTGTACGTCCAGCTCATCCATGACTGGCAGAGGCTGGGTTGCATTGAGGGCAGTCTCAGTGACAACATTCTCCCTGGAGTACAGTTCTAGGTAGTGCTCAACCCAGCGGTCCATTTGCTTGCATTGGTCAGTGATTGTGTCCCTTGATTTAGATTTGAGGGGGGCGATCTTCTTGATGGTTGGCCCAAAAGCTCTCTTAGTGCCATCATACATTCCTCTGATGTTTCCGGTGTCTGAGGCCAGCTGAATATGACTGCATAGGTGTTGCCAGTAGTCATTTGCGCAGCGCTTGGCTGTTTTAAGTGCTATGGATGTTAACTCGCTGGGGGCTTTCTTGTAGTTCAGCAGTGCAATGAGCTTCGCGGCTAAGACAGGTTCCAGCTCTTCAAAGTGAGATTGAAACCAGTCTGCATTCCGCTTCACGCGTTTGCCATAGGTGGTCATAACTGACTCATAGATGGCGTCTCTGATGTGGGCCCACTTGGTCTCTGCATCCCCTGTGGGAGTGTTTTGAAGGTCTACTATTTAGGTCTAGTATTGTGTAATGAAACAGGGTTAAATAGTAATGTCATAGTAAAAGATCAACTGCAAAATAGTGATCATAATACCATTGAATTCCATGTTAAGTTTGAAAGTGACAAACTCTAATCACAAAGAAGAATCTTCAACTTAAACAAAGCCGTAGGTATGAGGAGAGAACTGGCTAAGATAAATTGGGTAAATAGACTAAAAGGTATAGCGGTAAATGAACAGTGGGAAACCTTTAAAGGAGCAATTGAAAATATTAAACAAAAATACATTCCCTTGAAAAACAAAAACTCAGCAGGAAAGGCCCATCCGTGGCTCACTCAGGAAGTTAAGGATCGTATTGGATTAAAAGACAACGCCTACAATGGTGCAAAAGAAAATAAGTAGCAAGTCTGAGGGTTGGTAGTGTTTTAGAAATCAGCAAAGGGCCACCAAAAGTTGATAAGAAAGGAAAAAATAGAATTAGATTAAACTAGCTAAATTATAAGAGCTTTTATAGGTATATAAAAAGGAAGAGAATAGCTAAAGTAAACATTGTTCCCTTAGAAGCAGAGACAGGAGAAATTATTTTGTGTCTGTCTTCACAGTAGAAGTCACAAGTTTCATACCAGAAACAGACAGGAAGCTTGGGCTAAAAAGAGTGAGGAAATTAAGGAAATTAATATAAGCACAGAAAATGTATTGGAGAAACTTAAGGAACTAAAATCTGACAAATCCATAGGACATGATGGCCTACACACTAGGGTTCTAAAAGAGATAACTGCAGAGATAGTGGATGCACTCGCTATGATTTTCCAAAATTCCTCAGATTCAAGAATGATCCCATCAGATTGGAAGTTGCCAAATATTACACTGCTTTTCAAGAAAGGTGGGAGAGAAAACAGTGAACTACAGGCCAGTTAGCCTAAAATCAGGCATTGGGAAAATGCTGGAATCCACTATTAAGGAAGTCTTAACAATGCACTTAGGAAAGCACAGTACGATTAAAACAAGTCAACATGGTTTTACTGAAGGGAAATCAGTTTGACAGATTTATTAAAGTTTTTTGAGAATGTAACTAGTAGGGTAGATAAAGGGGGACCAGTAGATGTAGTATACCTGGATTTCCAAAAGGCATTCAATAAGGTGCCACACAAAAGCTTAATAGGCAAGATAAGGGCTCATGGAGTTGGGGGTAATATATTAGTATGAATAGAGGATTGGTTAACAGACAGGAAGCAAAGAATGGGCATAAACAGGACATTTTCAAGTTGGCAGGCAGTGAATAGGATCTGTGCTGGGGCCTCAGCTATTTACAATCTATATTAATGACTTAGATGAAGAGGCAGAGAGTAATGCATCTAAGTTTGCTGGTGATACAAAGGTAGGTGGAAACGTAAGCTGTGGGGAGGACTCAGAGGCTGCAAAGAGATGGTGGCGCAGTGGTTAGCACCGCAGCCTCACAGCTCCAGTGACCTGGGTTCAATTCTGGGGACTGCCTGTGTGGAGTTTGCAAGTTCTCCCTGTGTCTGCGTGGGTTTCCTCCGGGTGCTCCGGTTTCCTCCCACATGCCAAAGACTTGCAGGTTGATAGGTAAATTGGCCATTAGAAATTGCCCCTAGTATAGGTAGTTGGTAGGGAAATCTCGGGACAGGTGGGGATGTGGTAGGAATATGGGATTAGTGTAGGATTAGTATAAATGGGTGGTTGATGGTCGGCACAGACTCGGTGGGCCGAAGGGCCTGTTTCAGTGCTGTATCTCTAAACTAAACTAAACTAAGATATAGACAGGTTAAGTGGGCAACAAGATGGCAGATGGACTATAATGTAAGGAAGTGCGAAGTTTGGTCCTAAGAATAGAAAAGCAGAATTTTTTTTTATAAAGGCGTGCAGCTTATAAATTTAGAAGTTCAAAGAGACTTGGGTACTTGTACAAGGAGTGCAGAAAGTTAGCATGCAGGTACAGCAAGCAATTAGGAAGGCAAATGGCAGGTTGGCCTTTATTGCAAGGGGATTGGAGTATAAGAATAGAGAAGTCTTGCTACAATTGTAGAGAGTTTTGGTCGGACCACACCTGGTATACTGTGTGCAGTTTTGGCCTCCACATTTAAGAAAGGGAATACTTGCATTGGAAGCAGTACAGCGAAGATTCACCAGATTGGTCCCTGGGTTAAGGGGGTTGTCCTATGATGAGAGGCTGAGTAAAATAGGCCGATCTCATTGAAACACACAAGATTCTGAAGGGATGCTGCCAGACTTGCTGAGTATTTCCAGAATTTCTTGGTTTTTGTTCAGATTTCCAGCATC
Source organism: Heterodontus francisci (assembly GCF_036365525.1). NCBI lineage: Eukaryota > Metazoa > Chordata > Chondrichthyes > Heterodontiformes > Heterodontidae > Heterodontus > Heterodontus francisci. The sequence continues at coordinate 33,897,368 of NC_090377.1, read as the reverse complement.
TGCAGTATTTCGCTTTTATATTAAGATTCTGAAGGGGCTGGCATGGTAGACACAGAGATTGGTCGAGGAATCTAAAACACGGGGGCACAGTCTCAGGATAAGGGGCCAATCATTTAGGACTGAGATGAGGAGAAATTACTTCACTCAAAGGGTTGCAAATCTTTGAAATTCTCTACCCCAGAGGGTTGTGGATGCTCCATCGTTGAATATATTTAAAGCTAGGATAGGCAGATTTTTGGTCTCTCAGGGAATCAAGGGATATGGCAAGCAAGCAGAAAGGTGGAGTTGAAGCCCAAGATCAGCCATGATAGTATTGAATGGCAGAGCAGGCTCAACGGGTCATATGGTCTATGCCTGCTCCTATGTCTTGTGTTCTTGACTGGCAGTGGGGTAGATTTAGGTGTTTTAATTCAGTGGTGAGGAGATATAAAGCAGGAGAAGAGGAGGTGGAAAGAATGGGGCTAAGAGGTTGTTAGTGATGAGTGGGGCACAGGCTGTTAGTGGGAAGTAGCTGGTATAGTAGGAATTCAGGTTGCTTGAAGGATTAGGAGACAAAGGAGGAGGAAAGTTAAGGGTTTTAGAAAGCTTTGTGGCATGTGGTGATAATGAAAGAGAATTGGCGAGATCAGGTACAAACGGGAATCAGAAAGTTAGGGTGGCAATCAGGAGATTGGCAAAGGAAAAACTAAGCAAAGCAAAAATTATATAAATGAGTTTGGACTTCCTGCTCATGTGCTCAGGACAAAGCTCATAGCAAATTAAATACTTTTGAAGTGTAGTCACTGATACAATGTTGGGAAATGTAGCAGCCAATTTATACACAAGGTCCCACAAACGGTAATGAGATGAATAAGCAGATCATCTGTTTTTGGTGGTATTGCTTGAGGGATAAATGTTGGTCAAAAAACTGGCAGAACTGCCTTGCTCTTCTATGAATTGGGCCGTTGGGATCTTTCACACCCATCTGAGGGGTCAGATGGGGCCTTTATTTAACATCTTGCCCATTAAGACATGCTCACCTGGAGTGATTAGGTGACCAAGTCTACGGAGTAGGGCCTGATCCCACAACCTTCTGACTTGAAAGTGAGAGTGCTGCCACTGAGCCATGGCCAACACTATAATAATGCTAAACTAGGAAGACGTCAGATTTGAGCAGTATGGGCGAGTTTAAGGGTCTTTGAGAATTTGTTATATGTTTATAGGTCTGGAAAAAGCAAGGAAGATGTTTCTGGGATATGGAAGAATTGAGCAAGGTACTGTGGGATATAGAAGTAGTGGGAAGGGCTTAACAGATTCTTGAGATTAGCAAATGTGTAAAAATGCAACGGCTGTGGAAGGGAGGAATGCATATGTCCCAATGACAGTGGGTGGTGCTAGATGTAGGAGAAGTAAATTTCAAGATTTAGGAGAAGTAGATTCCAGAGTAGTGAAGGTGCTTTTTGTGATGCAGAAGTACCAGAGTAGGGGGCTGAGGAATGTGGTCATACTGAGGTTCTGGGTTGCAAAAATATTTAGAATGGCGGGGCATGTTTTTGGTAGGAAAGGGGCATGGGGTAGAGAGAGTACTAGGCATTGGATGCCAAGGCTCAGGAAAAAGGAATGGGCATTACTAAGATGTTGTAATGTGAATATGGTTTGTGGGTCTTGGGATTCAATTGTGGTGTTGGGAGAGAGGGACAGGAGATGAAGTAGAATAAGTTGCAGCAAAGTGAAGGAATTCTTCAAATAATTTATGAAGCCATCACTTAACCTGCATTATTTAAAGTAAACACTGAATATATTAATCTTAAATATAACGCAGGATTCCTTGCAAATAGAGAAGACCATTCAACATAACTGACTATGAAACCATTGTCGATTGTTGTCAAAACACATCTGGTTCACTAATGTCCTTTAGGGAAGGAAATCTGCCATCCTTACCTGATCTAGCTTACATGTGACTCCAGACGCACTGCAATGTGTTTGTTTCTTAAATGCCCTGTGAAATGGCCTAGCAAGCCACTCAGTTGTATCAAACTGCGACAAAGTCTAAGAAAAGGACCTACATCCCAAGGACTGCAGCGGTTCAAGGCAGCGGCTCACCACCACTTTCTCAAGGGCATTGAGGGATGGGCAATAAATGCTGGCCTAGCCAGCAACGCCCACATCCCACGAAAGAATAAAAAAAAAATTGGCCACATTCTATGATCCAACACAACTCTCCCTTCCACTACCCCTCCCCCTGCACTGCAACGAAAAGAATGCCTTGTTTAGGTCTTGAGCAGCAGTGAGCAATGATAGCAGGGTTCGATATCTTACAAACATTTCCCCAGCAATGACTCGAGGTAGTCATATCACTTCAAATTTAAATACTTGCTGTAAAATATGAAATACACAATAGAAAGGGGATTGGTTTTTAGCTTCTTAACCACATTAAACACTTCTGAAAACATTTAATAACTTATATTAGAAAAAAAATCAAATCACAACAAACTTAAAGCCAGTTTCCACTCAAAGCAGGATCCCAGAGCCAGCACAAACATAGCACCAGTGACTGAAATCAAATGGGCCACAGGTGGAGTGATCCTGTGAGCACAGTACTACATACATTGTGAGCTGAAGAACTCCAAATTAAGTGTAGGTAGGTATAATTTAAATGTGGCAACCAGGCATCACGGAAATAGTGTGATAGAAATAGCACAGCAGGAGGAAATGATTATGTGCTACTTCCTAAAATGCAGGAAGCATGCATGGTACACAAAACTTTTAATAGGGGAGATTAAATTGATAGATAGACTAATATACATATTTAAAAAGGTAACCAAAATACATATGGGAAGTAAATCTTCTGTTGACTTTAAGAGTTCTATAAGAAATGAGGTTTGGTCATTTCAGCCCAGCTTAGTCTGCACTTTCTACCATATTTAGATTCAATCAGGAAGAAAACTGAACCACAGAGCAGGAAAGTGCAGATGTTAGAAATCTGAAACAAAAATAGAAAATCTGGAAAGGATCAGCAGGTCACTCAGTATCTGTGCAGAGAACAGGCAAGCTAAAATTCCAGGTGCGCACCCTTAGCCCACATCCAAAACATTCACTTGTCTATTCTCCACAGATGTGCACTGCGTCTTTCTAAAAAAGTGAGCCAGTCTCGTGTATGAGACAGCTGAAGATAATTCCGTAAATCTTTATCTAAAATATCAGAGAGGAGAATTTCTGATCGCCACGGCTGATGGTTCGAGAGTGGAATGAGGAATGGGGACCAACTCGTGACCATTCTGGCAAAATATGTAAGCGCTTAATTTCAGTATTGTAACACATTCAAAATAACTTAAATGCCACACAGTACAATCTCCCAACCCCATTCAGGATGGAATCATGCTGTGCACTCCATTCATGCATGCGAGGAGTGTCCTAAAGGAAGCTCCATATGTAAAAGGAGACAGATGATCTTGTGCAACAAAAAGAAGAAATGCTGGATTCACTCAGCAGGTCTGGCAGCATCTGTGGAAAGAGAAGCAGAGTTAACGTTTCGGGTCAGTGACCCTTCTTTGGAACCCTTGATCTTGTGCATTGGTTTTAGAATTTTTATTTTTCAAACACATTTTTCTCATTTTGTTTTAAAGGATTCTGTGCTTATTTGTCTCAACTACTTTGAGATTCAGGTGGTGGTTGGTGTGGTGGGGGGGGCGGGCACAGTGATTAAATGCTTATGCTGAACCAAAAATAGAGCAACGTTGTATACAAATTCAACACTGTAATTGAAGCACTTACAAGATTTCAGCAGACAGGAAAAGAGCTTAATATAAGAGCAGGCAGGAATAAAAGATCGTTCATAGGGCAATCTTTCACAAGAGCTCAGGGAGAAACAAAACTTTGTCGCAGTTACGGAATCATAAGGATGCTGACAAGTCAAGTTAAAATTAATGATGAGCTGCAGCATTTGAAGTACCACAAATACTGTATTGCACACTTAAAGTGATACAAGACACATGCCAAGGAAATCAACAGGTATCAAATCCAGACTGGCTTCACCTGTCACTATGCTACCAACCATATCTGCAGGCCATGGCACAGACATCTGGCAAATTATCAAGGGGAGCAGCTTCCAAAGATTCTTGTCAGCAGAGTGTCACTTGAAGATCTTTGTCAACTAACTGCACTGGTAGGGACCACACTGTCAGTGTGGCAATGAAGGTCAACAGTGCAATTCAGTTTTCTGCCTCTCCCACATTTCAGCCACGTTAGGATCAACTACAGTGTCAGCCAGTATTCTGCCCAAGCATGTATCTAGCTGGTGACTAGTGCACCATGTTCAGTACTTTCAACGCCTTTCCCACGGAGTTGAGCAGAAGCATGCCGCAAAATACTGCAGATGCTGGAAATCTGAAACGAAAACAGAAAATTCTCAAAATACTGAGATCAGGCAGCATCTGTGGAGAGAAAGACAGAGGTAACAGGCTGAATTTTACATAGACCTGGGGGACGGGAACGGAGTCGCGGGAGGACATAAAAATCGGGATGGGACCCGTTGGGCAGGAACAAAGAACAAGGAACAGTACAGCACAGGAACAGGCCATTCGGCCCTCCAAGCCTGCGCTGATCTTGATGCCTGCCTAAACCAACACCTTATGCACATCCGGGGCCCATATCCCTCTATTCCCTTCCTATTCATATATTTGTCAAGATGTCTCTTAAACGCCGCTATCGTATCTGCTTCCACCACCTCCCCTGGCAGCAAGTTCCAGGCACTCACCACCCTTTGTGTAAAAAACTTGCCTCGCACATCCCCTCTAAACTTTTCCCCTCACACCTTAAATCTATGTCCCCTAGTAACTGACTCTTCCACCCTGGGAAAAAGCTTCTGACTATCCACTCTGTCCATGCCGCTCATAACTTTGTAAACCTCTATCATGTCATCCCTCCACCTCCGTCGTTCCAGTGAAAACAATCCGAGTTTATCCAACCTCTCCTCATAGCTAATGCCCTCCAGACCAGGCAACATCCTGGTAAACCTCCTCTGTACCCTCTCCAAAGCCTCCATGTCCTTCTGGTAGTGTGGCGACCAGAACTGCATGCAATATTCTAAGTGTGGCCTAACTAAGGTTCTGTACAGCTGCAACATGACTTGCCAATTTTTATACTCTATGCCCCGACCGATGAAGGCAAGCATGCCTTCTTGACTACCTTATCCACCTGCGTTGCCATTTTCAGTGGCCTGTGGACCTGTACGCCCAGATCTCTCTGCCTGTCAATACTCCTAAGGGTTCTGCCATTTACTGTATATCTCACACCTGCATTAGACCTTCCAAAATGCATTACCTCACATTTGTCCGGATTAAACTCCATCTGCCATTTCTCCGCCCAAGTCTCCAACCGATCTATATCCTGCTGTATCCTCTGACAATCCTCATCATTATCCGCAACTCCACCAACCTTTGTGTCGTCCGCAAACTTACTAATCAGACCAGCTACATTTTCCTCCAAATCATTTATATATACTACAAACAGCAAAGGTCCCAGCACTGATCCCTGCGGAACACCACCAGTCACATCCCTCCATTCAGAAAAACATCCATCCACTATTACCCTCTGTCTGTGACTGAGCCAGTTCTGTATCCATCTTGCCAGCTCACCTCTGATCACGTGTGACTTCACCTTTTGCACCAGTCTGCCATGCGGGACCTTGTCAAATGCTTTACTAAAGTCCATATAGACAACATCCACCATAGGATGTCCTATGTCTCAACGCCCATCCTGATTTTACCGAATGCAGCAAATCTGGAGGGCGGAGTTCCAACGGCAACATGACGGACAGATAATTAAGATAGTTAAGAGGCCAATTGAAAGTAATTTTATGGTTGGGATTGTATTTATAAAAGATGCATAGGTTTCGCAGGGCTTCACAAGCTCACCTTCAAGAAAGCAACATGGAGGCAGGAGCACATGGCTGGCTGCTAGGGGAGGCCATCAAGAGGGCAACCATCAACTGCTTGGCGGGGTGGCGAAAGGTGGGCATTGCATGAGAAATGAGGGGAAGTGTGTCACAGCTGCTGGGGGGACCACTGTAAAGGGGACAATGTGCATGTGCCACTTTGGCAAAGCTCATAAATGAGGGTAAGGGCAGGGGTAGTGCTGGCAGTGAAACAGCTGCATTTAGGGAGAGGCCACCTATCATGGGCCTCATTCATTCAGGCTTCGGGTCCCTGTTGAAGAGGAGATGCAGCAGAGCTAGAGGAAAGCGGCACTGCAATGGCCTGTGAGCGCACAGGAGGATCAACAGCGGTTTCCAGACAATAGAGAAGGACTCAGAGGAGAAAGAGGGGGACTCCCCCATACAGATGAGGTACCCTTCAGGGAGGGTCTACAGGTCAAGGCTCAACTACCTGCAGATGTCCTAGAGGCAGTGCCACAAAGACTCCGCCTCTCCAGGGAGGCCGTCACTGACCTGTGTGCCATGATGAGAATGAGCTGTACCCCAGGCGACTTTTTGGAAATCCAATGCCAGTGGCGCTGAAGGTCACTGTGGCACTTAACGTCTACCTCTGGATCATTCCAGGGATCCACTGGGGACGTGTGGGATCTCACAGTCAGCGGCCCATCAGTACATCAAGGAGGTCATCAGTGTCCTTTTCAGGAAAGCCAGGGGCTATGTGTGCTTCCACACAGTTTACAACTCTCAAGCTGAAAGGACCATCGGGTTCGGGGTCATCGCTGGATTCCCCCAGGAGCAGGGTGCCATCGATTGTGTACATGTTGCCATCAAGGCTCCTGTATATGAGCCAGCAGCCTTCATCAACAGAAAGGGCTTCCACTCCCTCAATGTACAACTGGTCTGCAACCACCGTAAACAGATCCTGCAGGTTTGTGCATGCTTCCTGGGATGTTGCCACAATGCCTTCATTTTGAGGCAGTCCCAGGTGCCAGAGCTTTTCTGGCCTCCATCCTGTCTTCAGGGATGGATCCTTGGAGACAAGGGCTACTCATTCAGAACACTGCGCTGTAATGTTCTATGTTCTAACATGGCTACTGATACTTCTGAGGAACCCGCGCACAGATGCAGAGGAGAGGTACAATGCCTGCCAAGTGACAACACAAGCAACCATAGAGCAGGCCACTGGTTTGCTCAAGATGAGATTCATGTGCCTAGATTGGTCCAGTGGAGCCTTTAAGCATGCTTCGGCAAGTGTCGCACGTGGTGGTCTGCTGTGCACTATACAACCTGGCGCTACAGAGAGGGAAGCCAATGAGCAATGAGGAAAGAAAAAAGCGAATACACAAAGGTTACACCGCTACACAAATGTTGAAAAGGAATAAAACGGGACGGAATACCTGACATCGACCTGGGCACCAGAAACGACAATGGCAAGCCCAGCACCATCGACCCTGTAAAGTCTTCCTTACTAACATCTGGGTGCTTGGGTCAACATTGGGAGAGCCGTCCCACAGACTAGTCAAGCAACAGCCCGACATAAGTCATACTCACAGACACCTACCTTACATCAAATGTCCCAGACACCATCACCAACATTCCTCAATATGTCTTGTCCCACCAGCAGGGCACACCCACCAGAGGTGGTGGTATATAGTCGAAAAGGAGCAGCCCTGGGAGTCCTCAACATTGACTCCGGACCCCATGAAGTGCCATGGCATCAGGTCAAACGTGGGCAACAAAACATGATTAGCATCTACTGCCCTCCCTCAGCTGATTAATCAGTACTCCTCCACATTAAACACCACTTGGAAGAAGTACTATGGGTGGGGACTTCAACGTCCATCGCCAAGAGTGGCTCGGTAGCACTACTACTGACCGAGCGGGCCAAGTCCTGAAGGACATATCTGCCAGACTGGGCCTACGACAGGTGGTGAGGGAACAACAACAGGGGGAAACCTACTAGACCTTGCCCTCACCAATTTAACTGTTGCAGGTGCATCTATCCATGACAGTATTGGTAGGAGTGACTAATGCATAATCCTTGTGAAAACAAAGACCCGTCTTCACGGAGGATACCATCCATCATGTTGCGCAGCACTACCACCGTGCTAAATGGGATAGATTCAGAACAGATCTGGCAGCTCAAAACTGGGCATCCACGAGGCACTATGGACCATCAGCAGCAGCAGAATTGTATTCAACCATAATCTGTAACCTCATGACCCGGTATATCCCTCACTCTACCATTACCAGGGTTGATCCCCTGGCTTAAATGCAAGACAGCATGCTAGGAGCATCAGGCATACCTAAACATAGGTGTCAATCGGGTGAAGGTAATTGCATGCCAAATGGTAAGCAATCCCACAACCAACAGATCAGATCTAAGCTCTGCAGTCCTGCTACCTCCAGTTGTGAATGGCGGCGGACAATTAAACAAGTAACAGGAAGTAGCAGCTCCACAAATATCCCCATCCTCAATGATGAAGGAGCCTAGCACATCAGTGCAAAAGAAAAGGCTGAAGCACTCGCAACCACCTTCAGCCAGAAGTGTCAAATAGATGATCCTCCTGAGGTCCCCAGCAGCGCAGATACCAGGCTTCAGCCAATTCAATTTACTCCATGTGATATCAAGAAACGGCTGAAGGCACTGGATACGGGCAAAGGCCATGAGTCCTGACAACATCCCGGCTATAGTACTGAAGACTTGTGCTACAGAACGAGTCACACCCCTAACCAAGCTGTTCCAGTACAGCTATAACACTGGCATCGAACCGACAATGTGAAAAATTGCCCAGGTATGTCCTATCCACAAAAAGCAGGACAAATCCAATCAAGCCACTTACCGCCCCATCGCTTCCTCTACACCTCTCCATATTCTCCCATTAATCATGTATTCCTTTGCCTTGTCTGACCTCCCCAAATGCATCACCTCACACGTCCAGGTTGAATTTTTTTGAAGCATGCAACCTTGCAATTTTTTTGCTCATCAATAAGTGGGTGTTGTGGCAGGGCATGAGGTTTCCTTGCATTTCTTGTAGGCCGCTGGGACTTCAGGAGCACCCCGGCTCTGTCAAAAGATGTGATGGGTAGGAACACACTGCATGAGGTCAAGGCATTCCCCATACTGCAGCATAATGTCCTACTGGGTGCAGGGAAATGGCAAGATCAATGAAGGAGGCAGCAAGGGGCCTGCAGAATGCGGAAGCTTTATTGAATAGCATGGATCTGTCATTAAGGATTATGCAAACCGTGCCTGTATGAATGCATCCCGAGTACACCTTGCGCATACTTCATGGCACTTTCCCTGTGGTCCCTGGGGTTCTTCAGCATCCTGAGCTTGGTCACCATCTTCCCCAACGTCCCCCTCACCAGAGGAGGCATTGCATTCCACGATATTCTCATTGTTCAAGTCCTCTCCCCTCTGCAGCGCCAGGTTGAGCTGAGCAGAGTACACCACAATAATATGCAAGACCCTGGCTGCGGCACACTGAAGAGTGCCACTGGATCGATCTGGGGATCTCAACAGCATCTTCAGAAGCCCTATGGCCTGCATGATAATCGCTCAAGTTGTACCCTGGAAGATTTTGTCACTCTCCTCTACAGCAGTACTAGAGTTCCTCATAGGCATCAACAGCCACATCATCAATGGGTAGCCCTCATCACTCAGTATCCATTCTTGAAGCCACGTGGGGTGGCTGAAAAGGTCTGGCACCTGGGACTACCTCAAAATGTAATTGTTGTGGCTGCTGCCCAGGAAGCTTGCACACACCTGCAGGAAGCACTTACAGTGGTTGCAGACCAGTTGTACACTAAGCGAGTGGAAGCCTTCCTGTTGATGAAGGCTGCTGCCTGGTCTGTGGGAGCCTTGGCCACAGGCATGCAGGTTATGACACCCTGCACCTGGGGGAAAGCAACAATGGGTTGGAATCCTAAAGCCCTTTCATCCCAGCTGTCCGCATTGGTACAAAAGCACATCGATTGGCTGGCCCTCTTGAAAATGGCATTGTTGACTATCTTGATGCAGCGATGAGTCACAGACTCGGAGATCCCACATTTAAAGGTAGCTGAACTGCGGACAGTAGACTCTCTGTGGCGGGTAACCACTTCTTTGCATAGGAGGCTGAGTGCAGGCCCCTCTGCACCCTTCTCCTCTGTTTCCCACCCCCCTCCACCATCCCCCAGACTGATGCTCCTGCTGCCCCTCACCCCCTGTTGCTGTTGGCATGCTGCTTGTGGCTGCGGCACTCTCCCTCTCTGAAGCTCCTCCTCACTGAAGAAACTGAAACTGTAAATGAGGTCCATGGCATTTAGATTCCGTCAGTCTCCAGGACCTCCAAAGACCACTGCTTTACTCACACAAGTGCCAGCTGCGCGATGGCACCCTGGCAGTATGCCCTCAAAGTTCTGTCAACTTTTCCCCTTTTCCTGAGTGACAGTGCCAATGCCTGCACTGTTCCAGCTTCCCTGCCAAGCCACTCTAGGATTCACGATTGCTGCTGTCAGCAGCCAGAACTGGCTACCCGCCACCTCATCACCTCCTTATACCTGGCGAGGCTCTGATGCCCCATTGTTCCCGCGCACTTCTGGAAAAATCAGAAAATCCTGGTAAAACTGAAGTTACTTGCCTGCTTAACAGGCTTAATTACCTGCCCGCCATGCCAGCTGCCCTTCAGAATATCCAGTTGCGATGTGAAGACATCAAGCTTCTGTCCTGATGTTCCAACCCCTCCCACCTCCCAGCCCGACCCCAATGGGCTGGCAAAATTCTATCCTGGCTGTCAGTTGGTGTTCATAATGTAGCTATGTTGTTTTACAAAGATTTTGTGTTTAAAGATGTGAGGCACCAAATGTTTTATTTGCAAGTTGCAAAATGAATGCGTCTTACTGGCGTGTAAGTACATGTAATAAGGGCTGATACAACTGTACAGTTGTGAGGCGCTTAGCATGGAACAGTACTAAAGATGAAACTCATCAACAGATAACATTTTGAAGCTTTCACACTCGGACCATCTACCAGGAAAATCGCACTAAGTAGTGTAACCCTGGCAACTTCTTTAAAGTGTGCCATCTTCTAATTCTGCTCATTGGATATGGGCATCACTGACAAGGTCAGCATTTATTGCCCATCCCTAATTTCCCTTGAGAAGATGTGGTAAGCTGCCTTCTGGAACCGCTGCAGTCCATGTGGGGTAGATACACCCACAGTGCTGTTAGGAAGGAAGTTCCAGGATTTTGACCCAGTGACTGTACATAGTGCGGACCCCAGCTGTCATCACTTGCCTGGTATGCCATATTACTATTCTTTGGGGCAATCCTTCTTGCAGCCACTTCATACAGCAGCACCGCAAGCTCACCAGTCATCACATGAACATGGACTCTGTTTTCTAACTCTAAATTTGATAAGTTTGCTACTTCAGTCCCCTCTGGAAAGAACAAAAAATGAAATTGTTGCAGCCTTAGAAAAGTTAAACCATTACATGCAGACAATTGCGTTTTTCAGCCCTTTAAGTACTGATGATATGCCAATTAAATGAGTCTCGTTACCCAGTTAGGTAAACTCCTGTTGGCAGGCTGAATCCAAGCCAGAATCTGGACATACATAGATAATTAGGGCTGACCCTATGAAAATCAGCGAGGTCAGCCCATTGCTGTTCTGGTGAGGATAAATCTTCCTTCATTCAATCGTTTTCACCTAACTTTTCATTCAAAATTTCCATCATTTTACACATCACAAAAATATGGGCTGGTCATGATTTCAAAGAAACAGGTAGTTAATGAAATTTCCCCTCATTAATCATACACTCCTAATTTTTTTGAAACAACAAAATAACAAATAAATACCAACTATGCAAAACACAACTCATACCACCACTCTTCATAATGAATTCAAAAGCTGCTGTGGCAATTAGTGAAACAGTTTCATGACTAAAAAAGAAACGCAAAATAAAACCGTAAGCTATCAAATACTTAGCAATATCCGAGTTTAACCCGATTGCAGTTTCACTCTACAAAATGTTAAACAACTAACTGTATTGCCAAGTCAGTGGGCAGACACATATGACAAAAATATTTCATGACAGGAAATCATTATTAACCTGGTGGTTTTCTGGTATTTCTGTTGTGGAAATTTCTCTGTAACTTTTTCAAGGTTTGTGCCATGTGTTTGCTTAGTCAAATGTCGTTCTGCCACAGCTTAATCTTCAAAGTTTAATGAAGTCCCTACCTGTTCAACCAAAAAATACTTAAAATATACATGCACAGGTTCAAGGAGTCAGTCATTCTGTAAAAGCACCACAAAAAACTGTCCTCAAAACCATAACCGCAGCATTTTACTTTTTAACATTGTACCTTGAAAGTTAGTCTGTGTAGGTCACTAACTTGTACTTAATTTTTTTTTACCGATGATGATTTTAAATTTGTTATCTGACAAAAAACACACTGAAACCCATTCAGCTATTTTTTTTTTAATTGAGCCAAAAATACACTTGCTTTGGGCAAGGGTAACAGTAACAGCACGGTGCTGTGACTGCAGGGATTTTCCCCTCCCACACAATGCTGTTAGTCACCTCGTTTTAAAAAGTTTCGTAATCGGTAATATAAACTAAAACTGCTTAAGTAATTGCTCTGGATGAAGCTCTTTCAAATGTTTCAATATTTAGTGCAGAATGCTCCCCAGCAACACAGGAAATGGGGGAGGGGGAGCAGGAAAGCATGAGCAATGATTTCTACGCATGGATCTGGGGGAATGTAGGTATGATCATTTAATTATTTGAAAGATGCTCAAAGGCCATGTGAAAATAGGATGTGGTCATCAGCTTGCAAGGGAAAATTGCGTAATCCCTGTTTCTTCAAGAGTAAAGTGGACAAATGATCTTACGCACTTTGTTGTATGATTCCTCCTTCTGAGGTTTTCCCTTAGCTTGCCTAGTAAGGAAGCATTAAGTAAGAGGACTGAAACAAACAGTAAAATGGCTCCAAGTAGCACCAGGTCAGAAAAAGGAATTATGGGTAAGCTAGGAAGGAGAAAGTTAAATCTTTGTTCAAAGAATGAGAAAGACCATATCTTCAGTAATTATTCTAACATTAATCCTTATTCATTTGGCTCAGCTTGGTACAATTGTTAACACACACACACACACCAGAGTCATAATGTTACATGTCCAAACTCCACACTAGGCCTTGAACACATAATGTAAGCTGACTGTAATACAGTACTGATGGAGTGTTACATCGTTGGAGGTACTACTTATTAATGGAGACATTAAACCATTCTCAAACTGCTTGTTCATATGGATGCACTAGATCCCATGGTACTATTCGAAGAACACAGTTCCCTTGGTGTCCTGGTAAGTATTGTTCCATCATCTAACACAATTAGAACCAGATTTAACTGATCATTCATCTCATTTACTGCCTGTGAGGCTTTACAGTGTTCATATTAGCCAACATAACAGTGGCTGCACCTCAGAAGTACTGTATTATATGTAAAGCATTTGGGACATCCTGAGACATGATCAGCTGCTATATAAATGCAAGCTTTTTCTTAATGTAGTATAAAAATTGGCAATGGCTTCTGAGGACCTAGATTTTCATGAACATCATGTTCTGGTTTCTACTTTGTAGGTGACTTTGACAGATCTCTCTCAGGTTCCCAACCCTCCAGGATTGACATGGAGTCTTCAAGAATTACAACCGAGTCTCCTGCACACTTGCTATGAGCAACCCAGACAAAAGAAAAATCAGTGTATTTATTTTCTTTGAACATTTTTGTTTATTAGTTATAAAAATATTAGAGAGGTGGGGTGGAAAGAAAAGGCTGTTTGACCAGACTGGCTGGTTGGAGATGGGAGGTCATGTGTTAAAACCTCCAGGAACACGTCCAACCAGAGTTGGCAATCCTACTAAAAAGCTACCACTAAATGAACAGTGCGTGTCCAAACCTTGCCTGCTTAGTCACACTCTGTAGTGGAGTATCACTTTATTACCCAAATTGCACCTTTGTATTTTGCAATGGATATCATGTTGCTGTTCCCGAAGGCCAAAAGGTATGCCTCTTTCTTACTCCTTGGGGTAATTGGTCTATCTTTCAAAGAAACAAAAAAAAAGTGACTGTACTAATAGCTGAATGAAGAATATAATTTTTAAAGTACATTTTCCAAGGATAGGAGGGCTAGTTAAACTCCAATATCAGAATTCCAGAAAAGCTCTAAGAGAGCCTTTACCTTTAGATATCAATACCATTATTACCATGGACTGTTCTGTCCAATCCCACATGGCAAGGTAGGAAAAGGAAGCTTTATCATTAACTTGGCAATGCCAGGTCAGCTGACAAGAAGAGGGTTGTGCAGAGAAACATACTTGCTTATGTAACAGTTTTACTTATTTTATTTGATATATATTAGACATTTGTAATTCCCGGATAACTGAAAAACTGCTGCTATGATTGGTTCCAAGACTCCAATCGAGTCATATTATATTGCTTTAGGATAGTTCAATCGGCAAAAATATTCTTGCCAGAAATACGCAGCATGGAGGGGATGCATTGTATGCGGTTTTTATTTTTCTACAAGGCGTGCATGCTCATATGGGAAATCCTTTCTTCTGCAAACATAAAAGGTTATCCAGTATTCCAATGACGCTCCAGCTACCCAGCATGCAGCAATATAACAGCTCGAGAGTGTGGAAATCCAATCCAAAATATTTACCTACTACAGGAGGCTCTAAGTTTAAACAGTAAAAGCCTGCTTCACTCCAGCGAATTAACAGGAGCTAAAACAAATAATAAAAAAGAAAACTGAAAACAAAATGTAATATCTCTCAAAAGGCTGATGACATAAAGCACGAGCACAAACCAGCCTGGTACTCAGAGTCAGTAAGCACCAATTAACCTTGAAGTAGAGCATTCCACTGGCACCTCTTGCTCTGTTTTGCCAATAAAATAAATTTGTTAAAGAAACTATTCATAAGCATTTTTAACAAGCCATAACGAAAAAAATAACACCCATGGTACAAAACAGACACACCAGTTGGCCTCAGTTCTACACATAAACATACCATCGAGCCCCCCCCCCATCGTGTATCCTCTATAAACATTTTACAGCGCTGCAGCATAACTTTATAAGGAAGAGATGTACTTGGTAGTGGAGCAGGAGGGAACAGCTGCCATCTCCCACAACTCTCAAGGGAATAAAATCTTGAATTCATCTCATTTCACCAACCTTGTACTTCATGATCCTGGGTCTTACATCCATGAAATCAGATTCCCTCCAAAACTATCCTGAAGCAGCCATTCTTTTCTGTTAAAGTGTGGGCTGAGCGCGCCGGCAGCCTACTCAACTATGTGAGGCATTACAGCGAAGTATGAATCATTTGTTAAGAATATTATCTTTGCCCTCTACCCTTAATAGGTTTTGATACACTGGAAGGTAGCACATCGGATTAAGATGCAAATAACCAACAGATGCAGCTTTTTAAATATCTCAACCAGATAGCTGAGGAAATTGCCTAATGAGATAAGGCAGTTCAATGCTCAGGAGGGAAAAAGTCAAGTCCGCCAACAGCATTTTTTTTCTTTCATGGGATGATAACATCACTGGCAAGGCCAGCATTTATTACCCATCCCTAATTGCCCATGCGAAGGTGGTGATGAGTCACCTTCATCTGGTGTAAGTACATCCACAGTGCTGCAGGAAGGGAGCTCCAGTTTTTTGACCCAACAACAGTGAAGGAACAGTGATATAGTTCCAAGTCAGGATGATGGGTAGCTTGGAAGAGATCTTGGAAAGTGGTGATATTCCCACACGTCTGCTGCCCTTGTCCTTCTAGGTGGAAAAGATCATAGGTATGGAAGGTGCTGTTGAAGGAGGCTTGGCGAGTTGCTGCAGTGCATTTTGTATATGGTACATACAGCTGCTACTGTGCACCGGTGGTGGAGGGAGTGAATGTTTAAGGTGCCGATCAAGTGGACTGCTTTGTCCTGGATGGTGTAGAGCTTCTTGAGCGTTGTTGGAGCTGTACTCATCCAGGCAAGTGGACAGTATTTCAAAAAGCTCCTGACTTGTGCTTTGTAAATGGAGGACAAACTTTGGGGAGTCAGGAGATGAGTTACTCGCCGCAAAGTTCCTAGCCTTTGGCCTGCTCTTGTAGCCACAGCATTTATATGGCTGGTCCGGTTAAGCTTCTGGTCAATGGTAACCCCCAGGATGTTGATAGCCGGGAATACAGCAATATAATGCCATTGAATGTCAAGGGGAGATGGTGAGATTCTCTTTTGTTGGAGATGGTTATTGCTTGGCACTTATCAGCTGTTATGACCAAGGCGAGAGGAGTGCACTGTGTTTTTCTAGTTCCACTTATCTGCTGGTCACAACATATATTTAAATGTTTTACCCAGTTACCGATACGGCCAATTATATCATTAATCGATTTTACTTTCGGAATAAAATCCACCAAACAGCTTTCTTTTATAAAGAACAAAATTATTTATTTATTATAAAACAAGACTTATTCAATAAAGATGCAAAGCTCATTAACACACAGGTTGAAATATGAAAGTTCCCTTCTAAATTAACCCAACACACAAGCACACACACACGCCAATTAAAGTAAAAATAAAGAAGTTTTCTCTGCAGAGATCGCTACAAAAAAAAACTTTGGCCAAATACTTGTTAATTCTTGAAGGAAAAGGATAAGATATGGTATGTTCCCAGCTGGTCCTTTATTCTGGCATCCTAATACATGTAGACAGCTGTCATTGGGATCTTTTTGGAGCAGTTCTTTTCAGGATTAGTCTGATAGGCTTTCCAGAAGAATCATTGCATCAGGGGTTTCAGCTATCATCGCACTGGATTCTCAGGGTTTCTCAAAGAGGTGGAAAAAGGATGAGCTGGTGGCTTCTCTCTCAGCAGGCTTACTCTCAACTGACTCAAACTATCCAAAAACAAAACCAACTTATGACCACCATAAGTCTTGACATGTCACTTCTCCATAAACAACTCCCGTAGTCAACAAGACTCCTGCCGTTTACTTAGCTTAAGACATGTGACTGCAGTAAGGGTTTGTTTTTAAACAAAGTCCCAAGTCCTTCCAGTGACTGATTTTTTTAAAAAAGAAACAACGTCCATCATCTATGGAATCTCTTCAGTCTTCCAAATGAACAAAAATTCCACAATTTTTAAACACAAGTCCTCAAAAAATATTTAAAAATGGAAGCACTTTCATAACACAGCCCAAGCCTGAATATTGTCCAGGTCTTGCTACATGTGGACACAGTCTGCTTTAGTATCTGAGGAGTCGTGAATGGTACCGAACACTGCAATTATCAGCAAACATCCCCATTCTTACCCTATGATGAAGGGAAGGCCATTAATGAAGCAGCTGACGATGGTTGAGCCTAGGACACTACCCTGAAGAATGCCTGCAACAATGTCCTGAGCTGAGACATTTGGCCTCCAACAACCACAACCATCTTACTTTGTGCTAGGTATGACTCCAGCCACTGGGGATTTGCCCACCAATTCCCATAGACTTCAATTTTGCTCAGGCTCCTTAATGCCACACTCAGTCAAATGCTGCCTTAATGTCAGGGGCAGTCACTCTCACCTCACCTCTGGAAGTCAGCTGTTTTGTCCAGTTTTGGACCAAGGCTGTAATGAGATCGGCTCCATGTCTCAGCAGCGAGTAACAGAACAAGGCTTGGGGCCAGGTGGTTCGTTGTCAAGCTCTGATGAGCAATAAAGTAGTGCATTTAAACAATTACATTTCTGCCATGTTAATTGGACAGAATCACTGTAAACAGAAAATAAACTTGATTGATACAAAGTTTTGTTCAATTTCCTTTAGAACTTTAGCATACACTTTAACTGTTCGCTATTGTAACATCTGTAAAATTATTTACTTTTCTGATTGATGTTCTCCACTTCATTTTCAGATTGGTAATACTGGTTGGTACTAAATAGAATTCACTAATCTTACTGAAACCCAGAACAATTCTGTGTTCACAGTATTCCCTAGATAAATTTAAAACAAAAATGGTATTCAGGTTTTGCATTCTAAAAAGAGGCTGTGCTCCTCAGATGGCTACACCTGGATAACTTAAAGTTAAATTAGCTCCAGGTGTAGGTTAATAATGAATGACTGGAAAAGGGTACATACAATGCAACTTAAAAAGAAAAGGCAGATTTTAAAAATGAGTTAGTTAAGAACAGAGAAAAGTGGACACCCCCAAGTGATGATATCACACATCCATTTTGAAGTTTATGGGATTTATTTATTCAGCTTTCACCCCACGTTTTTGCAAGTAATGGTGTGTCTTGGAACAGAGTGATGACCAATGCACCCAGGTAGTTGATGTGTCATCAAATTCACAATGAAAGATTAACAATGATAATGTAGTGTTATAACCAGGTGAGAAAGGTATCTAGGGGTCCCTTATAGCCTTCACATGGTCTTATTTTAACAGGGTTTAATTTTAAACATATTTTGTTTTGAGTTCCCCCTTGGTGAATCCTTGTTCACCTCTTTTCAATTATAAGGCAAATAAATGAGCAAAAACAGACTTCCTTAGGTTTAAAGAACAAAAGTGAAATTTATTAAAACAAACTAAAAACTCTAATTCGGTTAATGCCTACGGATACACACCACGCCCCACACAAGCATGCATATGCGATATGCACATGCAAGTAGAGAGAGAAGAGAGAAGAAAAATAGGTAGAGAGGTTTGAGGCAATATCAGAAGAGTTTCTTGTTACTGTGCTTCGAGCTCATTGTAGTCCTTTTGTAGGTAGTCGTGCTCTTCGTTGGGGCCCCCAGTATCCTCCTTAAACCTTGTCCACTGTGGGAGACTTTTCTCTTTTAGGGTTCATGTCTCTTCAATGGGGTCTTCAGTTCCGTGAGAGAGATGTTGTCAGTCCAGGAACAAAGAGCTTGGCTGAGTTCAAATTCTCTGTGGCAAGTTCAAGTAAAAAAAACAACCAGTTAGTCATGTGACTAAACTGGCCTGACCACATCTGTTTGGGTATTGGGGGAGCAGGGGACTGGTTCCTTTGTTCCAACACTGTCTGCTGTATGCAAAAAAAGGTCTTTCTGGCAAGGGGCCTGGCAATTCCTTGTGATAGGCCCTCTTTTCTTCCCAGCAACAATTTAAAGTTTTAATGTTCATGTGGCAAAAGATGTGTGCCTCATTCTTGGCAGGTGGGGGCCTGCATGACAGTAGTCATGCTAAGTACTATCAGTTAATAAGTCATAGTTGATTACTAATGAATAACACTATTAATATCCATTGCAAAGAATTAACAGGTTTCCCCTTTGTCTTTGTTCATTTTTTTTAAACCATGAAGTATTTTCCATTTAAGTAGTAAATTCTGATTTCATTCGTTGAAGTAACTTGGAGGAGCCTCAGCTCTACAGCCTATAGAAGTCAAAGTAACAAGTGACTTAGTCATTAACCCAGGAGTCTGCAATGATCTTGTCATTTCAATTGCATAAATGAATGCAGCTTTCTGACAAGGACAGACTCAATAACTCCCACCAAGCCAGTTCCCACATGATGTCATCAGCAATCCTTATATCTTTTTCGTAAGTTGATAAATAAAAAGTAACCACAGTAAAAAGTCAAAAAGGTGCTTAAAATTTAGTCACAATTGTTTTCAACTGATCAATTTTAGAAAGGACATGGACAACAACGTTCTCTTTAATGCAGTGTCAAAATCGCACATTGGAAATGAACAGCTTTCATCGCATTTAAATATTCCCTCTGCCACAAAAATATTCAACAAACAAGAAGAGTGTTAGAGAATATCACGGTTACTGTGACAAAACGTGTAACACAATACTGAGACTGAAGATTGAGTTAATAAAGCTTTAGAAAATGTATAGGGAGTTCCCCAGCACTCCCACATAATAACCACTTCCAAGGCAGTTAAGCTCTTGTGGCCCTCCCATGCTTGCATACCTGTAATTTTCACTGGGTGGTATAGTCTGCATGAAGTAGAGTGCAGCAGTCCGGGCTCTCCAGTGCCATTTCTTAGCTGTTAAGGTAAAGACGGAACATCCCTCGATCTCCTCTTGAAGTAGGTCAAGCAGCTGTTTGTGGGAACCCCCATAAAAGGCTTCAATCATTAGGACACTCATAATGGCACTGGTATACTCAAGCTGCAAGTACCTATTTGTAAAATAAAATTTTAAATGAAGTTAGCTATTATTGTGAGGGGCAGGGAAGTGTTCATTTTATAGAAGCTAAACTGTAAATTGGTGATTCTCATGCACCAAATGAAGCAAAGCCACATTTAAATAGCCATTAACAATCCGACACATTATAAAGTTAGCCACACCGCACCAAACGTGAGAGAGTAGTTTTCCCTGGTGTTCCACATTGTTTTATCAGTCTGCAGAACTCTGATCAATGACGAGCTAAAACCAATGGCACAGTTTGTCTTCTGGTATATCATATAGCATCATTAGTTCTAACTTTGCTTTTTGAAAGCTACAATACCAGCAATGCCTTGAGAGCCACTCTGCAGAAAAAAAAAGGCCCACAATTCTCTGTTAACCGGACCCTTGCCTGCTCTATGGCAGATCTGTTCTTAACTAAGCTTGTCACTCCAACAGCATTGTCAATCAGGAGAAAGTTGCAATGTGTTCTAATTCCTGCAATTCTCAGAAAAAATAAAACCCACAAAATCACAGTGATCAGCACCTAACCCACTGATGCACTGGAAAGTTGTGTGACTATTTAAGATGTCACACCTGGCAGCATAAATTGTATGAAAACCTGCATATCATCTCTGCACCAACCAACACTGGTACTTCAGGACAGGTGGTTGCTTCACACAAATTAAATCTGCTTTATCATTCAGTGCAGTTGGGTCAAAGAAGGAATAAAAATCAACAGGTGCATACTTAAATCTGATGACAACTGGTGTTAAAGTATATAAAACTCATTAAAACATTAACAAAATGGCCTTTTTGTTATATAACATTCTTGTTTCCTTAACAGCTGGGTAAGCTTTTCCCTTGCTGTGGTAGGTAGCTTTCTTCCTCTCTCTCTCACACAAACACTTACGTAGACTTTGAGTTGAACATGTTCTTGCAAATAGATGTAAAATATTATTTTGTTGTAAAAATGATTTATAAGCTAACATAATACAATAATGCCATGGCCCATTTCCTTAAATGCAATAGTTCCACGGCAATGTATTATTAGATTACTGTCCTGTCTCACCTCATAAAAAACAATAATGAACTTGCAGGTGTGTATTACGATAAGCGATGCACCTAAGGATTACTTTAGGCATTTGAAATCCCTTGATATAGTACTTAAATTAATCATGCTGCATTATTAAAGAGATCACATAGTACCCTATAGTTGGTTTACAGTACAAGGATTGAATTTCATAATTTAAAGGTCATGTAATTATAAATATCAGTCACCATCATTTTTATAGGATTTTAAAATGTTTTTTGGTGCACTGAAATTGCATTTTAAAAGAATCAACAGATTACAACACCACAGGCTTATAATAGCAGTGGCTCCTGAATGTAGATCTGATTTGGTCATTCTGAAGTATGACGTGTGTAAAATTAGAAAACAATACCATACTTTAATGATCAGCCTTAAATTCATTTTTGTCTCAATATTACCAATCCAAGGTGTACAGAGCAAATCACAGATTTTAAAAGGATCATTTCTTCCCACCAGCCTATCTATAAAAACATTAAATAGCCCCCAGATTTGCTTACTTAGCTGGCAAACCTGTGCAAAAATATTTCTTAATTCCATCAGTTCACTTTAGGGTTGCTTTGAATAAATAAAAGAACCCAGAAATTACAGGCGGCAATGTTATTGGACAAATACTTAATACGTTCATAGGACATTGCTCTGCCCATACTTTTACACGGGTTTTAATGCGTCCACCAAAGACGACGACAGAGAAATGGTACATAAATTTGTTCAGCCTGCATTAGCAAACATCATCAACTGGCTTGTCTCACATTCATGGTTCTACCACTATTTTCTGTATGTAGGGTTAATAAAAATGGTCTTGGTTTAAACAGAGGCACACCTGGTCTGAAAGTACAGACGTGATAAAGTCTTAGATATAGATGCTTTAGTCGATTAGAAAAAGGAAGTCTGATAATTAAATGCTGGTCCCCCACCCACACATCATCTTCAGCTGGAAATCCCATAACTGCATACCTTTCCGTTAGTGTCACCAGGATGACCAGATGGTGTTTAAAAATGTACACAGCTTACCATTCTATGTCAAATACTAGAACGTTACTTTAAAATTTGTCCATATCACCCTGTGTTAATGTGCATCACGAGAAACCAATTACAATAGTTAAATCAGCCCTTCATGTTCATGACATGAATTCATGTGATGTTACTCCCTTCAAAAGTGCTTGATTCTGTCAGTGAAGTAAGATTGCAATAAAGCATCATTATTGCCTCAGGCTGAAATATCTTAAAACAAAAGCACATGATTTTGCATACCTGAAGATTTACATATTAAAGAAAGGATCCATCAATGCAAGATGTATGGCTACCAAGAGATTCCTGCACTTTGATCTTGAAGTAAGCATGTTATTTTCTGCTTGTGAAAAGATCCATATTTTATAGGCAACCGAATTAAGATATTCTTCAAGTCAATCCCTGTTAATTGCTGTACACAAGTATCTTTGTTTTTTCAATCATCAAAGTGCTTTCATGCACCTATGACATACTTCCTTGTATTTCCACCAAAAGCACCATTTTGTTTGCTGCGTAGCCTGGGCATAGTTTTAGGAGGTGCAGACTTGCAGGACCTCAAAAACAGTAATCTCTAGATTACACCCAGTGCCACATGCCGGTGAGTAATAGGGAGCATAGGGATAGGAGGATTAAGCAATTTAAAACATAGCTGGAAAATTGGTGCAGGAAGGAGGGCATCAGATTTCTGAGGCATTAGGATCTGTTCTGGGGTAGGTGGCACTTGTACAAGACAGACGAGTTGAACCTTAGCTGGGCCGGGACGAACATCCTTGCAGGGAGATTTGCCAATGCTGGTAGGGAGGGTTTAAACTAAATTGTCAGGGGGTTGGGAACCTAACAGAGAACTCAGATTGGAGGGAAGCAAAACTGGTAACAGGAAGCAATAGAAAGCAGCTTAGCAATAACCTGCTCAGTGATGCTCAGTTTGGGTTCTGCCAGGGCCACTCAGCTCCTGACTTCATTATAGCCTTGGTTCAAATGTGGACAAAAGCGCTGAACTCAAGAGGTGAGGTGACAGTGACTGCCCTTGACATCAAGGCAGCATTTGACACAGTATGGCATCAGGAGCCCTAGCAAAACTGGAGTCAATGGGAATCAGGGGGAAACTCTTCGCAGTTTGCATGTCAGGTTAAGTCCAGAAATTTGAAGCCAAGTTTGAAAGGAGGTCTTGATTTTTCCAGATATTTTCCAAAGATCTCAGACCAGAAAAATGGCAGATTATAAACAGAAGAAAAATCTTACATTTTCCAATGTATTCCAGCACAGAAACATGATCTTGATGTCCAGCAAAGCCAGAAATTGGAAGCCAGATGAGAGAAAAACCACATCCAAGTCTGATCCAGATCTTTATCAGAGTTTGCAAGGTAAGATAGCACCATGCAAGCAGAATCTGATTATTAACCAATGGCAACAAGAACTTGCATTTATATAGCACCTTTAAAAAGGTCCCAAGATACTGCACAGGAACATCACCAGACAAAATGTACACCAAGCTACAGAAGCAAATATTAGGACAAGTGAGCAAAAGCTTGGTCAAAGAGACGCATCTTAAGAACCATATTGTGGAGAGAGATGTAAAGAGGTGGAGAAGTTTAGGGAGGGAATTCTAGAGTTTTAGGGCCTAGACAACTGAAGGTACAGCTGCCGATGAAGGAACGAAGGGTTGAAGGAGGTTACAGAGATAGGGAGGTGCAAAATCCTGTAGGAATGAGGATATTAAAATCAACATGTTGCTGGACTGAGTCAATGCAAGTCACTGAGCACAGTGAAACATTAGTTTCTGTCGCAGACAAAACTTGTTTTATTGGATGTTCTGCTGCAACATGCAACTTCAAGCCACAACAGTTATTTTATATTCGATTCCAGCACGTTTCCATAACTTTTATTTCATTTAGACGTGAGCAATTAGGAGGTCACAAGTAGTGGCACAATTGAAATGTCTAGGTCATTTACCTTATTGCCCTACATCACCACGCTACCCCCGCCTCCACAAAAGTTGCTTGGCAAGAGATTTAAAACACTTTTAAAAAAAAAATACACAAGTGGATGTTGAGACTTTATGCCTGATCAGAGGTCAGAGAAGTCTCCCTGAAGTCAACTGATACATCTTTGACAATAATACCTAATTGCCTACTCCCAATGACATGGCCCTAAACCACAACACTGTTGTCAAAATCACAGAAGGGGAATGGAATGGACAATTAACTTGAAAGTGCAATAGATATTTTTACATCACAATAAATGGCACTATTTTTGAGCAATATTACAAAACCAGAACTAGGCTCATTGTCTTTTGGTTGAAAAAAACATTTTGCATTTCAACAATTAAGCTTGAATATCATCATTGACAGATTCATGAACAATTCCTCGCTCCATAATTGCAAAATTTCATTTTCTTGTAAAGACAAAAGATGTAACTATTGAACAGTATGATGTGCAATGGGAACAATTCACTTGAAACATGAACGTTGTTTTAGCAGCTCTGTAGGTAAAGGACTTAACAGCCTTTTCAGGGTAACCTCGAAGTAAATAGCAGTCAGGCATACAAAGCCTGGGGATTAAGAGAAACACATTACATCTAAATGTCCAAAATATTATTAAATAATGTGAGTGCTTTCATAGTGCAAACACACGATGTGCAGTATACAAACAAATTAGAAGTAATAAAATCAAAAAAAGAACTTGAGTCATTACAACAATTTAAAAAGGATGCAATGATGATTATTTAGCATTTAAAGATTCCAGATTATCTTTATCTTGTAGAAACAGAATTCCTGCAATTAATAATCTGAAAATAATTCCCATTTAAATATTAACAGTCATTTCACAAGATTTGCTGAACTGTAATAAAAAAAACTACAAATGTACAATATTCTGCTGAACTGGGTGTCAAGGAGTGTTGCTAAATGCAGTCCAGGGAAATAATGAATACCTATTCTGCTGATGGCTCCACTTCCGACAATGTCAGAGTGAAGAATGGAGTGAAACAGGGTTATGCCCGAGCCCCCACTCTGTTTTGCGTCTTCTTCTCCATGCTCCTAACCTTGGCCTTGGCCTTCCCTGCAGATATGGAAGGAGTCTACTTGCACACTAGGTCAAATGGCAAGCTCGACAATCGATCAAGGCTGAAAGCGAAGACAAAAGCACATCACACCCTGATCAGAGAATTTCTCTACACTGATGATGCTTCACTCATCGCTCACAAGGAAACTCAGCTATAAAGACTCATGGACGGTCTCGCCCATGCCTGTAACTTGCTCTCCTTGCGTCGAGAAAACCGTGGTCATGGGACAAGGTGTTGCATCTCCGTCCCTGATCACACTAATCACCCACTGGAAGTGGTTAATAAATTCTGCTACCTTGGGTCCATGGTGACAATCTTGATGCAGAGCTTGATACACACATAGGGAAAGCAGCTACCAACTTTGGCTGATTTGCGAACGTGCATGAGATAACACGAAGCTGACCCCAAGGACCAAGCCAACGATTTATAAGACCTGTGTTCTCAGCACCTTGCTGTATAACTGCGAAATATGGGCAACTTACCACTGCACCAAGAGCAGACACCTCACCTAAATGGATTGTTCGCTGCTTGTTCATCGTCTTTCGTAGATGGAAGGATGCCAACAACTGCATTCTGGTAAAAATTGGTTTATTATTACCCAGAAGAATTTTTCCACTTAAGTATAGCCATGAATTCCAATAAACCAGGTAAGCAATTAAGGGGCTTATGGAGTGTAACTGTGTGATGGACAACAGAGTACTATCATGAGAATCTTAACTGAAATTCTTGAGGATTTGTGTTATTAGCTACAAATAATATCACTATATTTTATGTCTTGCACCAGACCCTGTTCTTCCTCTGCAGACCTCCTGAATCAAGTCTGCAACCTTACAATAATTCAAATTGTTTTCATTTAAACCGAATCACTTTGGCTCTCTCCTATTTACAGACACAAAGCCATAATGTAAAACTGAAGATGCTTCTGTAACAGTGGCCTACCAACTTTCTCAGTTGGTATCACCAGTAGCAATGGAGAATGAAGAGTACTGAAACTCCTTAATATTGATGTAAAATTATGGCAGCCCAAAAGACCAGACACTGAAACTGCTTCTAGAGGATGAGTTTTATGAGACTCAACTGGGTCAGGTTAGAGAAAGGGGGACCCTTCTTTCATTGCTTAAATACTTCTCTCTGACCAATGAGGTAATTAATGACAACCATGGAAATGTATGAAGACTGCATCAGTCTGTACATTCCTCCCATGTTCCGCACTCCACATGCATACCAAGGTGAGAGCATCTTATAATGTAAATCTTGAAAATATTTCATTCTTAGCAGATAGTATAGTGGGAGGAACTTAAGAATTGGACACAATTACATTCATCCATAGCAACAATAAAAATCCAGCATTTAATTCTCTAATAAAGAAAGCCTATACACACTAGATAAGCACACTGTTTAGGCCATCATTATTAGTAAGTTGGTCTTATTTACTCTTACAACTCTTTTAAAGATGTAATACCAGCAAAATGAAGTCATCACGAGAACATAACATTTTAAGAAGCTTTCTCCATTGGGAAAACAGAATGTAGTAACAGGATTTCACTGTGTTGCCCACACAGAATTGAGCAAACATTCTTCTCCATTGCATCCCCCAAATGGTTCTGCTAACTGCACACACCCTAATTACACTGAGAACAGCCAAAATTCAACAAAAAAGTGGCGTCGACAGTCGAATAGGCAGCCTTGTGAGACAGCTATGAGACCTGCATGGAACTGGCAATTTTCATCAATGAAAAGATCTCAGATAAATGGGGAAAAGTAGATAAAATATTCAGTATTGAAAAAGGAGCGAAAATATTGTAACCCTTTAAGCATTTTTCACAGTTTTTGTTGCGTCAAAATATTTCCCGTGTGTTTAGCAGGGCATACTATACATACTACTAGAAAAGATCGGATGTCCACCAAAGCTACTAAGTATCATCACCTCATTCCATGACAATATGAAAGGCACAATTCAACATGGTGGCTCCTCATCAGAGCCCTTTCCTATCCTGAGTGGCGTGAAACAGGGCTGTGTTCTCGCACCCACACTTTTTGGGATTTTCTTCTCCCTGCTGCTTTCACATGCGTTCAAATCCTCTGAAGAAGGAATTTTCCTCCACACAAGATCAGGGGGCAGGTTGTTCAACCTTGCCCGTCTAAGAGCGAAGTCCAAAGTACGGAAAGTCCTCATCAGAGAACTCCTCTTTGCTGACGATGCTGCTTTAACATCTCACACTGAAGAATGCCTGCAGAGTCTCATCGACAGGTTTGCGTCTGCCTGCAATGAATTTGGCCTAACCATCAGCCTCAAGAAAACGAACATCATGGGGCAGGATGTCAGAAATGCTCCATCCATCAATATTGGCGACCACGCTCTGGAAGTGGTTCAAGAGTTCACCTACCTAGGCTCAACTATCACCAGTAACCTGTCTCTAGATGCAGAAATCAACAAGCGCATGGGTAAAGCTTCCACTGCTATGTCCAGACTGGCCAAGAGAGTGTGGGAAAATGGCGCACTGACACGGAACACAAAAGTCCGAGTGTATCAGGCCTGTGTCCTCAGTACCTTGCTCTACGGCAGCGAGGCCTGGACAACGTATGCCAGCCAAGAGCGACGTCTCAATTCATTCCATCTTCGCTGCCTTCGGAGAATACTTGGCATCAGGTGGCAGGACTATATCTCCAACACAGAAGTCCTTGAAGCGGCCAACACCCCCAGCTTATACACACTACTGAGTCAGCGGCGCTTGAGATGGCTTGGCCATGTGAGCCGCATGGAAGATGGCAGGATCCCCAAAGACACATTGTACAGCGAGCTCGCCACTGGTATCAGACCCACCGGCCGTCCATGTCTCCGTTATAAAGACGTCTGCAAACGTGACATGAAATCGTGTGACATTGATCACAAGTCGTGGGAGTCAGTTGCCAGCATTCGCCAGAGCTGGCGGGCAGCCATAAAGACAGGGCTAAATTGTGGCGAGTCGAAGAGACTTAGTAGTTGGCAGGAAAAAAGACAGAGGCGCAAGGGGAGAGCCAACTGTGCAACAGCCCCAACAAACAAATTTCTCTGCAGCACCTGTGGAAGAGCCCGTCACTCCAGAATTGGCCTTTATAGCCACTCCAGGCGCTGCTTCACAAACCACTGACCACCTCCAGGCGCGTATCCATTGTCTCTCGAGATAAGGAGGCCCAAAAGAAAAGAACTATACATACTATAGTTTTGCTCATTGTGCAACTTCCTGTATTAACAGAACCTCATATCACCATTTCATTCATCCTGTACAGAATAATTTATGCAGCCATTACTTGTGGCTTTCATAAAACATCAATTTACTTGCCTTCAAAATATCAGTTAAGACGGGGTCATCTTTTCTTGTCTTTGAGAATTGAAACAAACTCAACAAGACCTTGTGAACAGCTTTGATATAGTTTGGTTGCATTTGTGACTCACATTAAGGCGAACAATTATCAATCATTAAATAAGCAATCAGCACTACTGGAAGTAGGCACACCATTGTAACACAGTCCATGCAACTGACCACAATTTGCAGACAGTGCATTCCGTTACAATCTTCTAAAAGTGCATTAACGGTTGGCATCCTTCCATCTACGAAAAATGATGGGCGCGCAGCAGACAATCCATTTAGGTGGGGTGTCTTCTCTTGGTGCACTTACGCTTATGACTGTGAAGGCCAATCCTTGAGAAGCAGGTTCAGCCACAACTGCTGCATGTGAAGCTGCCAAGTGAGACTGAGAGATTTGTTGTTTTTGGTGTTGGCGCCTATTGCCAAGCTGCTGTAGCCATTGGTCGTCGTGGTAGAGCACACCAGTCCATAGGATGTGTCGCCATTTCCCTCTTTCTCCAGCAACTAACTCACAGATGTGATAGTCGATATTTAGAATCCTCAGGTCATGCTTGAAAACATCCTTGAAGCGGAGCTTTGGGTGCCCCACTGGTCATCTGGCCCTGGCCATACAGTAGGTATTTGGGCATGCAACCATCTTTCATCCTGCGGATGTGTCCAATCCACTGAAGCTGCTTTTGTTTGATCAGTGCCAACACACAAACAAAGGCAACAGAGGAGACTGCAACTACAGAGGCATCTCATTCCTTAGAATCACAGGGAAGGCCTTTGGTCGGGTCACACTTAAAAAGACTCCATTTACTTGCAGACAAAGTGTACCCGGAAGCACAGTGCAGTTTCCATGCCGGCAAATCGACTGTGGACATGATCTTTTCCATACAATAAGAATATGAACCAAGAAAAGGCTATTCAACCCATCAAACACATTCCCTCTTTAGACCAGGTACAATTTATCATATTGTGACCTCCACCCAAATCAACTTCCTGACAAAGGCAACGCCAGGTAAATCTCTTTAGAAATATCTGAGAAATATTTGAGAAATTTACCTCGACGTTCCTGCCTCTGCCCAAAGCAAGTAAAACTCTAGAACCTTAAAGTAACTTTACAGTTGCTTGCAACTCTGACCTTGTTGCATTCCACAGATAAGATCACTCTTCAAACATAATGACAAATAGTTCATCATTGTTTAAAAAAAATTACATTTTTGTTCTACAGCAGAACTAGATGGATTTACTCCAGACCACAACAGCTATGCTAAAATACGTCAGTCTTGGCAATCAGAAGTTGGGCCTTTTGGCTCAGACTTTAAGGCTGCAAAACAACAGGGGAAAAATGTTACAAGGATAAATGTCTCTCAGATTTAGGAAGACTTGGAAAAATTATACTGGGAAGCCAAAGGAAAAGTTGCAGGGGGAAAAATTCCACAGCCCCCAAAAACACGATTAAACCGTGCCCATAGCTGGCTGCCTATGTCGGAAGGAAATTTTGTGCTGCCAGCTAATTTGCACAATTGTTGCACACAGCCAGCGCTGTTGAGTGGCTGCGCGCCTCAGCAGGGTACCACTTGAAGCAAAATGTACCTCTTGAAGGAGAGGTACATTATGTCTGCAGCAGGCGCTGGAACTGTTTATGGAAGAGAGTCTGAGCAGGCAAAATGAATTATGGTGCAACAGTGGGGACAGCATGCTTCAAGGTTCTCTGATGCTGCACTGGACATCTCAAGGGAGGGGGTGAGATGTCATCTACCCATAGGGGGCCAGGAGGCCCTCCAAACAAACTTTTGGAACACAGTGAGACCAGGTATGGTGGTCAATGCCAGGAGCTAAGCCCCAAGGACCTGAATGCATCTTCAAATGCCATATCCCCCAACTGCACCACTAACCTCATACACTTCTCAATGTACCACACCGCCATCACTGATCTACCAATAATCTCCATCAATCACGACTCAGGCCTAATATTCATAACTTCACCTCACCCCCAAACACGTATCACTGCTGCAAGCCTCACACCCACATCTCGCAACTTGCACACAATACCAGCTATTCAACCATGACAGCCACCTCACCCAAACAGATTCGACCACAATCACTGGCACACTTCCCTCTCTCTTACAGAACGAGATAGTGCATAACCAGAGGCAGAAGAACCTAACTGGCGGGGGGGAGCAGGTATGGCTGGAAGTCCTCACTCCAAAGAGGGAATGGTGGTTGTCACCATTGGAAAAGCGGTCACTGAAGCTGTAGCCAGCACCAGGGCTGAAACCATAAATGTATCCTCATACCCAATTCTCCTTCTCACATCTCACTTTCCCCTCACCCACAATCATTTCTGATTTACAGAAACCAAGCAGCAGATGGTTTATGCATGTACTTCTTGCTTCTCTCACTCCCCTCAGCAGAGCCCTACCTTTGTGACTTTCTCCTTTCGGATATCCAAGAACTGCAACCTGGTCAGGCAGTGGTGGAAAAGCAAGGGGTGGAAGAGTAGGAAGTCAGTGAAGAAAAAGAAACACCTTCACTCACTCTCACACTCAGAGCCACCAAAACTCTGGTGAGGCCGCACCTTGAGTATTGTGTGCAGTTCTGGTCACCGCATTATAGGAAGGATGTGGAAGCTTTGGAAAGGGTGCAGAGGAGATTTACTAGGATGTTGCCTGGTATGGAGGGAAGGTCTTACGAGGAAAGGCTGAGGGACTTGGGGTTGTTTTCGTTAGAGAGAAGGAGGAGGAGAGGTGACTTAATAGAGACATACAAGATAATCAGAGGGTTAGATAGGGTGGATAGTGAGAGTCTTTTTCCTCGGATGATGATGACAAACACGAGGGGACATAGCTTTAAGTTGAGGGGTGAAAGATATAGGACAGGTGTCAGAGGTAGTTTCTTTACGCAGAGAGTAGTAGGGGCGTGGAACGCCCTGCCTGCAACAGTAGTAGACTCGCCAACTTTAAGGGCATTTAAGTGGTCATTGGATAGACATATGGATGAAAATGGAATAGTGTAGGTCAGATGGTTTCACAGGTCAGCGCAACATCGAGGGCCGAAGGGCCTGTACTGCGCTGTAATGTTCTAAAAAAAAACACAGATACTGACACTGCGTGTAGAAGATAGCTGCGAGGCAGGATCTGCACATGGGCACGCGTATCCTGCAACCAGGGCAGGGAACATGGCTGGTGCAGATGCCAGCTCACGCACAAGTTGTGCTGCAGAGGACTCGGATGGGCACTTCATTGGGGCGACATACAGAAGGCGGCTGATGGGTATGCACAATGAAATGCTTGGTGCATTGGCAGACGTACCAGAAAGCTAGAGTTCAATGTTAAGGAGCATGGGAGGAGTCCAGCATAAACTTGTCACAGTTTGCACTTTGTGAAGAGCTTGGAGCCAATGTTTTTTTTAAATTTAATTGTTGTGTACAGCCATTCTTTTTCAGTGTGTGGTTCCTTTGAATTTTTTTGTGCACTAGTTAACATAGAAAAAGGCCCGAGCAGTACCTTCCAAGATTCTACACAGCCAAACACTCACGCAGCTTGATGTGAACATTGCTTGGCGCCCATCCTTCCCACTGTGAAATTGCTGGCCAACTCCTATAATGCAAGGTTAGCTTGGTGCCATACAAGCTCAGATAGCTCTCATGCAAGGTCAGCTTGACGCCACACAAGGTCAGACGACTCTCACACAAGCTCAGACACGACCATGGTGGCTGCAGATACCAGTGTTCAAAAGGGGTTGCAGGGTATCACACGTCAAACAATTTTTCCTCCAATAGATTATTAGGATTGTTTAGATGTCACCCCAGCGGTGTGGCAGCGGCTTCCACGGAGCACAAATCTGCCGTCCTCTATCAGGATGACAGCATTCATGCTCTCACCACTGCCCAGCCTGTGCGGACTGCTGCCACTGATGCTCATATGGTGCAGTCCGAAGCCAGGCTCTCACAGGCCAGACATGCTTAAGTCGTCCCGCAAGGCCATCCGCAGTCTTCGCTTCTGAAAGTCAGCAGCCTTCCAACCAGGCATGCTTTAGCCACTGGGGTCGCACTATGTAGGAGCACTAGGACAGGCAAAGGCACACTGAAGTCATTCGCTAAAGAATGCACAAGAATGATTAGTTTAATGTTTGTATGCAATACAGAATGCTTCAATGTATAAATTTGGTTTGGACTGCTGATTTTATGTTAGCTATTACTTTTGGGTCTATTGGTGGATGGGGAATTGGGGTTGTGTTTACTGGTATTGCAGTTAGTTGAGTTGATCACAGACAGACTGGCCGGAAAGGGGTGGTATTGGTTGCCTTCTCTCTTCCTCAGCTTGTCGCTGTATAGCTGATGGCAAGAGCAGTGCCCTCTTGCTGATGAGGTTGTACAGTATGAGGCAGACCACGAAGAGTCTGGACATGTGCTCTGCCGAGTACTGCAGGTCCCTCCAAAGTGACCCGGACAGCAGAAGCGCTGCTTCATCACACCAATGGTCTGCTTGATCACATTTCATGTGACAGCAAGATTTTCATTGTATTCATGCCGTACATGTGTGGGTTGCCCACCGGAGTCATGAGCCATATCGTCAAAGGATAGCCCTCATCACCCAGTAGCCACCCTCTGGTTTGTTGTGGTGGCTCAAATGCAGCTGACACAGCAGACTGCTGCAGAATGAAAGCATCATGACAGCTGCCAGAAAACCAGCATGATTTACTGAATATGGGTGCACACCAACTGGGCGTTGAGGGAGTGGAATCCCTTTTGGTTGTGGTGCATCTCGGAGTAGACAGGCAGTGCCTGAAAAACGATGTACATGCCATCAATGGCATCCTGTACCATGGGAAGCCTGCAATCCTGGCAAAGCCACATGCTCGCTCTGCCTGCTTCTGCCCGGCAAGTCAGAATGAAATGTATTCAACTCTCTTGAAATTCAGCAATATGGTATAAGAGAAAATCTAACAGCAGAGATAGGAAATTGGCTGATGGACAGTAAAACAAAGTTACAGTGTAAGGACATTGTTCAGACTGGAGAAGGGTTGAAAATGGTGTACTCCACTGGTATTGGTCCACCTTCATACACAGATATATGCACACACACATATACAAATGTATATACATACACACAACATATACATGAATACATGATTTAATCTTGGGTACAGGAAAAGTGACAAACGGTGAAGATGACGTCAAAAGATGGTAGGAAGGCATAAGCAGAGAGATGCAGATGCAATTTCATGTAGTTAACTGTGAAATAATACCAGGGAGTATACACGGAATAGAAAAATAATGGAAGGTGTGGATGAACAGAAGGACTTAGGAGGTTCAAAAACAACTCTCGAAAGTGTAAGTGCAGGTACAGAAAACCTTAAAAAAAGTGGTGAAACGAATTGGCTGAAGACTGGCATCTGTGATGCTGGAGACATCAGGAGGCCAAGATGGTTATCCACTTGGCACTTCTGGTTGAAAATAGTTGCAAATGCTTCAGTGTAACAGAGAAGGCCAAGAGATTTGAGAAGTCTTTAAAAAAAATTATGAGAATTTTGATATTGCAGTGAAAGTTTATTCCCTCTGGTTGGGGAGCCAGTGAAGAGGAGTCATTAATTTAAAATGGTAACTAAAAAAGTGAGGACAGTTTAAGGCTGTTGGAGCACAGATCATTCTGCCCGGCAGAATGCTTATGGCAGAGACCATTTTATCTTTTAGAGGAAAACTAGATAAATATTTGAAAGAGAGAAAGACATAAAGCAGAGTATGGGGCAATGGGAATAGACCTGAAATATTAACACCGTTTCTCTCTCCACAGATGCTGCCTGACCTTTTTTTTTTTTAAGAACATTACAGCGCAGTACAGGCCCTTCGGCCCTCGATGTTGCGCCGACCTGTGAAACCATCTGACCTACACTATTCCATTTTCATCCATATGTCTATCCAATGACCACTTAAATGCCCTTAAAGTTGGCGAGTCTACTACTGTTGCAGGCAGGGCGTTCCACGCCCCTACTACTCTCTGCGTAAAGAAACTACCTCTGACATCTGTCCTATATCTATCACCCCTCAACTTAAAGCTATGTCCCCTCGTGTTTGCCATCACCATCCGAGGAAAAAGACTCTCACTATCCACCCTATCTAACCCTCTGATTATCTTATATGTCTCTATTAAGTCACCTCTCCTCCTCCTTCTCTCCAACGAAAACAACCTCAAGTCCCTCAGCCTTTCCTCGTAAGACCTTCCCTCCATACCAGGCAACATCCTAGTAAATCTCCTCTGCACCCTTTCCAAAGCTTCCACATCCTTCCTATAATGCGGTGACCAGAACTGCACGCAATGCTCCAGGTGCGGTCTCACCAGAGTTTTGTACAGCTGCAGCATGACATCGTGGCTCCGAAACTCGATCCCCCTACTAATAAAAGCTAACACACCATATGCCTTCTTAACAGCCCTATTAACCTGGGTAGCAACCTTCAGGGATTTATGCACCTGGACACCAAGATCTCTCTGTTCATCTACACTACCAAGAATCTTCCCATTAGCCCAGTACTCTGCATTCCTGTTACTCCTTCCAAAGTGAATCACCTCGCACTTTTCCGCATTAAACTCCATTTGCCATCTCTCAGCCCAGCTCTGCAGCCTATCTATGTCCCTCTGTACCCTACAACATCCTTCGGCACTATCCACAACTCCACCGACCTTAGTGTCATCCGCAAATTTACTAACCCACCCTTCTACACCCTCTTCCAGGTCATTTATAAAAATGACAAACAGCAGTGGCCCCAAAACAGATCCTTGCGGTACACCACTAGTAACTAAACTCCAGGATGAACATTTGCCATCAACCACCACCCTCTGTCTTCTTTCAGCTAGCCAATTTCTGATCCAAAGCTCTAAATCACCTTCAACCCCATACTTTCGTATTTTCTGCAATAGCCTACCATGGGGAACCTCATCAAACGCCTTACTGAAATCCATATACACCACATC
The DNA here is from genome assembly GCF_036365525.1 of Heterodontus francisci. NCBI lineage: Eukaryota > Metazoa > Chordata > Chondrichthyes > Heterodontiformes > Heterodontidae > Heterodontus > Heterodontus francisci. The sequence continues at coordinate 33,861,832 of NC_090377.1, read as the reverse complement.
CACTGCTTTACCCTCATCCACCTGTTTGGTCACCTTCTCGAAAAACTCAATAAGGTTTGTGAGGCACAACCTACCCGTCACAAAACCGTGCTGACCTGCTGAGTATTTCCAGCATTTTCTGTTTTAATTCAGATTTCCAGCATCCATTGTATTTTTCTTTTGTACAAGGCTGTGGGATTAGTTTTGGATTGATGTAGGAAAAAATTGACACAGATGGGCTAAATGTACTTCTTCTGTACTATAAACCTTCAAGGTCCTAGGATATCTTTGAGCTGCCAATTTCTTCTCCATTTCCTCTCCTCCTCCTCCTTTCAGGTTCTCTTCCCCAACAAGCTCTGCATCATCTTCTATCCAAATTTCTCCTTCTGATGCAGCCCCAACCATTGCACCTGCAAGTCCAAGGGGCACAAACTTGAGTGCCCCTGGTGCACGTGGTTTAGCCATTCATTGCCACATGTGACTCAACCTATTAAGATTTTCCAAGCCTTGATTATCAAGAAAAGCAAGCTCCTTTCATCAATTACCATCGTAACAGCACGAGGTCATTGAGCCACTCAAACCTGTTTATTATTCATTTTGATCATGGAAGAACTACACTGCAATTCCATTCACCCATTTTAATCCAAATTCTTTGATATCCTTACCTAATATTTATCGAACTCTGCCTTAATATTTCATTTGACTCAGCATCCAAAGCCTTTTGGTGAGCAAGTTCCAGATTTCCACTATGCTTTGTGTGATTAAGTGCATCCTGATTTCACAAACGTGAATTTTATTACAGCCACTTGTTCTGGATTCTCCCATCAGATGAAACAGTTTCTCTGTATCTACCATAGCAAATCCCTTTATCATTCCCAATACCTCAGAAGGTTCTAGATGCTGTGCCAATTGAAATTTTCAAATCTGAGATTGATAGATTTTAGTTAGGTTGTGGTAATAAGAGATATGCAACAAAGGTAGATAAATGGAAGTGGGTACAGATCAGCTATGATCTAACTGAATGGCAGAACAGGCTCCTCGAGGATGCCTCGAGGACTTCTGCGTTGGAGATACAGTCCTGCCACCTGATGCCAAGAATTCTCCGGAGACAGCAAAGATGGAATGAGTTGAGACGTCGCTCTTGGCTGACATACGTTGTCCAGGCCTCGCTGCCATAGAGCAAGGTACTGAGGACACAGGCTTGAAGCACTCGGACTTTTGTGTTCCGTGTCAGTGCGCCATTTTCCCACACCATCTTGGCCAGTCTGGACATAGCAGCAGGCACCTTTCCAAAGCACTTGTTGATTTCTGCATCGAGAGACAGGTTACTGGTGATAGTTGGGTCCAGGTACAAAGAACAAAGAACAGTACAGCACAGGAACAGGCCATTCGGCCCTCCAAGCCTGCGCCGATCTTGATGCCTGCCGAAACTAACACCTTCTGCACTTCCGGGACCCATATCCCTCTATTCCTTCCTATTCATATATTTGTCAAGATGTCTCTTAAACGTCGCTACCGTACCTGCTTCCACCACCTCCCCTGGCAGCAAGTTCCAGGCACTCACCACCCTCTGTGTAAAAAACTTGCCTCGCACATGCCCTCTAAACTTTGCCCCTCGCACCTTAAACCTATGTCCTCTAGTAACTGACTCTTCCACCCTGGGAAAAAGCTTCTGACTCTGCATTCTGTCCATGCTGCTCATAACTTTGTAAACCTCTATCATGTCGCCCCTCCACCTCCGTCGTTCCAGTGAAAACAATCCGAGTTTTTCCAACCTCTCTTCATAGCTAATGCCCTCCAGACCAGGCAACATCCTGGTAAACCTCCTCTGTACCCTCTCCAAAGCCTCCATGTCCTTCTGGTAGTGTGGCGACCAGAATTGCACGCAATATTCTAAGTGTGGCCTAACTAAGGTTCTGTACAGCTGCAACATGACTTGCCAATTTTTATACTCTCTGCCCCGACCGAAGAAGGCAAGCATGCCGTATGCCTTCTTGACTACCTTATCCACCTGCTTTGCCACTTTCAGTGACCTGTGGACCTGTACGCCCAGATCTCTCTGCCTGTCAATACTCCTAAGGGTTCTGCCATTTACTGTATACTTCCCACCTGCATTAGACCTTCCAAAATGCATTACCTCACATTTGTCCGGATTAAACTCCATCTGCCATTTCTCCGCCCAAGTCTCCAACCGATCTATATCCTGCTGTATCCTCTGACAATCCTCATCATTATCCGCAACTCCACCAACCTTTGTGTCGTCCGCAAACTTACTAATCAGACCAGCTATATTTTCCTCCAAATCATTTATATATACTACAAACAGCAAAGGTCCCAGCACTGATCCCTGCGGAAAACCACCAGTCACATCCCTCCATTCAGAAAAGCCCCCTTCCACTGCTACCCTCTGTCTTCTATGACCAAGCCAGTTCTGTATCCATCTTGCCAGCTCCCTTCTGATCCCATGTGACTTCACCTTTTGCACCAGTCTGCCATGCGGGACCTTGTCAAAGATTTTACTAAAGTCTATAGAGACAACATCCACCGCCCTTCCCTCATCAATCATCTTCGTCACTTCCTCAAAAAACTCAATCAAGTTAGTAAGACACGACCTCCCCTTCACAAAACCATGCTGTCTCTCGCTAATAAGTTCGTTTGTTTCCAAATGGGAAGGGGAGTAGGTGAACTCTTGAACCACTTCCAGAGCGTGGTCGCCGATATTGATGGATGGAGCATTTCTGACGTCCTGTCCCATGATGTTCGTTTTCTTGAGGCTGATGGTTAGGACAAATTCATTGCAGGCAGCCGCAATCCTGTCGATAAGTCTCTGCAAACACTCTTCTGTATGGGATGTTAATGCAGCATCATCAGCAAACAGGAGTCCCCTGATGAGGACTTTCCGTGCTTTGGTCTTCGCTCTAAGACGGGCAAGGTTGTACAACCTGCTATCTGATCTCATGTGGAGGAAAATTCTTTCTTCTAAAGACTTCAATGCATGCGAGAGCAGCAGTGAGAAGAAGATCCCAAACAGTGTAGGTGCGAGAACACAACCCTGTTTCATGCCACTCAGAATAGGAAAGGGGTCTGATGAGGCACCGCTATGCTGAATTGTGCCTTTCATATTGTCATGGAATGAGGTGATGATACTTAGTAGCTTTGGTGGACATCCGATCTTTGCAAGTAGTCTGAAGAGACCACATCTGCTGACTAGGTCAAAGGCTTTGGTGAGAGCTATGAAAGCAACGTAGAGGGGCATCTGTTGTGCACGGCATTTCTCCTGTAGCTGGCCATCAACAGCAGCAGAATTGTACTCAACCACAATCTGTAACCTCATGTCCCAGCATATACCCCACTCTACTATTACCATCAAGCCGGGGGATCAACCCTGCTTCAATGTAGAGTGCAGAAGGGCTTGCTAGGAGCAGCAACAGGCATACATAAAAATGAGATGTCAGCCTGCTGAAGCTGCAACACAGGACTACTTGCATGCCAAACAGTGGAAGCAGCATGCAATGGAGGGCTAAGCAATCCCACAAACGACAGATCAGATCTAAGCTCTGCAGTCCTGCCACATCCAGTCTTGAATGGTGGTGGACAATTAAACAACTGACAGGAAGAGGACCTTCCACAAATAACCCCATCCTCAATGATGGAGGAGTCCAGCATATCAGTGTAAAAGACAAGGCTGAAGCATTTGCATCCATCTTCAAAGGTGCCGACTGGATGATCCATTTCAGCCTCCACCTGAGGTCCGCAGCATCATATATGCCAGTCTTCAGCCAATTCAATTCACTCCACGTGATATCAAGAAACGGCACTGGATACTGCAAAGGCTATGGGCCCTGACAACATTCCAGCAATAATACTGAAAACCTGTGCTCCAGAACTAGCTGCACCTCTAGCCAAGCTGTTCCAGTACAGCTACAACACTGGCATCAACCTGGCAATGTGAAAAATTGCCAAGGTATGTCCTGTGCACAAAAAGCAGGACAAATTCAACCTGGCCAATTACCGCTCCATCAGTCGACTCTCGAGCATCAGTAAAGTGATGGAAGGGGTCGTCGACAGTGCTATCAAGCAGCACTTGCTCAGCAATAACCTGCTCAGTGACACTCAGTTTGGGTTCTGCCAGGGCCACTCAGCTCCTGACCTCATTACAGCCTTGGTCCAAACATGGACAAAAGAGCTGAACTCCAGAGGTGAGGGGAGAGTGACTGCTCATGACATCAAGGCAGCATTTGACTGAGTATGGCAACAAGGAGTCCTAGCAAAACTGGAGTCACTGGGAATCGGGGGAAAGCTCTCCGCTGGTTAGAGTCATATCTAGCAAAAGGAAGATCGTTGTAGTTATTGGAGGTCAATCATCTCAGTCCCAGGCCATCACTGCAGGAGTTCCTCAGGGTAGTATCCTAGGCCCAACGATCTACAGCTGCTTCATCAATGACCTTCCTTTCATCATAAATTCAGAGGTGGGGATGTTCGCTGATGATTGCACAATGTTCAGCACCATTCACAACTCCTCAGATACTGAAGGAGCCCGCGTCCATATGCAGCAAGATCTGGACAACATCCGGGCAGGAGCTGAAAAGTGGCAAGTAAATTCACGCCACACAATTGCTAGGCAATGACTATCTCAACAAGAGAGAATCTAACCATCACCCCTTGACATTCAATGGCACTAACATCGCTGAATCCCCCACTATCAACATCCTGGGGGTTACCATTGACCAGAAACTGAACTGAACCAGTCACATAAATGCTGTGGCTACAAAAACAGGTCAGAGGCTGGGAATTCTGTGGTGAGTAACTCACCTCCTGACTCCCCAATGCCTATCCACCAACAAGGCACAAATCAGGAGTATGATGGAATACTCTCCACTTGCCTGGATGGGTGCAGCTCCAACCACCCTCAAGAAGCTCGACACCATTCAGGTCAAAGCAGCCCACTTGATTGACACCCCATCCACCACCTTCAAAATTCACTCCCTTCACCACTGACGCACAGTGCAGCAGTGTGTACCATATACAAGATGCACTGCAGCAACGCACCAAGGCTCCTTTGACAGCACCTCCCAAACCTATGGCTTCTACCACCTAGAAGGACAGCAGATGCATGGGAACACCACCACCTGCAAGTTCCCCTCCAAGCCATACACCATCCTGACTTGGAACTATATCGCCGTTCCTTCACTGTCACTGGGTCAAAATCCTGGAACTCCCTTCCTAAAAGCACTGTAGGTCTACCTACACACCAAGGACTGCAGCGGTTCAAGGTGGCAGCTCATCACCACCTTCTCAAGGGTAATTAGGGATGGGCAATAAATGCTGGACTAGCCAATGATGCCCACATCCCACGAATGAATTAAAAAAAAATCTAAGAGTACTACTGTTTTCAAAATGGAATTTTTGCTTACAGATCTGTTAACAGAAAACAGGAAATAATGATGATTATAAACAGGGAAAGTGGGTGTAGATTATGAGCTTTACAAAACAAGTCCTTATTTCAGCACCCATCACCTAAAACCAAAATGGTAACAAGCACAAGACCCCTAATACACGTGTACAGACAGTACATTGAGAGATCTGGAGGTAATATTTTTCCTTCAGTGAAAAAACTCAGAATGGAAATACCAGTCCATTGTGACATCCTGTCAAAATTTGACAGTAGTGAGAAAAAATAAATTAGGGAGGACAAAAAGTAGAAAAACTGTTACACACACATTTAACAGGAAAATGAATACTTCCAAGTTGCAAACCAGTAACAACTTACTTTTCAAAGCTGTGAACCTTCTGAGAAAAAGCATAAACGAGCTTCTGGGAAAATAACCCCTACCTCAAACTCAATATATGGTTTTTTCAGGCAATCACCTGTTTGAGTATATTTCCACCCCAAGAGGTTTTATACTTGAATTGTGTCATAGGTATCATTAAGTGGGTTGAGTAGCATGGTTTTAGTGTGGGCAGGGGGAGTCCACGTACATTGCAAAGGTTAGCACGTTATTTGGTTTCCGAGAACATGCTGCCGTTTTACTCCTCGAGTTCACACAGTCAGAACTTGTAAGAAGAAACTCTTACTGTGGCAGACCTCCTCTTGAAATAAAAGTTCACAAGTGAAGAGCTTAAAACCACAACAGCATGGACATCAGATGAACAAACTAATCTATAGTTACTAATAATGGTGAATTGTACGACAACCTTTCAAGGCATTTTGAAACAGGACATTCCAAGGTTGGAACATCTCTCAATACAAGCCTTTATACAGAACCTCATTCATGTAGATAGCAGCAGAGAAGGAAAGGAAGTTCACATTTTGAAAATCACCTGGGAGAATCAATACTCAGTTATTTTATTTCTCACATTTCTTCAAGTTATTAAGAGCTTACTCAAACCATTCATGAAAAAGTAAACAGGCAACCTAGCTTGATGACTCTGCCAGTGATGCTCTTGTGCCACCTACATGCAAGAGCAACCCATTGTGATTCACCTGTGATTGTTCTCTTCCCACCTGTGGTGAAGAGCCACAATGCAGAAATTACCATTAAGAAGTTAAAGATGCAAACCCACATCCTATGACTCCACATCACAGTATATTTATAGCTCCAAATACCCATAATATTGATCAACTCTGCAGCTAAGGAAAAAGTAACAGGAGTTACCAAAAACATTCTTTAACCCCAGACTCGGTACCGTGAAAGAAAATAAAAATGATTATGAAAATTCACAATTTCTAACTTACATTGTGATGTCCTTTCATGCAAGTGGAGGATGGATTGCAATAAAAAACTGACCATGTGTAAACAGTGCCTGTTAACCTATTTTAATACATTGCCAACATAATTCGAAAATTAATTCTTCCATTCTTATTTTCGAAGCAATGGACAGAATATTCTGTATGCAAATTTCAAGGGGTTTCAGCAAAGTAAAGAAGTGAAATTATTCCTTAGCTCCTGATAATGCTCTCCCTGAGAAATTGTGTGTATGTTGCAGGTTGGAATGCATTAGCTAAATGGCTGAATTATTCAATTTAATTTTCCCTAATACAGCTTAAAATTAATCATGGACCAATCCAGGCAATTTTTACTGGAAGACTGGTACACTACATCTGCCCCATCTGTGTACCAGTTTCAACGGCTCAGCACATTGATTTGTATTACTATAAGCAAACTGACAATCACCAGCATTTCATCTATTTAGACTTGGACACTAACAGTGATTGCAATGGTAATATAATTGATTAAAAACAGATGATACTTGGAAATACTCAGCAGGTCAGGCAGCATCTGTGGAGAAAGAAATAGTTAATGTTTCAGGTCGATAACCTATTGCCACAATTAGAGATGCAACAGGTATGAAGCAAATACAGAGGCATGGAAATCAGGTGTGGGGGGAAGGGGGTGCAGAAGGAAAGAACAAAGGGAAAGTTGTGATAGGGTGAAAGGCAGAAGAGATTAAATGGCAAAAGGGATGATGGCGTAAGGCAAAAGGAGGTGATAATCAGACAAGTATAGAAACAAACGATACATCCTAAAGGAGCTGTAAATGGCATCAGCAGAACCATTGCCAGCACTTGCTGTCCAAGATAGGAGCAGTGGTCATGATCCTAAATTAATGAACTCAATGTTGAGTCCGGAAGGCTATGTGAAGGAAAGATGAGGTGCCATTCCTTGAGCTTTCACAGAGCTTCATTAGAACAGTGTAGGAGGCACAGAGATCAGAGTGGGATGGTCCGTTTACCATTTTAGTTCTCCATCCCTTACCTCATTCCCACCCTGTGTAGGAGGCTGAGGTAGAAGCACAGCCAAGCAATGTTGTGGAGAGGGAAGTAAATGGGCTTGGTGAAAGATTGATGGGTTTGAAAATCAACTCTGGATCAAACAGGACATCACGGTTTCGCATGGCCTGATCAAGTGTCTCTGAGAGGAAGTGGTTAGGGGTAGGGAGCAGCATTTATTGCAGAACCAGAAAATGATGGATTCAATCCACCCTCACTACCACTTAAGTTGAAGGAAATTTTGATTTAGTCGATAATTTAACGTTAGTTGGAAAGTCTGACAGCATAGAGGTAGTTGTGGGTAATGAAGGATGTGAAGAAGTAGAGTTGGATGTCACGGTAAACATCCAGAGGCTGAAATAAAAACAGAAAATGCTGGAAGTACTCAGAAGTTGATTGCTTGCTTGCGGATGATAGCACCATAGGGCAGGATGTACATGAAGAGGAGAAGGGTGTCAAGGATAGATCCTCAGGGGACTCCAGATGCCATTGCTGAAGATGTGCTGACATTGGAACAGGTAGGAGCAGAATCACACAGGGCAATATCATGCTGATGGACAGTGGGGGAAAGGTAATGGAGGAGAATAGTGTGGTCATCCTTTTGAAACTTCAGAAAGGTCAAGAAAGATGGGGAGGGATAACACACTGTGGTCACAGTTACAGAGGATATCAATTGTGACTTTTTCCTGGTACTGTGAGCGGGACAGAAGCCAAGCAGAAGTGTTTCAAACCAGGAGCAATGTGGGAGAAGGACAAAATAATTGGGACCTGACAAAATGTTCAAAAACCCAATGGAGCTGTAATTGAAGAGGTCCAATAGGTCACAAATGGGCTTTCTGAGGAACGATTCATGATGGCAGTTTTTAAAGAAAGATGGATGGTGCGTGAGCAAAGTGAACCATTAACAATGTCAGCAAGAACAGGGGCCACTGGAAGCCAGAGTTGTCAGGAACTGAATGGGCAGGGATGAAGGGAGTAGAAGACAGATCTTTCAGAAAAGATGAACTAAGTTAGAACCTGAAGGAGATAGAGTGGGTAGGGAACCACAACACAAAATAAAATGACCATCCACAGTCAGCTACATGCTGGAGACGAGACGAGTAAACACACTATACCTGGGACAGTATATTTGCTGGAGTCACAGAGGCCAGCGGCAGTCAGGAAGCTGCAGCAAAAACTAGGTGCGGGCTATCTGTCTTCAACCTGGTAGGTTTAGGTTTGCTTTACTGCCAGCTATGCTAAATCATTGTTAGGACCTGGAAGCATAATGTTAATATAGAAGAAGCTTATGACACCTACGAGGCTTATAAGCCCATAAAGCTTATGAGTGCACCGTCCTGTGACAACATCCTGGGGGTTCCCATTGATGAGAAACTGAACTGGACCAGTCACATAAATACTGTGGTTACAAGAGGTCAGAGGCTGGGAATTCTGCAGCAGGTAACTCACCTCTTAACTCCCCAATGCATGTCCACCATCCACAAGGCACAAGTCATCACAAGGAGTGCGATGGAATGCTCTCCACTTGCCTGGATGGGTGCAGCTCCAACAACACTCAAGAAGCTCGACACCATCCAGGACAAAGCAGCCCACTTGATTGGCACCCCATACACCACCTTCAGCATTCACTCCCTTCACCACCGACGCACAGTGGCAGCAGTGTGTACCATCTACAAGATGCACTGCAGCAACTCACCAAGAATCCTTCGACAGCACCTTTCAAATCCGTGACCTCTACCACCTAGAAGGACAAGAGCAGCAGATGCATGGGAACAACACACCTGCAAGTTCCGCTCCAAGCCACACAACATCCTGACTTGGAACTATATCGCGGTTCCTTCACTGTCGCTGGGTCAAAATCCTGGAACTCCCTTCCTAACAGCACTGTGGGTGTACCTACACTCCAAGGACTTGCGCGGTTCAAGAAGGCAGCTCACTACCACCTTCTCACGAGCTATTAGGAATGGGCAATAAATGCTGGCCTAGCCAGCAATGCCCACATCCCATGAATGAATAAAAAAAATTGAGGCAGAAAGATTAACATGACAAGTCATTTAACTTGTTGCTCTACTGCAGAATGCTAGAGGAAATGTAAAGCCCCATTGCTTGCAACAGTATTTGCTGACAGTCTGAATGGCTGTGGCAGTCTATTTGGCAACGCTCATCCTCAAATTAGCTTTTGGAAATAAGTCCAGTTATTTACGGTCTCTCTCTGACATTACATATTCTCCACATCTATATTTGTAATAGCTAAGAATGCTCCCAGAATATTCTCTTTTTTCCAAATTGTTCTGGTGGGCTATCTCAATTTTGAAAAGCAGGAATGAAAGAAATTTCATAAAGGAAACCAATCAACATCTTAATGCATTTGGTATGCTGCATAAATACTTAGTGGCTGACTGCTGTTAGAGGTAGCAATTTGTCTTTCGAATATTTCTTTCTAAGATCATGTTGTCAACAAGATATTTCCAATATGGTTACTCAGGATGTCTTAATCTGTTCTAGTGCAGCAACAACACTGGCGTCTACCCAACAAAGTGCAAATTTGCCCAGGTACATCCTGCCCACAAAAAGCAGGATAAATCCAATCTGGCATTTTGTGCCCCCTCAGCCTAGTCTCAATCATCAACAAAGGTGTCGTTGACAGTGCTATTAAACAGCACTTACTCAAATAACCTGCTCACTGATGCTCAATTTGGATTCCTCCAGGACCACACTGCTCCAGACCTCATTATAGCTTTGGTCCAAATATCATCTCAGTCCCAGGAAATTGCTGTGGAGTTCGTCAGGGTGGTGTCCTAGGTCTGAACATCTTCAGCTGCTTTAGCAATTGACCTTCCCTCCATCATAAGGTCAGAAGTGAGGATGTTCGGTGATGATTGCACAATGTTCAGTAAATTACTCTATGACTCTAAAGTAGTAAGTAACATGTGTGCCATACAAGTGTCAAGCAATGACCATTTCCAATAAGAGAGAGTCTAACCACCTCCAGTTGACATTCAATGGCATAACATGGCATTAACATGGATTTATGAAAGGAAAATCATGGTTGACCAACCTGTTAGAGGTTTTGAGGATGTTACTTGTAGCATAGATAATGGAGAACCAGTGGATGTGGTGTATTTGGATTTTCAGAAGGCTTTTGATAAGGTCCCACACAGGAGGTTAGTTCGCAAAATTAGAACAAATGGGATTGGGGGTAATATACTGGCATAATTGAGAATTGGTTAACGGACAGAAAACAGAGCAGGAATCAACAGGTCATTCTCAGGTTGGCAGGATGTGACTAGTGAGGTACCACAAGGATCAGTCCTTGGGCCCCAGCTATTTGCAATCTATATCAATGATTTGGATGTGAGGACCAAATGAAATATTTCCAAGTTTGCTGATGACATAAAACCAGGTCCAAATATGATTTGTGAGGAGGATGCAAAGGGGCTTCAAGGGGATTTAGACAAGCTAAGTGAGTGGGCAAGAACATGGCAGATGAAATATAATGTGGAAAAATGTGAAGTTATCACTTTGGTAGGTGTTACGACCAGGTGAGGAAGGGGTCTCAGGCTCCCCCTGGCCCCTTTCCTGGTTTGGCCAAAACAGGATTTAACTTTTAAAATGCAATGTTTTTAGCTAAACCCCCTCAGTGAGTCCTTGCTCACTGCTCTCCAATTGTAATTGTAAATGTACCAATCAGACAGGCTCTCTTAGGGTTAAACAAGTAAGATGTAAGTTTATTAACCTTATCACTCTAATTCAGTTAAAATTACTAAAATACGCGATGCACCCACACGAGCATGCATATAAGAGAAACACACACACGAATAGATACAGAGAGGGAGAAAGAATAAAGGGAAGGGTGGTTGTAGTAGTAAATGGAATTCAGTTACTGTCTTTAGTTTTGCTGCACAGTCCTCGATTGGAGTTGAGGTTTTGCAGTTCTCGCTGGGGCCCAGTGCACATTTTCAAACTTGCTTCTCTGGTACATAGAAACATAGAAAATAGGAGCAGGAGTAGGCCATTCGGCCCTTCGAGCCTGCACCGCCATTCAATACGATCATGGCTGAAGAGGTCCTGTGTCTTGAGGCTTAAGCTACTTCTGTGGGTCCCTAAGACTTTGAAGAGGTTTACTTTCTGTTTGGGATTTGGATATTGTTTTCAAGTCAGTTGGGGCGTGAACTGTTTTGAAGACAGTTGAAGATCAACCTGCCAAGGAAAAACCACCCAGTTCCTCTCTTTCTCTACCTCTTTGAAAGAAACCCTATGTATTCAGTGTGACAACTGAAATGCCTGGTGCCACACTTCTCCTGGAAAGACTACCAGATTAATTCTCAACATCTCTGGAATGAATGGCTTCTGAAAAGATCCCAGTGACCCGTCTTTGTATATCCAGCCACCAGACCAAAAGGGACAACTGTCTTTTTTCAATAGCGTCTTTTTTTCTTCAAGAATTAACAAGTATTTGGCAAAAGTATTCTTTTTTGTCTTTTTTTTGTAACAGACCTCTGCAGGCAGAATTTCTGTATTTCTGTATTTGTGTGTGTGTGTGTGTGTGTGTGTGTGTGTGTGTGTGTGTGTGTGTGTGTGTGTGTGTGTGTGGGGGGGGGAGAAAAGAGAGGAGTGGGGAGAAGGGGGGTGCGGAATTTAAAAAGGGAACTTTCATATTTCAATCAGTGTTAATGCATTGCTTCGCTACCAGATAAGTCTTGTTTTATAATAAACTGATAATGAAGTTGTTTATTAAAGAAACCTGGCTGGTTTATTTTATTCTGGGATAAAGAGTACAGTATATTATTGACCGAATCGGTAACTGGGTAAACACTTTTTTAAATATATGTTGTGACCTGCGGAGAAGTGGGACTAGAAAAGACAGTGCATTCCTCCCACCTTGTTCATAACAACATCCATCGATTGAGGATTGTTTAGTGGACAGAAAACAGCGAGGAGGAATAAACAGGGTATTTTTGGGTTGGCAGGCTGAAACTAACAGAGTACAGAAAGGATCAGTACTTGGGCCTCAGCTATTTATTTTATTTTTTATAAATTTTATTTTATTTAGAGATACAGCACTAAAATAGGCCCTTCGGCCCACCAAGTCTATGCCGACCAACAACCACCCATTTATACTAATCCTACATTAATCCTATATTCCCTACCACATCCCCACCATTCTCCTACCACCTACCTACACTAGGGGCAATTTACAATGGCCAATTTACCTGTCAACCTGCAAGTCTTTGACTGTGGGAGGAAACCGGAGCACCCGGCGGAAACCCACGGGGTCACAGGGAGAACTTGCAAACTCCACACAGGCAGTACCCAGAACTGAACCCGGGTCGTTACAATCTATATTAATGGCTTAAATAATGATACAAAGTTAGGTTGGAAAGTAAGTGGTTTTAAAAAAAGGTTTGCATTTATATAGGGTCTTTTACCACAACCGGATGGCCCAAGGCGCTTTGCAGCTAATGAGGTACTTTCGAAGTGGAGTCACTGTTGCGCTCTGGGAGGCGCAGCGTCCAATTTGTGCACAGCAGAAACATACAAACAGCAATGTGATAATGACAAGATGCTGAGGAAATGTTTCCCCTGGCTTTGGAATCTAGAACACGGGGTCACAGTCTCAGAAATAAGGGGTTGCCCATTCAAGACTGAGGTCAGGAGAAATTTCTTCATTCAAAGTGTTGTGAATTTGTGGAATTCACTAACCCCGAGGGCTGTAGATGCTCAATCATTGAGGATATTCAAGACAGAGGTCGATAGATTTTTGGGTACTATGGGAATTAAGGGATACAGGATTAGTGCGGGAAGGTGGAACTGAGGTAGATCAACCATGATCCTGTTGAATGGCAGAGCAGGCATGAAGGGCAAAATGGCCTACTCCAGCTCCTATTTATTATGTTCTTGAGTTCTTCCAAGTGGTGTTCAACATGGAGGAACACTGATTCATCAGCTGAGGGAGGGCAGGAGGTGGCAATCAGCAGTAGGTTTCCTTGCCCATGTTTGACCTGATTTCAGGAGACTTCATGGGGTCCAGAGTCAATATTGACAATACCCTCCTCTCTTCCTGATAACCTAGTGCATTCATACTACAGTTACCAGCCAAGATGAGTAGCAGCAATTCAGGTTCAAACCAGACAGAACAACATTCAAATTGCCTATCTCCAGCTAGGCTGAGATTTGTCTTCAGGAGAGCTGCACAGAGATGGGCAGTACACTACTTGAAAAGTTCAAAAGTTCTGCAATAACATTTATCTTATGAGACTGTGGCTTCTTTACTCATTTTTGATTAATCTATAAGAACTGAACATTTAGGTTTTCTGTCATAACAAAAGGAGAATGGAAACACTAATTATAATGGCATTTGCAGTTCATTAAATGATCAGTAGATGAGACACTTATTATCACACCTAAATTAAACATAATATAGACCCTAATATGCCATGAAGGTTTCACTCTCACCATAAATTCAGTGGAAGATCTGTAGAGCTCTGAGGAAAACTGAGGTTACGCTGAATAGAATTTCTCTAATGTGTTATAAAGGGTGGACAGGCAGAGGCAGGGCCCCATTAACCTGAGAATTCTCGTTTCTCAGACAGAACCCAGTGGGTTTGGCAGCCAGTATGCTGACTGAGCTGTAGGAATCTACATAAATGTAAATGTGAGCCCCATCAGTGGGCCTGATCCCTGAAGCTTCCCCTTTAAAAAAATATATATTCTACCAAATCACCGCTACATGCAAGGGACAAGGAGAAAGTAGCCAGAATTGGTGGAGGGTTTGGCCAACCCTTCTTCCCAAGGGCACAAAGTCATGACTTCCTTTAGCTAGGGCAGGTGGGTACCACATATGAGCCTTTTTGCCCTCAGCTAATGAGACGCCCTCCCACTGACCCACAAACTCCAGCAGCATCAGTTCTAGAGAACATCGTCAGGCATGATCCAGTCATCACCAACTTAGGAATTTCAGGGTGATATCCCGTACAAAAGACAACGTGACAGAAACTACTTTCATGAACAACTGGCAGTTGAAAAAAAATCAAATCACTTGAATCTGCAGCCTGTAACCACTGCATAAAAAAAAATTAAAGCTGTTGCAATATTTCAGACAAAGCTAAACTCCACCAAGTAACAAATTTTGGTTCACAGTAAAGTGATCAATTTCCAATGCTTAGATAACACAGAAATGAATTTTCCTGATGCCCAGCATGCAACCCAAACATAAAAGTTGGTCTCTTGTGAACATCTGTTGCACGGTTTAACCGGAAAACTGACTTCCACAGAGGGTGCAAATCCCAGGCAATAAGAAATGGACATTTATCTTCTTACCCCAATAGCTACATAGTGGGCCCTCAGGGAAACATGCTTGGCCCTATTCTATTTTTGTCTTCATTAGTAACCCTGAGATATCCATCAAAAGTGACATTATTCTTTTTGTTGAGGACACCACCCCAAATACAGTGATTAACTTCACATCAGGAAAACGAGCAGCTGAATCACTGCAAAGCACACAAACAGAATTGGATAGTGGGCAGACAAATAGTCCTAGCAAGATAAATCAATAATTCTGTTGCGAAAGATTGACCAGATGATGCTTGCCCATTTACAGGATTCCAAACTCCCTTCGGTTACAAAAGTCAGTTCTCAGCATGCTAATTGAATCTGATCCATGATAGGACAAAACAAGTGGCAAAGATTGGTGGAAAATAGGTAGAAAAGGAAACAAAATCCTCAAATCCCTATTCATCACAGATAACAGCTTCAATATTCTACAAAGTTTATATCTTCCCAATCATACTTCAGATAGAACAATTCAAGGCCATGTGAAACACTAGCCTTCAAAAGGTCAACTGTATGTTAGAATCCATCCTTAGCAATAGCTGATGCATGTAGTCAGGCAGACACTCCTGGACAAGGTTATGGCTGGAACTGTATCATAGGGGTGGTCAATGTTGAAGATGAACTTTAATGTTTATCACTTGGAACAAAAGGGGTGCAGTGGCTTCACCTCAAGTTATTGTATGAATCTAAAGATTCAAACTGCCTGAAAGGATGGTACAGCAGAAACTCTCATCGCATTTGAAAAAGCAGTTGGATATGCAGTTGAGGTGCCGTAACCTACATGGTTACAGACCTAGAGGTGGAAGGTGGGATTGGGGGTATATTTCTTTGTTGGCCGGTACAGACAGGATGGGCTGAGAGGCCCCTTCAGTGCCATAAATCTTTCTCTGTTTCAATTCCACACAGAGATGGCAAAACTTCACACAGACAAAAACATTTCTCTTGTCTTGAAGGTTGTCCTTTTTATAACAAAGATTCAAACATAGTTAACACTCAATTGTTGATCCAAAGTTACTAGAACATGGATCATGCTATGAAAAATCTGTAATTCAATGTATCAAACGCCAGATAAATCTACATCCCTCCACATCTGGAGTCAAAATCATAAAACAATGGAGGTAGGTAATAATTAAGGACACAGTGGGGCAGAGATATTGGCTAAGATGATGACACAGCAGAAACACCAGTGCAACAGGTACTCACCCAAAAGACATTTAGACTAGTGCCCGAGCTATTCCTTTAAGGAACCCGCATGGCAAGCAGAAACTAGCTCCAAGCATCTTGAGCAAACTTGTCTCTATTACTACAACTAATATCAACAGACATCCTCATGCCAGCTGCGACTCAGTTGGTAATTCCTTTATTCAAAAAGGGAGGGAGACAAAAAGCAGGAAACTACAGGCCAGTTAGCTTAACATCTGTCATAGGGAAAATGCTAGAAGCTATTATTAAAGATGTTATAGCAGGGCAGTTAGAAAAATTCAAGATAATCAGGCAGAGTAAACATGGTTTTGTGAAAGGGAAATCATGTTTAACCAATTTATTGGAGTTCTTTGAAGAAGTAGCATGTGCTGTGGATAAAGGGGAACCGGTAGATGTACTGTACTAAGATTTCCATGAGGCATGTGATAAGGTGCCACATCAAAGGTTATTGCGGAAAATAAAAGCTCATGGTGTAGGGAGTAACACATTGGCATGGATAGAAGATTGGCTCGCTAACAGGAAACAGAGTAGGCATAAATGGGTCATTTTCTGGTTGGCATGATTTAACGAGTGGTGTGCCACACGGATCAGTGCTGGGGCCTCAACTATTTACAATTTATATAAATGACTTGGATGAAGGAACCAAAGATATGATTGCCAAATTTGCTGATGACACAAAGATAGGTAGGAAAGTAAGTTGTGAAGAGGACATTAGGAGGCTACAAGAAAAGGAAATCAGAGAGATAGGGAGCGGCAAGGTCATGGAGGGATTTGAAAACAAGAATGAAAATTTTAAAATCAAGATGCTGCTTAAATAGGGAACCAATGCAGTTCAGTGAACACAGGATGAACAGGATGTGATACGAGTAAGGATAAGGGCAGCTGAGTTTTGGATGACATCAAGTTTACAAAGGGTAGAATGTGGGTGGCCGACCAGGAGTGCATTGGAATAGTCAAGTCTAGAAATAACCAAGGTATGAATGAGGGCTAAAGCAGCGGATGAGGTGAGGCAGGAGCGAAGTTGGGTGATGTTACAGAGGTAGAAATATTAAGTCTTGGAGATGCCACGGATGTATGCTCGGAAGCCCATTCTCGGAATCAAAAATGACACCAAGGTTGCAAAGAGTCTGGTTCAGCCTCAGACAGTTGCCAGGGAAAGGGAAAGAGTTTGCACTGGGGACCGAAGACAATGTCCTTGTTCAACACAAGGCGTCACCTTGTTAAAGGAGCTTAAGAGCACGCTAGGAGCGGCCACCCGGTGGATTGTCAAGGGGCTGATTGCCACTTAAATTACCTGCTAGCGCTTACTATAGAGGCTGCACGGCATTTTGGTGGATAGCACTTGACTAAATGCCTTCACCTAACAGCAAGCTGATTGGAAATGAACAAGATGTTGCTGAGGATTTCAAGCACTAATTAAAGGCATTCGCACTTTTTACTGTTCACTTGCTGCTGGAGGTTCGAAGAGGACCTTTGAAACACATGGAGACACTTTCTGGAATAGTTTGTCGAGACATTACCAATGCTTTATCAACATTTATTCTGGAAATTCTCTGAGGACACTACCTAGAAACAAAACGTGCTGCACTACTCAACCTTATAGAAGTCACCAGGAGAAAGGGAATGCTTGGTCATGGCCACATTAGGGTCCCCCTTGGTCTACAGAAGGAATAAGAGGAGGACATGAGGTCAGGCAGAGCAGCACCAGCTGCTGTAGGAAGGAGGAAAAGTGAACTTTGCTGCAGGTACAGGATATTCCTGCTTCTCTGGACTGCCTCCACCAAGACCTCCAGTGTTGCATCACAGAACCTGTGCACCCTCTCCCAGTCTCCGAGCTATTGTGAAACCTGTTTTGTCAGCCAGTGCACTCCGCATCTTCAGTGAAAGTCATGTGTGGAGTTCACATATACTGCTCCCTGCAAATTGCTTCTAATCAGTGCGAGTGCTCAACCTGCACATGTCTATTTTAGCACCTCCAAGCAAGTTCAAATTATGGTAATCAGCAATTAAGCCCAAAATTGCATGCTACAACCAGACTTTCAAACAGCCTCATTTTATTAGCGCAGCACCCACGCAGTGCCTGTTTTCATCCTTTCATGGAAATAACCACCAAAATCTCAACCTCGGAATTGTCATAGGGCTGTGAAACACGAGACTCACGCAACTGGTGTGAGTAGCCAATGAGAATATCCTGATAATTTCTGTAGAAAAGGACAGCTTGCACAAAGGTTGAGTGATCTAACACTACCCACACATGAAATAAATACTAGCAACCCTGGGAGATCACAGCGTGGGACATCCTGTTGTGAACTAAATGCCATCTGAGCAGGGCCTGTAGTACAAATAGGGTATTAATGTCTCAGCATGGTAAAAGTTACACCGTAAAATATTGACTGTTGCTTTTTATTCTGCTAAAACTGCTGCACCAGACGACAACACCACTTAAGGTCTCCTTCCCACCGCCCCCTGCCCCCCACTTTCATTATTCAAAATTTCCCCCTCTCCTTCATCTTTGGAGTCATTTTTATTGAGTGACTGCCAACAGTAGTTATCCCACCATCGACAGCAGCCCCAAATATAAAAAGGTCAGCTATAGCCTGCATAATTTTGCAATACAGAGAAGGGAACCCTTTAGCACAGGAGTTGTAATGTCAGCCTGCAGCTCTGCAGAGGCCTTGAGGGTGGGGGCAGGATGGGAGGTGGCAGTGAAGAAAGAGAAGGAAAGAGAAAGAAAGGAGGGGTCGGAAGGAGGACAATAAATTGATACGGCTGATGTGCAGCTAGTGTCATGCCGAGTAAAGGCATGTCCTATTCATAACTTTAAACATGGTTTATATTCAGTACAGAATCTTCTGGAGCTGACTTTTCTTTTTAAATGAACCACAATGGACATTAAAATGCTGCATAAGAAGTCAGGTGATTTTTGCCATTTCGGCCCAGACTCAGAAGTATCTCAAGCCTCCAGAAAGTTACTAATTGAATGACCATGGGTGGAGTGTCTCCCTTGAATGGACAAGATGAAACAATTTGTGGAATTCTCACCACCGCGGGTTTGTGGTCTTACCCAAAACTCAATATCTATGGACTCCTCGACTCACATCCTCCGAGCTCGAACCTTAGAGAACTGTAAGAAACCAGTTAAATCACTAGTAGCTGCAAATGGCCACCATCAATCTCCCATTGTGTAGCAATGGCTTCAAACTTCAGTTTTTCATTTGTCCACCCAGAATGATTTGATCAGGTGGTCACCCAACCAAAACTAATCACAGATATCGAATCTTATTACTCCAAGCGCCAGGGAGAGACTGGGCAGTCTAAAAAACAGCTGCAGACACAGCAGCAAAGGCAAAACATCTCTGCCTTTAAACTGGAGACTACATTTTAAGGCCATCAAGTCTGTTCCTTTTCGAATACAGTATAGAACACCAACCTCCTAGAAATAAGACTATGAACAACTAACTTCGTGACCAACTGAAAATCCACCCCTTCGAGAGAATCCTGCAATGATTCAATATACGACTCCAGCTATCAAATCCACCTTCAGGAATGAAAACGCCTTCTGCACCAGGGCCACAACGCATACCTTTTCCCTAAGAGCAGCCAAATCACGTGAACTTATTAATTATTCCTTCGTTTGTAATTTGTAAAAGTGCACTATCCTCTTTAACGGCTTTCTTTCTTGTGTGTGTGTGTGTGTGTGTGCATCTGAGTGAGAGTGTGTGGAGAGTGAGTGATGTAGCATCAGATTTTCGGAGTGAACGTGTGAATAGAAATAATCCTCTTTATTTGAACCCACGAAAAGTATGCTGCTGTATTCAAATTGGGCATACACTCAGGAATTAAGAAATACACCCATCTTCCTTTTCAAAAGAAAACACACTGATTACAGACAGCAAGAGGATGGGAACTGGGGTTTCAGTTCTGTCTCTCAATTCTGTCCTTAACACTAGGAAAACTGCTATATCATTGTTTGACAGAGCTTTCACTTAAAAGTTGCACTCCAGGTCCAGAGTGAACAGTCCTATGGTTTTCCTTTAATATAATTGTCTATTGACTCAGCTAGGTAGAGCATCGCCAAATGCAGAGTAAAACTGCCTTCACCCCAACTTCAACTGAGTGCTCCTAATGCGCTGGTGTATCCTTTTTTTGCTTTCTGCGCCAATCACCCTTGTCGATTTGGAGTAAAGTAGTACCAACAAGAAACTGAGGAAAGGTCATCAACCGGAAATGTTTACATACGAACTAGGAGGAGTAGGCTAAATGGCAACTCGAGCCTGCTCCACCAATCTATAAGGTCATGGCTGATCGGTTTGTGGACACAACTCCGCTTTCCTGCCTACCCTGGAACCCTTTGACTCACTGGTTTGTCAAGAATCTGTCTACCTCTGCCTTAAAAACATTCAATGACCCAGCCTCCACTGCTCTCCGGGGAAGAGAGTTCCATCGACTCATGACCTCAGAGAAAAAAATTTCTCATCTCTATTATATGGGCGACTCCTTAAAGTTTTTAAACTGTGCCCTTCGTTTTAGTCTCTCCCACAAGAGGAAACATCCTTTCAACATCCACCCTGTCAAGTGCCCTCAGAATCTTATCTGTTTCAGTAAGATCACCTCTCATCCTTCTAAACTCCAATCAATACAAACACAACTTGTCCAGCCTTTCCTCATAAGATAACTCGGTTTCTCTCTCCACAGATACTGCCTGACCTGTTCAGTATTTCCAGCATTTTTGTTGTTATAGTGTGGCGAGTCGAAGAGACTTAGCAGTTGGCAGGAAAAAAGACAAAAGCGCAAGGGGAGAGCCAACTTTGTAACAGCCCCGACAAACACATTTTTCTGCAGCACCTGTGGAAGAGCCTGTCACTCTAGAATTGGCCTTTATAGCCACTCCAGGCGCTGCTCCACACACCACTGACCACCTCCAGGCGCTTACCCATTGTCTCTCAAGATAAGGTGGCCAAAGAAGAAGATGATTATATAACTCATAGCATGGGAACATCACCACCTGCAAGTTCCCGTCCAATTCACCCACCATCCTGACTTGGAACTATATCGCCATTCCTTCGCTGTCGCTGGGTCAAAATCCTGGAACTCCCTTCCTAACAGCACTGTGGGTATACCTACCTCACATGGACTGCAGCGGTTCAAGAAGGCAGCTCACCACCACCTTCTCAAGGGCAATTAGGGATGGACAATAAATGCTGGCCTAGCCAGCAACACCCACATCAAATAAATGAATTTTTAAAAAGTAACTTTCAACAAATCACTTGTCGTGCAAGTTCAACAAACACTCTTGTCTGAATTAATGTAAGTTGTGTAATGTAAACCCGTCTCTTGTAGATTTCAATCAGCCCAGAATTTCACTGCCAACATAAAGCAGGTTTCAAGATGAGCAAAACTACCATTTACAGCCAAGATACATTTTGGGCATAATATGAGTACTAGCAAGAAAGACTTTAAACTTTTATATGTTTATTGCCGTAATCAATTTCACAGTCAAATACCCTACCCAACTTTTCAACCAGAGCAGGAAAGTTCCTACAGTGCCCTACATATTTTTCTAAAGTGCTGTGTGTGATTGACACTGGCTACTAAACTGTGTGGTCAATATTAATGCTGAAGTAAACAGGCATTAAGCATACTTTGCTTAAGTGGATGGCTGATTACCTGCAAGTACGCTGTTACTGAAAGTCTATTTTTTTTCAAGCCAAATTTCTCATTTACTTCAATAGAAACAATTTTTCCTGTTGTGTGCACAATGAAAGTAATTTTCTCTTAAAGAACAAAACTCCAACTATGGAGCCACTGAGCATGTATTCCCAAAAAGTGCCCTATGAATGAATTCTTCCAAAATGTCTACATACTGTGATGAAGACCCCTACCTGCCAAGAATGAGGCATGTTAATTTCATCATATGATCAATTTTAAACTGTTGCTGGGGTGAAGAGATGACTTGTTTGAAGAGAACAGCAATGGCTGGAAGAACATTTGCATACTAAGAGACAGTGCTTGGACAGACAAAAGAATTGCCCATTGATTCAATTAACAGATTAGTCTGGACAATGGTGATCCACATCTGGTCAGTGTAAGAGACAGTACTACATCCCCCCACCGAGAGCTTTGAAATCTACAAACGCAGAAGTGGTTAAACCAGCTAGTCACATGACTAACCTGCTGGGCCAATTTGGAGTTTTGAATTGTGCTCACAGGACAGCTTGCACACACAGGCGATAGTTTGTAACTGAAGCTGGAGCAAGACAGCCTCTGTCCTGGCTGGCTCTCTCGCTTTCTCACAAGCCTCTGGACCCAGTGAAGACATATAAACCTCAAGAGAGAAAAGACTCCTGCAGTGAAACAAGTTAAAGCATGCACTGCGCCCCAACAAACAGCAAGACTTACTGGCAACCAAAGACTCAACATCAAACTACACTCCATCTATTGCCTCAAACTTTTTCCCTTTATTCTTTCCTACTTTTTCTGCCTCTATCCGCATGCGTGTTCATCGCGTTTGCACGCTAGCGTGGTCGCATCGCATATTGGTAGCCATTGCTCAAATTAGAGTTTAAGATTAATAAACGTCAATCTTTTTTGTTTAAATCTAAGAAAACCTGTCTAATTGATTTATTTGCCATATAATTGTAAAGAGGTGAACAAGGATTCACTGAGGGGAGCTAAAACACGGTGTTTTAAAAAATTAAACCAAGTTACGGTTAAACCAGGCAACGGCGGAGAGGTAACCCCTAGACCCTTTTCTCACCTGGTCGTAACAATACTAAAATGTAAAGGCTCCTGTCTGCGGAAAACAGTTAGTATTCCATTTGCTTGTCAGATACTAAAAGCTTCCTACCAAGGTATTCCATTTGCTTTCAGTGGAAAGTATTTTTCCCCAGTCTTCATAATGTTTATTAAATACTAGCAGCTCTTCCACAGTGTGGCTCAAGGCGAGTCAGATAATATGATGCATTATAACAAGAAGGTTGACATTAACTTTATCTGAATAAAGTTTTTGAAACCTGTCTTAGCACTTTCTTCAAATTATCAAATCCAAACTTTTACGAGAGGCCTTCAAGTAAAAGCATTAACGAAGGTGAACAAAAGATAGCTTTAAAGTTTAGTTTGTGAAATATTTAACTTCTGTATGTCTTATGTTAACAAATCTAATTTTGAACATTACAAATTCAAGTTATAATGACAAGGCCTTTATTTCTCTTGAATAAAATGGGATGCCAAAAGTGTGATGTACAGGAAGTTAAGTGCACAGGAAGTTAAGTGCTCTATGCGAGACTTTTAATAAATTAAAGGCTGATAATGAAAATTGGTATAGACCAATTAACCATGGGGAGGAAAGCAAAAGCTTGCAGTTGATCCAAAAGTACTAACACCGGTGGTAAGAAGTTATCCCAGACCACAAATGCATCCTTTAAAGTATCAACTGGAGGGAGTCCACTTCACTATTGGAACAACAGAGCTCTTTACAGGAGCTAATACATTAGATTTACATATGGGCTTTTCTGCAGGATTGTGTACATGCATACAAGGTCAATTTTGATCCTTGTATTACTAGACTAATTAAAAACCTAAAATTCCCTTCCCCTTCTGGTGTTGAAGTCCTTATCCCCCTTTACAGCACTGTAACATATCATTTCTTTGAGTGCCCCAAAACACATTACTAAATGTACAGTTTATAAGCAGATTTTAATAGCTTTTTCACAATGAGTTATGCTTAAACATTAAGTTTTAAAATTAAGTGAGTTTTCACAGGTTTAAAATCCTCCTGAAGTTTCTGAAACAAAGCAAGTGGTGAGTCAACTATCCTTACTGTTGCCCACAATGACCAAGACAAACAGGAGATCTGTCATCTTGCTTCAGACTTCCAGTCAGCCATCTACGCAAAACAGTATTTTTGGGCACTCAGCAGGGGATTGTCTGCTGAAAGTACACTCATGGGAAGGAGGTGGCCAATTTAGTTGACAAGCCGAAAGGCAAATACCTGAATGGGGAAGATGGTAGGGGGACAGTCCTTCCACTTCATAAAGTCAATGAGTTCAGTTAAGTCTGAGAAGGGAGCTTCAGCATAGCAACTTACCATCTTCAGCTCAAAGTCAATAAGAATCAAAATTCTCACCAGGAAAAGTGAGCCCACTAACATAGGATACTGTGACATGGTTAATTATGACTTATTTCATCAAGAGAGGTTTGATGTGAAATGGATTTTGATTGTACAAAGCGACAGTTTCGTTTACTTGCTTTCTGCAAAATAAATCAGCTTAGGGATGTCTATCTGACCTGTATCATTAAAGTAATGGCATATGAAAGGCAATATCCAATTAATTTCATGGAGTGGGGTACTACTGATACACACCCAGGTTATGCTATGGTACGATTAGATAGTGGACAGTGCGGCAAACTCCTGAATATAAGCAGCAAACAGCACTTACGAGAAAGACCAATGCTGAGAATATAACACTTATTGTGGTAACTCACTAATGTACTTCACAGCAGCTCACTGTGTAAAGCAGTACAAGAGCCTGGATTCATCAGGTGATGCATAATACATAAAAACCATCTTATACAACCCAAGACCCAAACTTCAGGCCACCAGGCAAGCAACAGGTGAACAAACATTCACTTTGCATTGCTCAACAGTCGGCACTGAAGTTGCAAGCTGCAGTTCACAGATATCTCCCTGTACACCACAAAGGAGTGCCACCCTCCAGTGCTATCAGTGTTTGACGTCACAATTATGTGCTTTTGTGTCTGAGCATGTCATCCAGTAGAAACCTTTGTTTATAAAAATGTATTCATTTTACTGATCTGGATATCATAAAACAAATGCATGAACAATTAAACATGCACATCATGTTCTTCTTGATACTGCAACACATCCAAACTGTTCCACCTGTGCAGGTTTTTTCTGCAAACCACATCTTTCACACAAGTTCCTTTGCCAATGCTCTCGTTTGAGTGGACTTTTCCTGCATAATTAAAAGCCTGGCTCATCTCATTTTTGTACTGTATAGCAATCACTAATGAGGATTTTCACTTCCCTTGTCACAGCACCAAATCAACTCCAAAGTCACAAATTGCTTCCTCTATGATTATGACCCTGCATTATCCATCCTTGTCTTTTCTGTAGCCTTTGACATAGTTGACCATGCTATTCTCCTCCAGTGATTTTCCTTCATTATCCAGTTCAGTGAGTGCCCTTGCTTGGTTCATTCTTACCTATCTGAACATAGCCAGAGCATCTACAACAATAGTTTCTCTTCCTGCCACTGCACTGTTACCTCCAGAATACCCTAAAGTACCCTTTGTCCCCCTTCTCTACCAGTAGCTGGCATTGGCAGCATTTATGCCAGCTAGAAAAAAGCAAAAGCTAACAGTTTCCAAAAAGGCTGGTACAGTTTCAAAGCGGCCCCAAATGTTGGCCTATGACATGCAGTCACAAAGTGCAGTGGGGCAAAGGGTAACTTATATACATAATTCACACTGCAATTGTAGCCAACATGCCACCATATGTCTGGTAAAGGATTTTTGAAAAATTGTGGAAATTTTCCCTCTTTTCTTTTGGGGTTTCATAATAAACCTATTAGTGACACCGAAGTACTCTTCTCACATGTACAGAGACATTCCTCTCCATCTCTTCCTTTAGTTCATGCCAGTAATTTACTCCCACCCCCACATTGGTTTGTATGATCAGGCTTTTCACCTTAAATTCCCACTGGCACTCTTCTCCCCTTCCCATAACTCTTCTCCTCCTATATCCCTCCCCTCTCAGTTCACTCTGGCACTTATTCTTCCTACCTCCCACCGGTGCCTCAAGTTTGAACTAATCTTAAACATCAGTTCACTATGGCTCTCTTCTCCTCGCTCACTTTTCACTCCCTTGTTTCCTATAAACATGCTAGCACATTTAATCCAATCCTGTCCCTGCCCTGTATTCCATGCTGGCAGCTTTCCACTCAACCCGTGCTTGCATCATTCAACCCATCCCCTCAACATTTCCAACTGGTGCTCTGCTCAAAGCATCCTTCTCACTTGCTCTCCCTTGATCCTCCCTCCTGCTATTCTGAGCAATGAAATATTGCTGTGGGCAGGATTCCCTTGATTACATGCACATCTACCGTCAGCTCAGTTGACCACACTTCTACTTTTCAAATCTGAGGGTTGTGGGTTCGAGCCCTACTCCAAATCTTCAGTACATAACCGAGGTTCACTTTTCACTGCAGCACTGTATTGAGCATGCACTGCGGGAAACAACATTCCTCAACATTACAGAATTACTTCTAAAGGTAACTGTAAATTTAATTAACAGAAACAAAAAAGAGATCATAACTAAGATATGGTATCATTTTTCATGACATCTGAAAAAACAGTACCAGTGCAACATTTCAGTTTAGCTCCCGAATACTAATATGGTAATCATTTGTCATAACGTTCCCCTTGGGAGCCATAAGAAAGCAGTGTTATAGTGAAGGGCAAGTTGCAATAAAGTGCTGGGAACTCCAGCTTACTAATAATTATTTAGCAAAATGACTAATTTACCTTATAATTTTAGGGGAACATTACCTAATGCTAATGATTCAGAAGCTTTTAGGGAGCCATAAATATCACACTTTATTTTGGAGATGGCGGTTAACCTAGTGCATAGTTACTGTAATGAGGAAATGGTCTGTACAGTAGGTCCTTTACTTTCACTTTTCTTTCCATTAGCCACCATTGCAAGTAGAAAAACCTCGTACTCAAATATTCTGTATATTGAAAACTAGAAAGGAATTCTACGATTGAGTTCAGACAATGCACTTTTGTTTAAAAATGTCAAGAGTTATTACACCACAGGTGGAGGCCATTTGGCCCATCACTTATTTTCATGCATCTCACTCTGAAAACTTAATACAATTCCACATGTTTAAATAGATTTGCAATTCCTCTCACTTTCTAAAAGAAAATTATAATTCTCACCAGTCACAATCTCCAATGTTCTCCAATAGCTCTGCTTCTGAACTTTTCAAACCTGGGGGTGCTTCAGTTTGATGAATCAGATAAGGAAAAAAACAGATGTTTATCGAGAATACAAAGAAGAAATCAATCTCCATACCTTACACTGCTTATCTGCACTTTATAAAATCTAGTTAATTCCTTATTTGTAATATACTAGAAGTCTTACATACAAATTACCAATTACCGCCCCATCTGTCTACTCTCGATCATCAGTAAGGCGTCGTCGACAGTGCCATCAAGCAGCATTTGCTCAGCAATAACCTGCTCAGTGACACTCAGTTTGGATTCTGCCAGGGCTACTCAGCTCCTGACCTCATTACAGCCTTGGTTCAAACATGGACAAAAGAGCTGAACTCCAGCGGTGAGGTGAGAGTGACTGCCCTTGATAATAAGGCAGCATTTGACAGAGTATGGCATCAACGAGCTCAAGTAGAACTGGAGTCAATGGGAATCGGGGGGAAACTCTCCGCTGGTTGGAGTTGTACAAAGCGCAAAGGAAGATGGTTGTGACTGTTGGACGTCAATCATCTCAGCTCCAGGACATCACTGCAGGAGTTCCTCAGGGTACTGTCCTAGGCCCAACCATCTTCAGCTACTTCATCAATGACCTTCCTTCAATCATAAGGTCAGAAGTGGGGATGTTCGCTGATGATTGCACAATGTCCAGCATCATTCGCGAATCCTCAGATACTGAAGCAGTCCGTGTAGAAATGCAGCAAGATCTGGACAATATCCAGGCTTGGGCTGATAAGTGGCAAGTAGCATTTGTGCCACAAAAGTTGCAGGCAATAACCATCTCCAACAAGAGAGAATCTAACCAAATCCCTTTGACATTCAATGACATTACAATTGCTGAATCCCCCACTATCAACATCCTGGGGGGTTACCATTGACCAGAAACTGAACTGGGGTAGCCATGTGACTACCGGAGCAGGTCAGAGGCTAGGAATCCTGTGGCGAGTAACTCACCTCCTGACTCCCCAAACCCTGTCCACCATCTACAAAGCACAAGTCAGGAACGCGATGGAATACTCTCCACTTGCCTGGATGGGTTCAGCTCCAACCACACTCGAGAAGCTCGACATCATCCAGGACAGAGCAGCCCACTTGATTGGCACACCATTCACAAACATTCACTCTCTCCACCACTGACGCACAGTGGCAGCAATGTGTGCCATCGACAAGATGCACTGCAGCAATGCACTAAGGCTCCTTAGACAGCACCTTCCAAACCCGCAACCTCTACCAACTAGAAGGACAAGGGCAGAAGATGTATGGGAACACCACCATCTGCAAGTTCCCCTCCAAGCCACACACCATCCTGACTTGGAACTATATCTCCGTTCCTTCATTCGCTGGGCCAAAATCCTGGAACTCCCTTCCTAACAGCACTGTGGGTATATCGACCCCACATGAGCTGCAGCTGTTCAAGAAAGCATCTCACCACCACCTTTTCATAGGCAATTAAGGATGGGCAATAAATGCTGGCTAGGCCAGCGACACCCACATCCCCATAAACGGATAAAAACAAAACACTTCCTGAAACTTTCCTGTCACCCTACCTGTCATACTTAAACTTACCTACTTTACCTCTGATTAAATCATCCTGCTCGACCTCCAAGATAAGCAGCGCTATTCTCTTTTGCACAGTCATAGAAAGATACAGCACAGGAGGCCGCCATTCAGCCCAATATGCCTTTGCCCGCTCTTTAGTAAAGCTATCCAATTCACCCCACTGTCCTGCTCTTGCCCCACAACCCTGTAATTTTTTTTCCCCTTGAAGTATTTATATAATTATCTTTTGAAGGTTACTATTAAATCTGCTTCACCACCCTTTCAGCCAGTGCACTTCAGATCACAATAGCTTTCTGTGTAAAAAAAAAGGTTCCCTCATGTTGCCTCTGGCTCTTTTGTCAATCACCTTAAATTTGAGTCCTCTAGTTACCATCTTTCTGCCAATGGAAACAGTTTCTCCTTATTTACTCTATCAAAACCCTTCATGATTTTGAACACCTCTATCAAATCTCCTCTCAATCTTCTCTGCTGCAAGGAGCACAATCCCAGCTTCTTCAGTCTCTGTACACAACTGAAGTCCCTCATGCCTGGTACCATTTTTATTATACCTGCCTCTGACTGAAACTTTCCAACTTCCTCTCTAAAATAGAAAGCACTTTTCTTCATCTGAGACCCATGAGAGTCAGAGGTCCCTCCTGATGCCTTTCCTTACGCCACACTGTCATGTCCAGCAGTGAGACGTTCCCAGTGACCCAACAACCAGTGCTGACACCCTTCTCCCTTCTTCCATCCCCAGTGTTCACCCCAAGCACAAGGACCTTTCTTACCACTCCCAGACCCCTCTCCCATTACTGCCAGATCCAAGGATACCACTTTTAATATTCCCAAATCCAGATCCCCTCTCCGTAACTACATATTCCAGGATCATATCCAATACTCCCTTACCCCAGAAATTCCAGAAACGAAAAACCTCCCTTTCCAATATTACAAACTGCAGGTTAACCCCTGTGCTCAAAAACCCCACCACCCACAACCCACCCCTTATTCCCATATGGCAGGAACCATGCCCAGTTGTCCTATAACACACCCCACTCCCCCCCAGAGACACCATCATACACATTTCTACCAAACGGCATCAACATTCCCAACCCTTGTAACATTCCTCCCAGTCTTTAGATACCAAAAGTCTTCCCAACTCAGATTTGCCACAACAAAGCAAACCCTAACACAAACTGTCAACCTAAACTCCACATGCCACCTCTCCTCACAAACCTTCCAAGCTCTCAAGGTCCAGCAATCTTACCCATATTCCAACAAACAGACAATTATCACCAATGTTACTCAAGTTTTGAATCCCTATCCCCTGGATTGTGAAACTCCATTCCACAGTACTTCTACATACCCATTACCTATCTGCAACCCAATAGTTTCCAGAGTATTTTCACAAACTCAGAGATTAAATGTTATTCATTCAATCACACTCCAGGCTTTGAGTACATAATTTAAGCAGATACTTCAACAGAAAAGGAAGTTCTCCCAGTGTCCTAGCCAAAATTCCTCATTCAACCAAAACATAGATTAACTTGTCATTCACCTCATTTGCTGTTTGTTGAATCCTGTAAAATACAACTGGATTCGACATTTGCCACTATCAAAAAAGTTACTGTAGTTCAAAAGTAATTCTGGGGAAGTAATTTACTGGAGAGGCGGTAGCGTAGTGATATCACTGGACCAGTAATCCAAAGCGCAGGCTAATGCAATGAGGGCATGGCTTCAAATCCCACCATGGCAGATGGTGAAATTTAAATCTTGAATTTTTTTTTAAAAAGCTAGATGAAACCCATTCGATTGTTGTAAAAGCCCATCTGGTTCACTAATGCCCTTTAGGGAAAGAAATTTGCCATCTTTACCTGGTCTGGCCTACATGTGACTCCAGACCCACAGCAATGTGGTTGACTCTTAAATGCCCTCGGAAATGGCCTAGCAAGCCACTCACTTCAAGTGTAATTAGGGATGGGCAATAAATGCTGGCCTCGTCAGTGACACCCACATCCCACAAACAAATAAAAAAAAATTCATTTGTTGTAAGCACTGATGTCCCAAGGATGTGCTATAAAAGTTCTTCTTGCTTATCCTTTACTTTCAAAATGGTAAGTTAAAAATTGAGTTTGTAGCTAACAACCTGAGCAACACAATGGCAGGGCTCGGTCCCCTGCTTTTTGTGGTATATATTAACGATTTGGATGTAAATGTAGGGGATGTGATCAGGAGGTTTGCAGACGACATAAAGATTGGCCATGTGGAAAATAGCAAGGGGGCAGCTGTAGGCTGCAGGAAGATACTGATGGTCTGGTCAGATGGGCAGAAAAGTGGCAAATGGAACTCAATCTAGAGAAGTGTGATGTGATGCATTTGGGGAGGTCAAACTAGGCAAAGGAATACACAATTAATGGGAAAATACTGGAGAAGTGTAGAGGAGGTGAGGGACTTGGAGTGAATGTTAACAGATCCCTGAAGGTACCAAGACAGGTCAATAAGGTGGTTAAAAAGGCATATGGAATCCTTTCCTTTGTTAGCCAAAGTGTAGAATACAAGAGCAGGGAGGTTATGCTGGAACTGTATAACTCATTGGTTGGGCCACAACTTAAGTACTATGTGCAGTTCTGGTCACCTCATTACAGAAAGGATGTTATTGCACTAGAGAGGGTACAGAGGAGATTTACGAGGATGTTGCCAGGATTGGAAAAATGCAGCTATGAGGAAAGATTGGATAGGCTGGGGTTGTTCTCCTTAGAACAGAGAAGGCTCAGGTGAGATCCGATTTAAATGTACAAAATTTTGAGGGGCCTGGATACAGCGGAGGTGAAGGGCCTATTCACTTTAGCAGAGAGGTCAGTGACTAGGGGGTCATATTTAAAGTGATTGGTAGAAAAATTAGAGGGGAGATGAGGAAAAACTTTTGAGGCAGAAACCCTCAACTCATTCAAAAGGAGTCTGGATATGCACCTCAAGTGTTGTAATCTGCAGGGCTACAGACCAAATGCTGGAAGGTGCGATTAGAATAGGTGAATCGTTTTTCGGCCGGCACAGACACGATGGGCCAAGTGGCCTCTTTCTGTGCCTTAAACTTTCTATGATTCTATTGTATGAATGGGATATCTACATACAATAGTCCATATTTGTTTTCCCCAACAAAAACTACCAGCAAGTGTACATTTTCTTTTCCCAAAAATATACGTTATTCATAAAAATCTGTAAAAAAAAAAAATGCATTCCAAAATAGTTCAAAACAGCACCAAGTTGACATTCCAAAAGGTGCAAAGGAAATCAGTTTTCTTCAATACAGGAGTGAGTTGCCTCACAATCCTTCCATTCCATTTTACATGTCATGTACATTTTACAGAAAACCCATATTTGGTGTATACAGCTCGAGGGGTTTCCCATGGGTCCAGCCCCTCAGTTCACTTGGTGGGACGACCTCACACGGTGGTCTTTCCCCATTGAGCCTTTGCAGCGGCTGCCCCAAGCTTTAGCGCGTCCCTCAGCATGTAGTCCTGGACCTTGGAATGTGCCCGTCTGCAACACTCGGTCGCAGACAATTCTTTGCGCAGGAAGACCAGCAAGCTTCGGGCAGACCAAAGAGCGTCTTACACCAAATTGATGGTCCTCCAGCAGCAGTTGATGTTTATCTCAGTGCACGTCCCTGGGAAAAGCCCATAGAACACAGACTCCTGTGTTACAGAGCTGCTTGGGATGAACCTCAACAAAAACCACTGCATTTCTTTCCACACCTGCTTTGCAAAGACACATTCCAGAAGAAGGTGGGCAACTGTCTTTTCCCCACCGCAGCCACCTCGAGGGCAGCATGTGGAAGGGGCGAGACTCCGGGCGTGCAGGTAGGATCTGACGGGGAGGACCCTTCTCACCACCAGCCAAGCTACGTCCTGGTACTTGTTTGAAAGTTCTGGTGATGAGGCATTCTGCCAAATGACTTTGGCAGTCTGCTCAGGAACCATTTGACATGATCCATCATCTCCTGTTCCCGTTGGGCCTTGAGGACATTCCGTGCAGACCACTGCCTGAGGGATTGGTAGTCAAAGGTGTTTTCCCACAGAAACTTTCCCACAAAGGATAGGTGGTATGGCACGATCCAACTGGATGAAGCGTTACGCGGCAATGTGACCAGACCCATCCTTCGCAACACCGGGGACAGATAGAACCTCAGCACGTAGCGACACTTGGTGTTTGCGTACTGGGGCTCTCCGCACAGCTTGATACAGCTACACACGAAGGTGGTCATCAGGATGAGGGCGACATTGGGTACATTTTTTTCCCCCCCTTATCCAGAGGTTTGAACATTGTGTCCCTCCGGACCCAGTCCATTTTGGATCTCCAGATAAAGCGGAAATGGCTCGGTTGACCGCCACGGCACAGGAGTGAGGTATGGGCCAGACCTGCGCCACATACAGCAACGTGATTGCCTCGCACCTGTTGACCAGGTTCTTACCCACGATGGAGAGAGATCGTTGCTCCCACATGCTCAGTTTATGGCGCACCCTGGCTACTCGTTCCTTCCAGGTTTTGGCGCACGCCCAGGCCCTTCTGAACCATATCCCCAGCACCTTCAGGTAGTCTGACCTGACGGTGAAGGGGACAAAGGTTCGGTCAGCCAAGTTCCCAAAGAACATGGCCTCACTCTTGCCATGGTTAATTTTGGCTCCCAAGGCCAGTTTGAACTGGTCGCAGATGCTCATCAGTCTGCGAACGGACAGCGGATCCGAGCAGAAGACGGCGACATTGTCTATGTACAAGGAGGCTTTTACCTGAGTGCCTCCGTTGCCTGGGATTGTCACCCCTCCTATGCCCGCATCCTTCCTAATAGACTCAGCAAAACGTTAGATACAGCAAACAAACATGACGGGGAGAGAGGACTGCCCTGTCTGACTCCAGATTGGATCGGGAAATTTTCTGATTCCCACCCATTGATTGAGACTGCGCTATTGATGTTTGTGTAGAGCAGTTTGATCCAATTGCAGATTTCCTCCCCAAACCCCATTTTGGAGAGCACGTCCATCATGATGGCGTGCGATATCTGTCAAAAGCTTTCTCTTGGTCCAAGCTGATGAGGCAGGTGTCCACCCTCGTATCCCTCAGTAGCGCGAGACTATCAGAGATCTTCCTGCCGGGTACAGTGCCGGTCTGGTCAGGGTGGATCACCAACTTCAGAGCAGATCTGACCCAACTGGCGATGACTTTTGACAGAATCTTGTAGTCAACATTAAGCAGTGAGATGGGCTGCCAATTTCTGATTTCTGCCCTCTTCCTCCACTTGCAGATAGAAACATAGAAAATAGGAGCAAGTGTAGGCCATTTGGCCCTTCGAGCCTGCTCTGCCATTCATTATGATCATGGCTGAGGGTGATGCCGCCTTTCCTCATGGATTCAGCAAGTGTAAATTTCCCACAACAGCATTGGAATAATACAGGCTGGTGTGACGAAGTGTCAGTGTCAGCCTTGGTTCAGTAGAAGCACTCATCTTTCAGTCAAATGGTTGTGGATTCAAGTCCCACTCCAAAGACATGAGCACATAATCTAGGCTGGCACCTCAGTGCAGTGCTGAGGGAGTGCTGCATTATCGGAGGTGCCGCCTTTCATTTGAAACTTAAAACCAACGCCCCATCTGCCCTCTAAGTTAGGTAAAAATACATCCCACAACATTTTTCGAAGAGGAGAGTTTTCCCCAGTATTCTAGCTAACATTTATCCTTCAACCAACACCATTAAAACAGATTATCTAGTCATTATCCGAACATGATGGCCTCGGTCTTCCGAATGTTGAACTGTCAGAATATGCAGTGCGTTCAAACTGAATGCCGAAAGAGCACTCACAGAGGTAAAAAAAGATGGTGAATTCACACTGAGTTTTGTCAGTGGACATGTCTCAATACCTGTGGAAGATGTCACCAAGTGGCAGCACATAGCTGATGAAGCAGAGGGCTGAGTATACACCCTTACAGGAATCCAGAGATAATGGTGTGGGGGGGAAAAGAAAAGCTTTGGCTGAAGATGCACTGGCTATGACTGGACTGTCCCAATGAGTTGGAATAGAGGAGAGGTGTTGGAGAAGGATGATAAAGTCAAGTAATTCAAAGGCTGCAGTGAAGTCGAGGAGGCAAAAACACTATGATTAAAGTCACAGAGAACGTAATTTGTGACTTTCATTAGAGCTGTTTCAGTGCTGTGACAGGTGAGCGATGCACTAAAGGACACAGATTTGGATTTCAAAGTTTTAAACATGGAGTTTCAAGAAAGATGGGCTTTTTAAACAAGAGACATATTCAAGAACTTTGGACAGAAAATGAAGGCAGGAAATTGCAAGAATCTTTTTGATAAGGGATAATGATGGCATATTTGAAAGAGATTGGGTGGAATGGAAAATAGTTCTTGAGGAGAGGGAACCATTGCAATAGCAGCTTGTATGGGGGCCAGAAAGGGAAGTTGGGTGATCAGCAGTTTAATGGAAAAGGATAAAGAAACAGGTGGTGATCTCCTGGACAAGATGAACTTGGAGAGAACATGAAGGAAGATGAGAGAAACTAGAGAAAGTCATAAGTCACTGCTTCAGCAGGGAGATGTTTGTTCTGGTGGGTGAAGGAAGTGGAGGAAACAGCAAAGGAAGCTGAGCAGATAGTCTCAATCTGCAGGCAGTGGAGATACTGGATGGACTAAAGATTGATATAGAAGAGGTATTAAAAAGGCTGGCTGAACTTAAAGTTGATAAGGCACCAGGACCAGATGGGATGCATGCAAGGATGCTGTGGGAAGTAAGGGTGGAAATTGCAGAGGCACTCACCATAATCATCCAGCGGTCCAACTGTGTTGCCAGAGGCCTGGAGAATTGCAAGTGTTACACACTTGTTCAAAAAAGGGTGCAAGGATAAACCCAGCAACTACAGGCCAGTCAGTTTAACCTCAGTGGAGGGAAAGCTTAATCTAGGACAAAATTAACAGTCACTTAGACAAGTGTGGATGAATTAGAGAAAGCCAGCACATATTTATTCAAGGCAAATCATGCTTAACTTGCTTAAGTTTTTTGATGAGGTAACAGAGATGGTTGATAAAGGTAATGCAGCTGATGTAGTGGATATGAACTTCCAAAAGATATTTGATAAAGTGTCACATAATAGTCTTGCCAGTAGGGTTAAAACTGATGGAACAAAAGGGAAAGTGGCAGCATGCATACAAAGTGGCAGCATGGATAGATACAAAGTTGGCTAGGTAACAGAAAAGAGAGCAGTCGTGAACAATTGCTTTTCAGACTAGAGGAAGGAATGCAGCAGGGATCCCCATGGGTTGGTACTAGGATCACTGCTTTTCTTCATATATATTATTAATGACTGAGACTTGGGCATGCAGGGCACAATATCAAAGTTTGCAGACGACACAAAACTTGAAAGTATTGGGAACTGTGAGAAGGATACTGATGGACTTCAAGAGGACATAGACAGGCTGGTGAAATGGGCAGACAAGTGCAGATGAAATTTAATGCAGAGAAGTGTGAAGTGGTACATTTTGGTAAAAAGAACGAGGTATAAAATAAAGGGCGCAATTCTAAAGAGGATGCAGGAACAGAGAGACCTGGGGATCTATGTGCACAAATCGTTGAAGGTGGCAGGACATTTGAAAAAGTGGTTAAAAAGGCATCCAGGATCTTGGGCTTTATAAATAGAGGCATAGAGTACAAAAGCAAGGAAGTTATGATGAATCTTCATAAAACACTGGTTCAGCCTCAAATGGAGTACTGTCCCCAATTCTGGGTACCAACCTTTAGGAAGGATGTGAAGGCATTGGAGAGGATGCAGAAAAGATTTACAAGAATGGTTCCAGGTATGAGGGATTTCAGCAACATGGATAGATTGGAGAAGCTGGGGCTGTTTTCCTTGGAGAAGAGGAGGCTGAGAAGAGATTTGATAGGAGTGGTCATGAGGGGTCTAGACAGATAGTGTAGATAGAGAGAAACTGTTCCCATTGACGGGAGGATGGAGAATACTAATTTAAGGTGATTGGCAAAAAAAAACTGGCAAAAAAGCTTCACTTTTTTTTTTAATGTAGCAAATGATTAGGATCTGGAATGCATGACCCGAGTATGTGGTGGAGGCAGATCGAATTGGGGCTTTCAAAAGGGAACCAGATAAGCACCTGAAGATAAGAGAGTTTTCAGGGCTATGGAGAAAGGGCAGGGGGTGGGAGTAGTTGAGTTGCTCTTGGGGAGGCCTGGCACAGACATGGCAGGCCAAGTGGCCTTCTTCTGTGCTATAACTATTCTATGATTCTTAGTGACAAGGAAGTCCATGAGCTCCTTGCACTTGTTGAAGAGTAGGGTGGAGGGGGCAGGAAAGACATAGCAATGAAAAGAAGTGGTGGGTTAGGTTTGCACTCCAGGATGCTTCTGATAAACTTGGCAGTTTTGGCAGAAGACAGTGAGGCCCAATTGAATTCAAGAAAGTCCAGCCAGATCTAGTGATATATGGGTAAACAAGTTGTATGTCAGATATGCTCAGGTTTGCATCCCTTGCACTTGGTGAGTAAATGTTTTCTGGGAACAAGAACACCAAAGGTGGAAGTGAGCAAGTGGATCAGCATCATGGTCAATGGAAGACCACAGGTGAGCCAGTCAGCAGCTTGAGAGCGCAATTCTAAGTTGCTTGGGGAGTTATGCTTCCAGAGTTAGATGCAGAAGTAAGTGTGGTTCCGTAGGAGGTAGGGGTGTATGGATAGTGAGGGATACAACAGAGAGATCATAGATGGGATCTGGGAGTAGAGAAGTTCTGAAGTCAAAGATGATCAACATTAACTTGCATTTATATAGCACCTTTAATGCAATAAAACATCCCAAGGCACTTCACAGGAAAATCTGACACTGAGCTGCATAGGAGATATCAGGACAAATGACCAAAATCTTGGTCAAAGAAGCAAGTTTTAAGGAGCATCCTAAAGGAGGAAAGAGAGATAGAGGCGCGGAGAGGTTTAGGGAGGGAATTCCAGAGCTTTGGGCCTTGGTAGCTGAAGATGGATCAATGGTGGAGCAATCAAAATCAGGGATGCTCAAGAGGCCAGAATTAGGGATGCAGATATTTCAGAGGGTTAAGAGGCTGCAGGAGATCACAGGGATAGGGAGGAGAGGGGCCGTGGAGGGATCTGAAAAGCATGAAAATTTTAAAACCAGTACGTTGCTTAACCAAGAGCCAATGTGGGTCAATAAGCACAGGGATGATGGATGAACAGGACTTGGTGCGAATTAGGACACAGGCAGCAGAGTTTTGGATTACCTCAAATTTACATAGGGTAGAATGTGGGAGGTCAGCCAGGAGTGCATTGGAATAATCAAGTCTAAAGATAACAAAAGCACGGATGAGGGTTTCAGTAACAGATGAGCTGAGATAAGGGCACAGTCAGACGATGTTACAGAGGTGGAAATCGATGTCTTAGTGATGGCACCGACCGTCGGAAGCTCGCTTCAGGGTCAAGGATGATTCCAAAGTGGCGTACGGTCTAATTGAGCCTCAGTTGCCAGGGAAAGGGATGGAGTTGGCGACTAGGAAATGGAGTTTGCAGCAGGGAGTTTGTAGATTGGGAGAAAACTCTCCATACCTTGTACAAAGAACAATGGTTAGGGTTGTTGGAGGTCACTCATCGCAGGACATTGCTGCAGGAGTTCTTTAAGGCAGCATCCTAGGTCCAACTATCTTTAGTTGCTTCATTAATGATCTTCCCTCCAGTACAAGGTCAGAAATGGGGTGGTTCGCTGATGACTCAAGTGTTCAGCTCCTGAGATAATTAAGCAGTCCATGTCCACATGCAACAAAACCCAACAACATTCAAGCTTGGGCTGACAAGTGACAAGTAACATTCGCAATACACAAGTGCTAGGCAATGACCTTCTCCTATAAGACAGCCTAACCATCTCCCCATGGCATTCAATGGCATTGCCATCAAATCTCCCATCACCAATATCCTGGGCAGCATCATTTACCAGAAACTCAACTGAAACAGCCACATAAAGGCCATGGTTACTAAAGCAGGTCAGGGGCTGAGTATTCTGTGGCGAGTGGCTCACTTCCTGACTCCCCCAGCACCTCCACAAAGCACGTCAGGAGTGGGATAGGACAATATCCATTTGTCTGGCCAGGTACAATTGCCACAGCAACACTCAAGGAATTCAACACCAACCAAAAAAAGCAGTCTGTTTGATTGGCACCCACCCATTAGCTTAAATATCCACCCATACCACGCGCATAAAGTTGCTGCAATGTGTATTATTTACATTACATAATATTTACAGCACAGAAACAGGCCATTCAGCTCAAAAGGTCCAGGCCAGTGCTCATGCTCCACTCGAGCCTCCTCCCACCCTTCTTCATCTAATCCCATCACATTCATCTATTCCTTTCTCCTTCACGTGTTTATCTAGCTTTGCCTGAAATCCATCTATGCTTGGATCCACAGATCCCTCTGCTCCTCTACCCTATTTAGAGGCTTAATTTCCAAGGAGTATGTATCCTCCTTACTCTTCCAACTGCAGAAACCGATCAAGACTTCTTCAGCAGCACTTCCCAAACCCACAACCTCCACCTAGAAGCACAAGGACAGCGGGGTGCATGTGAACATCTCCTCAAGTCCCTTCAAAGTCGCACACCATCCTGCCTTGGACACATATCACTGTCCCTTCATAGTCCCTAGGTCAAAATCCTAGAATCCCCTGCCAAACAACACAGTGTGACAGCATCACCACACAACTACAATGGTATAAGAACCAAGACCGCCACCACTTGCTCAGGGCAAACAGGAACATAGGAGCAGGAGTAGGCCATTCAGCCCGTCGAGCTGCTCCACGATTCAAGTAGTTCATGGCTGAACATCTACCTCGACGCCATTTTCCCACACTATCCCCATATTCCTTGATGTCATTAGTAACCAGATATCATTCGATTTCTGTCTTGAACATGCTCAATGATTGAGCTTCCACAAGCCTCTGGGGTAGAGAATTCCAAAGACTCACCACCCTCCGAGTGAAGAAATTCCTCCTTTTCTCAGTCTTAAATGGCCTGCCCCTTATTCTGAGACTATGTTCCCTGGCTCTAGACTCACCAGGGGAAACATCCTATCAACATCCACCTTGTCATGCCCACCCTGTAGTATTTATTAAGTTTCAATGAGATCGCCTCTCATTCTTCGAAACTCTGGAGAATACAGGCCGAGTTTCCACAATCTCTCCTCATAAGACAATCCTGCCATTCCACGGAGTAGTCTGGTGAACCTCTGTTGCACTCCCTCTATGGCAAGTATATTCTTCCTTAGATGAGGAGATCAAAACTGTACACAATACTCCAGGTGCAGTCTCACCAAGGCTCTATACAATTGCAGCAAGACATCTTTACTCCCGTACTCAAATCCCCTTTCAATGAAGGCCAACATACCATTTGCCTTCCTAATTGCTTGCTGCACATGCTAGCTTTTAGTGACTCATGAACAAGGACACCGAGGTCCCTTTGGACATCAACACTTCCCAACCTCTCACCAAATTCTAATTCTAATTTAAGAAATACTCCGCCTTTGTGTTTTTTCTACCAAAGTGGATAACTTCACACTTATTCACATTGTATTCCATCTGCCATGTTCTTATCCATTCATTTTAGCCTGTCCAAGACCTTCAAGCCTCCTTGCATCCTCCTCACAATTTACATTCCCACTTAGTTTTGTGTCATCAGCAAATTTGGAAATATAACATTTGGTCCCCACATCCAAATCATTTCTATAGATTGTGATTAACTGTGGCCCCAGCACTCATTCTTGCGGTACCCAACGAGGCCTGCCATCCTGAGAATGACCCATTTATTCCTATTCTCTGTCTGTTAACCAATTCTCAATCTATACCAGTATATGACCTCCAATCCCATGTGTTCTAATTGTGCTTACAAACCTCCTGTGTGGGACCTTATCAAAAGCCTTCTGAAAATCCAAATACACCACGTCCACTGGTTCTCCTTTATCTATGCTGCTACAAGAAACTTCCTCAAAAAACTCCAACAGGTTTGTCAAACATGGACTGGAATTTTACTTCAGGTTGGAGTCCCTGCCCACTGGCCAAAAAGTCACGGGCAAGCCCGCCTCCACCAGACCTGGAAGCCACTCAGTGATTTTACGTGGCCCTGGCCATTATTTGTCCTTGGGTGGGAAATTGCTGGGGCCTTGACAGAAATCTTTGTATCCTCATTGGCTACAGGCGAGGTCCCAGAGGACTGGAGAATAACCAATGTTGTTCCTTTGTTTAAGAAGGGTAGCAAGGACAATCCAGGAAATTACAGGCCGGTGAGCCTTACGTCAGTGGTAAGGAACAAGATTTACTCCCATTTGGAAGCAAATGAACTCATTAGCGAGAGGCAGCATGGTTTTCTGAAGGGCAGGTCGTGTCTCACTAACTTGATTGAGTTTTTTGAGGAAGTGACGAAGATGATTGATGAAGGAAGGGCAGTGGATGTTGTCTATATGGACTTCAGTAAAGCCTTTGACAAGGTCCCTCATGGCAGACTGGTACAAAAGGTGAAGTCACACAGGATCAGAGGTGAGTTGGCAAGATGGATACAGAACTGGCTCGGTCATAGAAGACAGAGGGTAGCAGTGGAAGGGTGCTTTTCTGAATGGAGGGCTGTGACTAGTGGTGTTGCGCAGGGATCAGTGCTGGGACCTTTGCTCTTTGTAGTATATATAAATGATTTGGAGGAAAATGTAGCTGGTCTGATTAGTAAGTTTGCGGACAACATAAAGGTTGGTGGAGTTGCAGATAGTGATGAGGATTGTCAGAGGATACAGCAGGATATAGATCGGTTGGAGACCTGGGCGGAGAAATGGCAGTATTTGAGTTTAATCCGGACAAATGTGAGGTATTGCATTTTGGAAGATCTAATACAGATGGGAAGTATACAGTCAATGGCAGAACCCTTAGGAGTATTGACAGGCAAAGAGATCTGGGTGTGCAGGTCCACAGGTGACTGAAAGTGGCAACGCAGATGGATAAGGTAGTCAAGAAGGCATACGGCATGCTTGCCTTCATCGGTCGGGGCAGAGAGTATAAAAATTGGCAAGTCATGCTGCAGCTGTACAGAACCTTAGTTAGGCCACACTTAGAATATTGCATGCAATTCTGGTCGCCACACTACCAGAAGGACGTGGAGGCTTTGGAGAGGGTATAGAGGAGGTTTACCAGGATGTTGCCTGGTTTGGAGGGCATTAGCTATGAAGAGAGGTTGGATAAACTCGGATTGTTTTCACTGAAACGACGGAGGTGGAGGGGCGACATGATAGAGGTTTACAAAGTTATGAGTGGCATGGACAGAGTGGATAGTCAGAAAGTCAGAAGCTTTTTCCCAGGGTGGAAGAGTCAGTTACTAGGGGACATAGGTTTAAGGTGCGAGGGGCAAAGTTTAGAGGGGATGTGCTGCCGGGGGAGGTGGTGGAAGCAGGTACGATAGCGACGTTTAAGAGGCATCTTGACAAATACATGAATAGGATGGGAATAGAGGGATACGGTCCCTGGAGCTGCAGAAGGTTTTAGTTTAGACAGGCATCAAGATCGGCGCAGGATTGGAGGGCCGAATGGCCTGTTCCTGTGCTGTACTATTCTTTGTTCTGCCCCTCTGAAGCAGGAAGTCCCGCATCCAAGAGCTGCCAGTCAATCAGTGGGCCGGCAGCTCTCCGTTCCAGCAGCGACACTGGGGTTGACTTGTGCTGTGTGGGGGCCTGATCAGGAGGGCTCCTCCCTCTCAGCCCACAAGGAGGCTGCCAGGTTTTTCTGGCCAGCCTCCTGAGGTCTTGAGTTGCCTGCTCGCCTTTAGCAATATCCCAGTGGCGGCAAGAAGAGGCCCTTAACTGGCAATTAATTGGCCTGGGGTAGGCGAGCCATTTGTCACCGCCACTCATAAAATTGCAGCGGGGGGAAGACGACGACGGGAACAGCACCCCCCAGCTCCCAATTTTACACTGCTCCCTTCGCCTGTAGCCCTTTCCTGTAAGGGGCGTAAAATTCCGGCCATGATTTCCCTTTCATAAATCTAGGTTGACTCTGCCCAAGCATATTATTTTCCAAGTGTCCAGTTATCACATCCTTTATAATAGATTCTAACATTTTCCCTCCTACTTAGTGGCAGGAGGCAGAGGGTGATGGTCGTGGGTTGTTTTTGCAAGTGGAAGCCTGTGACCAGTGGTGTACCACAGGGATCGGTACTAAGACCCTTGCTGTTTGTACTGTATATCAATGAATTAGACGTGAATATAGGAGGTAAGTTCACAGATGACACAAAATTGGTGGTGTCGTAAATAGTGAGGAGGAAAGCCTTAGATAACAGGAAGATATAGATGGACTGGTAAAATGGGCAGAGCAGTGGCAAATTGAATTTAATACTGAGAAGTGTGAGGTGATGCATTTTGGGAAGACTAACAAGGCAAGGGAATAAACAATGGATTGTAAGGACCCTAGGAAGTACAGAGGGTCAGCGTGACCTTGGTGTACTTGTCCATCGATCACTGAAGGCAGCAGCACAGGTAGATAAGGTGGTTCGGAATGCATATGGGATACTTGCCTTTATTAGCTGAGGCATAGAATACAAAAGCAGAGAGGTTATGATTGAGCTGTATAAAATGCTAGTTAGGCCACGTCTGGAGTACTGTGTACAGTCCTGGGTACCACACTATAGGAAGGATGTGGACAGGATGCAGAGGAGATTCACTAGGATGTTGCCTGGGCTGGAGCATTTCAGCTATGAAGAGAGACTGAAAAGGCTAGCGTTGTTTTCCTCAGAACAAAGAAAGCTGAGGGGGGACATGATTGAGGTATACAAAACTACGAGGGGCATAGATAGGGTCGATAGGAAGAAACTTTTTCCTTTAGCAGAGGAGTCAATAACCAGGGGGCATAGATTTAAGGTAAGGGGCAGGAGGTTTAGAGGGGATTTGAGGGAAAAAAAAATTCACCCAAAGGGTGGCTAGAATCTGGAACACACTGCCTGAAGAGGTGGTGGAGGCAGGAACCCTCACAACATTTAAGAAGTATTTAGATGAGCACTTGAAACGCCATAGCATACAAGGCTACGGGCCAAGTGCTGGAAAATGGGATTAGAATAGTTAGGTGCTTTACAGCTGGCACAGACACGATGGGCCGAAGGGCCTGTTTCTCTGCTGTATAACTCTATGACTAATGTCAAACTAACAGGCCTGTAATTCTCAGTTTTCTCTCTCTCTCCCTTCTTAAATAGTGGGGTTATATTTGCTACTTCCGGTCTGCAGGAACCTTTCCACAATCCACAGAATTTTCAAAGGTAACCACCAATGCATCCACTATCTCTATAGCCTCTGTCTTCAATACTCTGCAATGTAGCTCAACTAGTCCAGGGGATTTATCAACTTTCAGTCCAATTAATTTGTTGAATACTACCTCTTTATTAATACTAATTTCTTTCAGTTCCTCACTTTACAAGTCCCTTGGTTCCCTCGTATTTCTGGGAGATTTTCTGTACCTTCCTCCGTGATGACAGACACAAAGTAATTGTTTCGGCTCTCTGCCATCTCCCCATTCTCCACCACAAACCCTTCTGTCTCCACCTGAAATGGACTCACATTTGTCCTTGCTAATCTTTTCCTTTTCACATACCTAAAGAAGCATTTACAGTCCGCCTTTATGTTTCTCATTAGCTTGCATTCATATTCCCTTTTCCCTTTATCAGTTTCCTGGTGATCCTTTGCTGGATTCTAAATTGCTCCCAATTCTCGGGCTTACCATTTTTTCTGGCAACCTTATAAGCCATTGCCAATAAATGCCATAATAATAAAAGCAAAATACTGCGGATGCTGGAAATCTGAAATAAAAACAAGAAATGCTGGAACCACTCAGCAGGTCTGGCA
Source organism: Heterodontus francisci (assembly GCF_036365525.1). Lineage (NCBI taxonomy): Eukaryota > Metazoa > Chordata > Chondrichthyes > Heterodontiformes > Heterodontidae > Heterodontus > Heterodontus francisci. The sequence goes on along the minus strand of NC_090377.1, from coordinate 33,817,078 downwards.
GCATCTGTGGAAAGAGAAGCAGAGTTAACGTTTCAGGTCAGTGACCCTTCTTCGGAACTGACAAATATTAGAAATGTCACACGTTATAAGCAAGTGAGATGGGGGTGGGGCAAGAGATAACAAAGGAGAAGGTGGAGATTAGACAAGGCCACATAGCTGACCAAAAGGTCATGGAGCAAAGGCAAACAATATGTTAATGGTGTGTTGAAAGACAAAGCATTAGTACAGATAAGGTGTTAACGGACTGAATATTGAACAGCAGCAAGTGCAAACATGAAAAAAACAGTGGGTAAGCAAACTGAACAAACTAAGATGAAATGAAATAAATGCAAAAAAAAAGGTTGTAAAAAAGAAAAAAAGAACAACTAAAAATGAAAGTAAAATGGGGGGCTGTCATGCTCTGAAATTATTGAACTCAATGTTCAGTCCGGCAGGCTGTAGTGTGCCTAATCGGTAGATGAGATGCTGTTCCTCGAGCTTGCATTGATGTTCACTGGAACACTGCAGCAATCGCAGGACAGAGATGTGAGCATGAGAGCAGGGGGGAGGGTTGAAATGGCAAGCAACCGGAAGCTCAGGGTCCTGCTTGCGGACTGAGCGGAGGTGTTCCGCAAAGCGGTCACCCAGTCTGCGCTTGGTCTCCCCAATGTAGAGGAGACCACATTGTGAGCAGCGAATACAGTATACTACATTGAAAGAAGTACAAGTAAATCGCTGCTTCACCTGAAAGGAGTGTTTGGGGCCTGGGATCATGAGGAGAGAGGAGGTAAATGGGCAGGGTATTACACCTCCTGCGGTTGCAGGGGTAGGTGCCATGGGATGGGGTGGTGGGTGTAATGGAGGAGTGGACCAGGGTGTCGCGGAGGGAACGAACCCTTTGGAATGCTGACAGGGGAAGGGAGGGGAAGATGCGTTTGGTAGTGGCATCACGCTGGAGGTGGCGGAAATGGCGGAGGATGATCCTTTGGATATGGAGGCTGATGGAGTGGAAAGTGAGGACAAGGGGAACCCTGTCACGGTTCTGGGAGGGAGGAGAAGGGTTGAGGGCAGAGGTATGGGAAATGGGCCAGACACGGTTGAGGGCACTGTCAACAACAGTGGGGGGGAATCCTCGGTTGAGGAAAAAGGTCATACCAGAAGCCAGCCTAGTCAATAAATGCCAGCCTTGCCAGCAACACCTACGTCCTGAGAACTAATTTTTTTAAAAGGCCATGAGAGATGGCAAGATCAAGAGGTGGGTAGGAGAGCTTATATTAAGGAAGAGATTTAGTGAGGACAATTAGTAAAATCAGAGGAGAGGGCAAGGTGAATTGTGATGGAGACTGAAATCACAGAGGTGACGGTCAAGCTCAGTTGTGATACATTTCACACTGAAAATGCTCACGCCATTTAACACAATTTTTAAAAAAGGGTGGACAAATTACAAAGTCTCGTTCAGAAAATGTTAGCAACCCACTCCCATTATTTAGACTCTCAGACAATGGCCTCTTTACAGTGCTGCCACTAAC